>NC_091296.1:69879433-69941933 GCF_038502225.1 Cherax quadricarinatus | reverse complement strand
TCACCAACACTGGTGTGGTACTCACCAACACTGGTGTGGTACTCACCAACACTGGTGTGGTACACTCACCAACACTGGTGTGGTACACTCACCAACACTGGTGTGGTACACTCACCAACACTGGTGTGGTACACTCACCAACACTGGTGTGGTACACTCACCAACACTGGTGTGGTACACTCACCAACACTGGTGTGGTACACTCACCAACACTGGTGTGGTACACTCACCAACACTGGTGTGGTACACTCACCAACACTGGTGTGGTACACTCACCAACACTGGTGTGGTACACTCACCAACACTGGTGTGGTACACTCACCAACACTGGTGTGGTACTCACCAACACTGGTGTGGTACACTCACCAACACTGGTGTGGTACACTCACCAACACTGGTGTGGTACACTCACCAACACTGGTGTGGTACACTCACCAACACTGGTGTGGTACTCACCAACACTGGTGTGGTACACTCACCAACACTGGTGTGGTACACTCACCAACACTGGTGTGGTACACTCACCAACACTGGTGTGGTACACTCACCAACACTGGTGTGGTACTCACCAACACTGGTGTGGTACACTCACCAACACTGGTGTGGTACACTCACCAACACTGGTGTGGTACACTCACCACCTCTTTGTTTGGAAGCTAAGTTCATTTGCATACTTCATTGCTGCAGGATGGAAGTGGTGTCAGGGTTGGTGTCAGGGTTGGTGCCAGGAATGGTGTCAGGGGTGGTGTCAGGGGTGGTGTGAGAGGTGGTGCCAGGAGTGGTGTCAGGGTTGGTATCAGGAATGGTGTCAGGGGTTACATGGAGGTTATTCCGGGGATCAACGTCCCCGCGGCCCGGTCCATGACCAGGCCTCCCGATGTATCAGGGCCTGATCAACTAGGCTGTTACTGCTGGCCGCACGCAGTCCAACGTACGAGCCACAGCCCGGCTGGAGTGGTGTCAGGAGTGGTGTCAGGGGTGGTGTCAGGAATGGTGTCAGGGGTGGTGTCAGGGGTGAGTGGTGCCAGGGATGGTGTCAGAAGTGGTGTCAAGGGTGGTGTCAGTGGTGAGTGGTGTTAGGGATGGTGTCAGTGGTGAGTGGTGTCAGGGGTGGGGTAAGCGGTGTCAGGGGTAGTGTTAGTGGTGAGTGGTGTCAGGGTGATGTAAGGGGTGGTGTCAGTGGTGAGTGGTGTCAGCGATGGAGTGAGTGGTGTCAGTGGTGAGTGGTGTCAGGGGTGGTGTCAGTGGTGAGTGGTGTCAGGGGTGGTGTCAGTGGTGAGTGGTGTCAGGGGTGGTGTCAGTGGTGAGTGGTGTCGGGGTGATTTCAGTGGTGAGTGGTGTCACGGGTGGTGTCAGTCGCGAGTGGTGTCAGGGGCGGTCAGTGGCAAGTGGTATCAAGGGTGGTGTCAGGGGCAAGTGGTGTCAGGGGCACGTGGTGTCAGGGGATGACGTCAAGGGTGGTGTCAGGGGTGAGTGGTGTCAGAGGCGAAGTCAAGGGTGGTGTCAGTGGTGATTGGTATCAAGGGTGGTGTCAGTGGTGAGTGATACCGGGTGGTGTCAGGGGTGAGTGGTATCAGGGTTGGTGTTATGGGTGAGTGGTGTCAGGGGCGAGGTCAAGGGTGGTGTCAAGGATGAGGTCAAGGGTGGTGTGAGGGGTGAGGCCAGAGGTCGTGTCAGGAAGGCACCTTTGATGTAGCCCATGAGCCAGGCTTGTGTGGTGCTAGCTTGCTCAACCAGACTGTTGCTGCTGGTGGCCAACATATCCATTACAGCCTGATTAATCTGGCACTTGGTGAAGATGCTTTTCCAGTTTCCTCTTAAAGACTTCTACACTTGTTCCAGCAGTGTTCGTGATATCCTCTGGTAAGATGCTGAATAATCTGGGGCACGGATGTTGATACAATGTTCCCTTATTGTGCACACCTCACCCCTGGTTTTCACTGGGTTTATTTTGTATTTCTTCCCATATCTCTCACTCCAGTGTGAAAATTTAGGACCAGAACCTCGAGTACTACCACTACCACCAGTACAACCACTACCACCACTTGTACCACCACTACCACCATCACCAACACCACCACTAGTACCACCACTGCCACCATCACCACCACTACCACCAACACCACCACTTGTACGACCACTACAACCATCACCACCACTAGCACCATCACCAACCCCACCACTAGTACCACCACTACCACCATCACCATCACCACCACTACCACCAACACCACCACTTGTACCACCACTACCACCATCACCAACACCACCACTAGTACCACCACTACCACCATCACCAACCCCACCACTAGTACCACCACTACCACCATCACCAACACCACCACTAGTACCACCACTACCACCACCACCACTACCACCAACACCACCACTTGTACGACCACTATCACCAACACCACCACTAGTAACACCACTACCACCAACACCACCACTAGTAACACCACTACCACCACCACCACCACTAGTAACACCACTACCACCACCAATACCACCACTAGTAACACCACTACCACCACCACCACCAACACCACCAACACCACCACTTGTACGACCACTATCACCAACACCACCACTAGTACCACCACTACCACCATCACCAACCCCACCACTAGTACCACCACTAGTACCACCACTACCACCATCACCAACCCCACCACTAGTACCACCACTACCACCATCACCACCACCACCACCACTAGTAACACCACTACCACCACCAATACCACCACTAGTAACACCACTACCACCACCACCACCAACACCACCACTAGTAACACCACTACCACCACCACCACCAACACCACCACTTGTACCACCACTACCACCACCACCACCAACACCACCACTTGTACCACCACTACCACCACCACCACCAACACCACCACTTGTACCACCACTACCACCACCACCACCAACACCACCACTTGTACCACCACTACCACCATCACCACTACCACTACCACTACCACCATCACCACCACTACCACCATCACCACCACTAGTACCACCACCACCAACACCACCACTAGTACCACCACCACCAACACCACCACTAGTACCACCACCACCAACACCACCACTAGTACCACCACCACCATCACCACCACTAGTACCATCACCACCACTAGTACCACCACCACCACTAGTACCACCACCACCACCACCACTACCACCACCACCAACACCACCACTACCACCACCACCAACACCACCACTAGTAACACCACTACCACCACCACCACCAACACCACCACTTGTACCACCACTACCACCACCACCACCAACACCACCACTTGTACCACCACTACCACCAACACCACCACTTGTACCACCACTACCACCACCACCACCAACACCACCACTTGTACCACCACTACCACCACCACCACCAACACCACCACTAGTACCACCACTACCACCATCACCAACACCACCACTACTACGACCATCCCCACCAACACCACCACTAGTATACACACTCTGGGCTAGTAGTTAGCGGTGGAGTGAAGGTAATTACAGGTACGGGCTTAATGAATTGCAGCATGGTAATCAGTGGGTAATAAAGTGTCATTAGAGTCTGATAAAGTCGCTGCCAGGGGCGAGCCACCACCACCAGGTTCATCTTACTTTAACAAAGTGAAACTAAATAAAGCTGGACTCTCAATAAATCTGGGTTCTCAATAAAGCTGGGTTCTCAATAAAGCTGGGTCCTAAATAAAGCTGGGTTCTAAATAAAGCTGGGTCCTAAATAAAGCTGGGTCCTAAATAAAGCTGGGTCCTAAATAAAGCTGGGTCCTAAATAAAGCTGGGTTCCAATAAAGACGGGATTATATAAAGGGCTCTAAGTAAGTGTAAACTTTAAATAAAAGATTGGTCTTAATAAGCAGAAGACGATCTTAACTTTGGTACCAAACAATCTGTTAGTGATCCTGTGGGTTAATTACCTTCCCCAGGTCCAGCTCTCAGGGCATCATACCTTCCCCAGGTCCAGCTCTCAGGGCATCATACCTTCCCCAGGTCCAGCTCTCAGGGCATCATACCTTCCCCAGGTCCAGCTCTCAGGGCATCATACCTTTCCCAGGTCTTTCCCAGGTCCAGCTCTCAGGGCATCATACCTTCCCCAGGTCCAGCTCTCAGGGCATCATACCTTCCCCAGGTCCAGCTCTCAGGGCATCATACCTTCCCCAGGTCCAGCTCTCAGGGCATCATACCTTCCCCAGGTCCAGCTCTCAGGGCATCATACCTTCCCCAGGTCCAGCTCTCAAGGCATTATACTTTCCCCAGGTCCAGTTCTCAGGGCATTATACCTTCCCCATGTCCAGCTCTCAGGGCAGTATACCTTCCCCAGGTACAACATTCAAGGCATTATACCTTCCCCAGGTCCAGCTCTAAGGGAATTATACCTTCCCCAGGTCCAGCTCTCAGGGCATTATACCTTCCCCAGGTCCAGATCTCAGGGCATCATACCTTCCCCAGGTCCAGCTCTCAAGGCATCATACCTTCCCCAGGTCCAGTTCTCAGGGCATTATACCTTCCCCAGGTCCAGTTCTCAGGGCATCATACCTTCCCCAGGTCCAGCTCTCAAGGCATCATACCTTCCCCAGGTCCAGTTCTCAGGGCATCATACCTTCTCCAGGTCCAGTTCTCAGGGCATTATACCTTCCCCAGGTCCAGTTCTTAGGGCATCATACCTTCCCCAGGTCCAGCTCTCAAGGCATCATACCTTCCCCAGGTCCAGCTCTCAGGGCCTCATACTTTCCCCAGTTCCAGTTCTCATGGAATTATACCTTCCCCAGGTCCAGCTCTGAGGGCAGTATACCTTCCCCAGGTCCAGCTCTCAGGGCATCATACCTTCCCCAGGCCCAGCTCTCAGGGCATCATACCTTCCCCAGGTCCAGTTCTCAGGGCATTATACCTTCCCCAGGTACAGTTCTCAGGGCCTCATACTTTCCCCAGTTCCAGTTCTCATGGAATTATACCTTCCCCAGGTCCAGCTCTCAGGGCAGTATGCCTTCCCCAGGTACAACATTCAAGGCATCATACCTTCCCCAGGTCCAGCTCTGAGGGCAGTATACCTTCCCCAGGTCCAGCTCTCAAGGCATCATACCTTACCCAGGTCCAGTTCTCATGGAATTATACCTTCCCCAGGTCCAGCTCTGAGGGCAGTATACCTTCCCCAGGTCCAGCTCTCAAGGCATCATACCTTACCCAGGTCCAGTTCTCAGGGCATTATACCTTCCCCATGTCCAGCTCTCAAGGTATAATACCTTCACCAGGTCCAGCTCTCAGGGCAGTATACCTTCTCCAGGTCCAGTTCTCAAGGCATTATACTTTCCTCAGGTCCAGTTCTCAGGCCATTATACCTTCCCCAGGTCCAGCTCTAAGGGAATTATACCTTCCCCAGGTTCAGCTCTCAGGGCATCATAAATTCACCAGGTCGGTGTTAGTGGTCCTACGAATTATATTACATAGAGCAAGGTCGTAGACCTGGGCCCCCACTATTACCACAACAACAAGGACCTCTCCCATCACCAGAACAACAAGGTCCTCTACCATCACCACAACAAGGTCCTCTACCATCACCACAACAAGGTCCTCTACCATCACCACAACAACAAGGTCCTCTACCATCACCACCACAACAACAAGGTCCTCTACCATCACCACCACAACAACAAGGTCCTCTACCATCACCACCACAACAACAAGGTCCTCTACCATCACCACCACAACAACAAGGTCCTCTACCATCACCACCACAACAACAAGGTCCTCTACCATCACCACCACAACAACAAGGTCCTCTACCATCACCACCGCAACAACAAGGTCCTCTACCATCACCACCGCAACAACAAGGTCCTCTACCATCACCACCGCAACAACAAGGTCCTCTACCATCACCACCGCAACAACAAGGTCCTCTACCATCACCACCGCAACAACAAGGTCCTCTACCATCACCACCACAACAACAAGGTCCTCTACCATCACCACCACAACAACAAGGTCCTCTACCATCACCACCACCACAACAAGGTCCTCTCCCATCACCACCACAACAACAAGGTCCTCTACCATCACCACCACCACAACAAGGTCCTCTACCATCACCACCACCACAACAAGGTCCTCTACCATCACCACCACCACAACAAGGTCCTCTACCATCACCACCACCACAACAAGGTCCTCTACCATCACCACCACAACAACAAGGTCCTCTACCATCACCACCGCAACAACAAGGTCCTCTACCATCACCACAGCAACAACAAGGTCCTCTACCATCACCACAGCAACAACAAGGTCCTCTACCATCACCACCTCCACCCTTCCTCCACTTCCCTCTCCCCTACTCTACCTCCCTCTCACATCCTCCTCCCCAACACGAAGCTTCTTAAGAGTTGTGTATTCGTGGCTCCCCAACTTTCATTGTGGGTGTGAGGCACCGTTTGCCAAGCGTCTTGTGCTGATAGGGAGTAATTTCTGTGTGCAAATTTGGGACTAGTGAATTTCCGTGTATAAATTATTGTCGTGTATCTTTCTTACGTTCCAGGGAGTTTAGTTTGAGATATTTACGCGTTCCTAGTAATTTATATGCTTGGCTGATGGTATAAAAACAGTAGAGGTTCTTTCCATATTCTCTAGGTGGAGGGAGAGTGTGGGCAGGTGGAGGGAGAGTGTGGGCAGGTGGAGGGAGAGTGTGGGCAGGTGGAGGGAGAGTGTGGGCAGGTGGAGGGAGTGTGGGCAGGTGGAGGGAGAGTGTGGGCAGGTGGAGGGAGTGTGTGGGCAGGTGGAGGGAGAGTGGGCAGGTGGAGGGAGAGTGTGGGCAGGTGGAGGGAGAGTGTGGGCAGGTGGAGGGAGTGTGGGCAGGTGGAGGGAGTGTGGGCAGGTGGAGGGAGAGTGTGGGCAGGTGGAGGGAGAGTGTGGGCAGGTGGAGGGAGAGTGAGCGCAGGTGGAGGGAGAGTGTGGGCAGGTGGAGGGAGAGTGTGGGCAGGTGGAGGGAGAGTGTGGGCAGGTGGAGGGAGAGTGTGGGCAGGTGGAGGGAGAGTGTGGGCAGGTGGAGGGAGAGTGTGGGCAGGTGGAGGGAGAGTGTGGGCAGGTGGAGGGAGAGTGTGGGCAGGTGGAGGGAGAGTGTGGGCAGGTGGAGGGAGTGTGTGGGCAGGTGTAGGGAGAGTGTGGGGAGGTGGAGGGAGAGTGTGGGCAGGTGGAGGGAGAGTGTGGGCAGGTGGAGGGAGAGTGTGGGCAGGTGGAGGGAGGGTGTGGGCAGGTGGAGGGAGAGTGTGGGCAGGTGGAGGGAGTGTGGAACACACTCAGTATTCACAACACAGACATCAATACTACCTCCTCACTCAACTCTAAATTAACCATATATTATTGTCAACCCAACTTGGTTATTGCAGAGAGAGAGAGAGAGAGAGAGACTGCAAAATTAATTTGGCGTTATTCCAGTCTTACAAACACACACACACACACACACACACACACACACACACACACATACACAAAATACCAAGACCAATTTAACCTGCAACTCCCAGAGTACACGTAAATTGGGTCTTCAAATTGTGGTATAAAAAAAATACATCATAATCCAATTTGTCAGGTGGGAGTTAAATGAAGAGAAGTGAAACGTGTGTCTCCTCTCTGGCAGGTGAGGAGGAGTCGGGCACAGCCAGGGGAATAGGGAAAAGTTGCAGGGGAAATAGTAAAGGGAGTCAGGGAAAATAAAGGTGGGAAGGGGAAATAGGTGGAGGCTCGAGAAAAATAGGGAAAAGAAGCAAGGTAAATATCAGTCATAAGAAATAGGGAAGAGACAAGGGGGCAATATGGAAGAGGCAGGGGAAGATAGGGGAGAGGCAGGGGGAAACAGGGAAGTGGCAGTGGAAAATAGGAAGACAAGGGGGAAAACAGGGAAGAGCAGGGGGAAATAGGGAAGAGGCAGGGGGGAAATAGGGGAGAGGCAGGGGGAAACAGGGAAGAGGCAGGTTGAAATAGGGGAGAGAAGAGAGATTTAGATTTTGTCGTCGAAGCTGCTAGTTTACTGTTCTGCTAGTTTACTGTTCTGCTAGTTTACTGTTCTGCTAGTTTACTGTTCTGCTAGTTCATTATACATCCTGTGAAGGGTAGCGCAAGAGCATATAGATAATAATAATATATCTTTTTTGCTATTTGTACATGTACAAGGTGTACAGGTCTAGCTGACATCAATGACATACTACTATATAGAAAGCTGCTTGTTATAAGAACATAAGAACGAAGGAACATTGCAGCAGGCCTACTGGCCCATGCGAGGCAGGTCCAAGTCTCCTACCGGCTTAAGCCAATGCACCCAACCTAGTCAGGTCAGGTCACATTGACTTAAGGGAGGAACACGGCAACCGACCTGGTAGCACAAGCTATCAGGTCCAACTCACACCCACCCACATCCACTCATGTATTTATCCAACCTATTTT
The DNA here is from genome assembly GCF_038502225.1 of Cherax quadricarinatus. NCBI lineage: Eukaryota > Metazoa > Arthropoda > Malacostraca > Decapoda > Parastacidae > Cherax > Cherax quadricarinatus. The sequence continues at coordinate 69,933,455 of NC_091296.1, read as the reverse complement.
TAAAGCTACACAACGTTCTGGCCTCTATAACTGTACTCGGGAGTTTGTTCCACTCATCCACAACTCTATTACCAAACCAGTACTTTCCTATATCCTTCCTGAATCTGAATTTTTCCAGCTTAAAATCACTGCTGCGAGTCCTGTCTAGGCTAGATATTTTCAGCACACTATTTACATCCCCTTTATTTATTCCTGTCTTCCATTTATACACCTCAATCATATCCCCCCTAATTCTACGTCTTTCTAGAGAGTGCAGATTCAGGGCCCTTAGTCTATCCTCATAGGGAAGGTTTCTGATACATGGGATCAACTTTGTCATCCTCCTTTGTACATTTTCCAGAGCATTTATATCCATTCTGTAATACGGTGACCAAAACTGTGCAGCATAATCTAAATGAGGCCTAACCAAGGATGTATAGAGTTGAAGAACAACCTGAGGACTCCTATTATTTATGCTTCTTGATATGAAGCCAAGGATTCTATTAGCTATATTGCGAACACTTATGCACTGTTGAATTTCCCGTAAATTAGGTTAATTTTGTCCCGGGATGAGACCCAGAAGAGTCAACTAACACCCAGGTAACCATTTGTATTGATGGGTGAGCATAGATAACCGGTGTATGGAAACACGCCCAATGTTTCCACCCTTTGCTGGGAATCATATCCGGACCCTCACTGTGTGAAGCGAGAGCTTTCGCCACTAGGCCACGGGCCACTGTGAAAGACCTAGGAACTCGACTCCCAAAAGGGTTAACAGGAGTACATCTGGATTTATCTGTTACAAGCAGATTTGCCTAATATATCTGATATTTTATTTTCATTAATAAGATATCTTGACAAGTCACATACTAGGTTATTATATTATCTCTATATTCCTCAATAAGTGTACAATTAAGCACACAGTTTTCAAGATAGTAACTATAAGTATGACTACATATTTTGTATTAGATGTGATCATCATGTGTGTGCCAAACTGCCAGAAGTACTTATAACCAAGCCTAAGTCTGGCTACTACAACATTAGTCAGTGTATTCACATTGCAAGTTGCTCCATAAACATACTTATTATAGTGAATTATAGATCTATTCAGGCTTCTAACTGCATTCCTATAACATTCATTTTCATTATTTACTTCTCTCACATTATTATTCCTAATGCTAGATACACACTAATGTTATATTCCACATTCTCCTTCTGGGTACTTTTCTTGGCTAACATATCAACTTTATCATGAAGGTGTAATCCAGAGTGTGATGGAATCTATATCAATTGTACATTAATTCCTTCTTCCCTGATTTATATCTATAACTGGCCAGCTGGCCCAGTGGTTTACGCACTGGCCTGAAGTTTTACGACTCACTTGCCATGAGTTCTAACCCCACCCGTCTCGTAGTGAGTCAAGAGCCTTCAGTGATGATATAGATTCAGTAATAATTATAGTCAAGCTCATTGCCATAAGTTAGCCTTAGTGCCATTAGGATGACAATTCAGTTTGCAGTGTAGACGCCCAGTTAATTTTTATACTTAACTCAATAAACTTGCTATGGTTCATAAAGAAGGTGGCAACAAGAGTAGATGCAGCCCTGCCAGCAGACTCCTGCTTACATCCATCAGTATATATAACTTGTGATAAATTATTATTAACAGTTAAGCGAGAAATTTCTTCCTGGGCAGCTGCTTTTACAAGTGATTTAAGGAAGGTATTACCAGTAATGAGCCTCTTGGGAGGGACTTGCAGGTATGTGATATTAAATGACCACATCTTCCATGGAGGAGTGAAATGCTCTTGTTATCTACAGAGATACAGTTCGTGCATGTTATAAAACGTAATATAATTGCAAGTTTTCATATCTCATTTAGATCTATGTGTATTTACAGAATTTTAGACATTTGTTAAGGTTCGTAATGACAGTGCCTAGAAAGAGAGAGTAATGAGGAAATGGACAATGAGAGGCAATATGCCGAGGCAAGAGAATGAGAGATGGGCAGTGAGACATATACCTGAAGGATGTTCCTGGCAGTCTACGCCACTACGGCAAGGGATCCAACACCAGGTCTCCTGCTGGATCAGGGCCTGATCAACCAGGCTGTTGCTGCTGGTTGCATCCAATCAGATATACCATCCACAGCCTGGCTGATCAGAAACTGGCTTGAAGACCTTTTTAAGTGTCTTATTGAAGACGGGCAAAGGGAGTGGGAGTGGGGTGGGAGCTATGGAATGGGGTGGGAGTGTGGGAGAGGTAAATTAACTCAAGTAAAATGGTTGGATAGAAAGGAAGGAGGAAGGAAAAAATGAGGAAGGGGAGGAGGAAGGGAAAGAGGAAGGGGAGGAGGAGGAGGAAGGGGAGAAGGAGGAAGGGGAGAAGGAGGAAAGGGAGGAGGAAGGGGAGAAGGAAGGGGAGAAGGAGGAAGGGAAGGATGAGGAAGGGAACAAGGTGGAAGGGGAGGAGGAAGGGGAGGAGGAAGGGGAGGCGGGTTAAGGGATAAGCCTCTTACAATCCGGTTTGTGGATGGGGACCAACAGCCCCGCCCGGAATACTGAGAGGGAAAGTAGGAGGGAGAGGGAGAGTAAGAGAGAGAGTAGGATGGAAAGTAAGAGGGAGAGTAGGAGGGAGAGGGAGAGGAGGGATATTAGGAGGTACAGGGAGAGAAGGGAGAGGGAGAGAAGGGACAGAGAGAGTAGGCGAGGGAGATAGGAGAAAGGGAAAGTAGGAAGGAAAGAGTAGAAGGAAGAGTAGATAGGTGAAGGAGAGTTGATGAGAGAGGGAGAGTAGATGGGAGAGGGAGAGTGAATGGGAGGGAGAAGATGAAAGAGAGGGAGAGGGAAAGTAGATGGGAGAGTAGGAGGTAGAGGGAGATTATGAGGGATAGGGAGAGTAGATGAGAGAGGGAGAGTAGATGGGAGAGGAAGAGTAGATTAATGAGGGAGAGTAGGATGGAAAGTAGATAAGAGAGGGGGAGTAGAAGGGAGAGATTGAGAATAGATGAGAGAGGGAGAGTAGATGGGAGAGGTAGAGTAGGAAGGAGGGAGAATAGATGGGAGAGAGTAGGATGGAGAGGGAGAGTAGATGGGAGAGGCAGAGTAGGAGGGAGGAGAGTAGATGAGAGAGGGAGAGTAGATGGGAGAGGGAGAATAGATGGGAGAGGGACAGTAGATGGTAGAGGGAGAGTAATGGTAAAGGGAGAGTAGATGGGAAAGAACTGGAGGGAGGTAGAGAAGGGAGGAAAATAATAAGGGAGAGTAGTAGGGAAGAGGAGGAGTTTGGGAGGAAGGGAAGAAACGAGAGAGAGAGAGAGAGAGAACCTCACTTTTTCAGCAAAGGCTATAAAGAAGGTAAGTAAACAACACAGGTTGGCACCACAGTAGTGTAGTCCTCGCCACAACAACAGTAGTGTAGTCCTCGCCACAACAACACAGGTTGGCACCACAGTAGTGTAGTCCTCGCCACAACAACACAGGTTGGCACCACAGTAGTGTAGTCCTCGCCACAACAACAGTAGTGTAGTCCTCGCCACAACAACACAGGTTGGCACCACAGTAGTGTAGTCCTCGCCACAACAATAGTGTAGTCCTCGCCACAACAACATAGGCTGTCACCACAGTAGTGTAGTCCTCGCCACAACAACACAGGTTGGCACCACAGTAGTGTAGTCCTCGCCACAACAATAGTGTAGTCCTCGCCACAACAACACAGGTTGGCACCACAGTAGTGTAGTCCTCGCCACAACAACACAGGTTGGCACCACAGTAGTGTAGTCCTCGCCACAACAACACAGGTTGGCACCACAGTAGTGTAGTCCTCGCCACAACAACACAGGCTGTCACCACAGTAGTATAGTCCTCGCCACAACAACACAGATTGGCACCACAGTAGTGCAGTCCTCGCCACAACAACACAGGTTGGCACCACAGTAGTGCAGTCCTCGCCACAACAACACAGGTTGGCACCACAGTAGTGCAGTCCTCGCCACAACAACACAGGTTGGCACCACAGTAGTGCAGTCCTCCCCACAACAACACAGGTTGGCACCACAGTAGTGCAGTCCTCGCCACAACAACACAGGTTGGCACCACAGTAGTGCAGTCCTCGCCACAACAACACAGGTTGGCACCACAGTAGTGTAGTCCTCGCCACAACAACACAGGTTGGCACCACAGTAGTGTAGTCCTCACCACAACAACACAGGTTGGCACCACAGTAGTGTAGTCCTCGCCACAACAACACAGGTTGGCACCACAGTAGTGTAGTCCTCGCCACAACAACAGTAGTGTAGTCCTCGCCACAACAACAGTAGTGTAGTCCTCGCCACAACAACAGTAGTGTAGTCCTCGCCACAACAGTGGTGTAGTCCTCGCCACAACAGTAGTGTAGTCCTCGCCACAACAACAGTAGTGTAGTCCTCGCCACAACAGTGGTGTAGTCCTCGCCACAACAGTAGTGTAGTCCTCGCCACAACAGTAGTGTAGTCCTCGCCACAACAACACAGGTTGGCACCACAGTAGTGTAGTCCTCGCCACAACAACACAGGCTGTCACCACAGTAGTGTAGTCCTCGCCACAACAACACAGGTTGGCACCACAGTAGTGTAGTCCTCGCCACAACAATAGTGTAGTCCTCGCCACAACAACATAGGCTGTCACCACAGTAGTGTAGTCCTCGCCACAACAACACAGGTTGGCACCACAGTAGTGTAGTCCTCGCCACAACAATAGTGTAGTCCTCGCCACAACAACACAGGTTGGCACCACAGTAGTGTAGTCCTCGCCACAACAACACAGGTTGGCACCACAGTAGTGTAGTCCTCGCCACAACAACACAGGCTGTCACCACAGTAGTATAGTCCTCGCCACAACAACACAGATTGGCACCACAGTAGTGCAGTCCTCGCCACAACAACACAGGTTGGCACCACAGTAGTGCAGTCCTCGTCACAACAACACAGGTTGGCACCACAGTAGTGCAGTCCTCCCCACAACAACACAGGTTGGCACCACAGTAGTGCAGTCCTCGCCACAACAACACAGGTTGGCACCACAGTAGTGCAGTCCTCGCCACAACAACACAGGTTGGCACCACAGTAGTGTAGTCCTCGCCACAACAACACAGGTTGGCACCACAGTAGTGTAGTCCTCGCCACAACAACACAGGTTGGCACCACAGTAGTGTAGTCCTCGCCACAACAACACAGGTTGGCACCACAGTAGTGTAGTCTTCGCCACAACAACAGTAGTGTAGTCTTCGCCACAACAACAGTAGTGTAGTCCTCGCCACAACAACAGTAGTGTAGTCCTCGCCACAACAGTGGTGTAGTCCTCGCCACAACAGTAGTGTAGTCCTCGCCACAACAACAGTAGTGTAGTCTTCGCCACAACAACAGTAGTGTAGTCTTCGCCACAACAACAGTAGTGTAGTCTTCGCCACAACAACAGTAGTGTAGTCCTCGCCACAACAACAGTAGTGTAGTCCTCGCCACAACAGTAGTGTAGTCCTCGCCACAACAGTAGTGTAGTCCTCGCCACAACAACACAGGTTGGCACCACAGTAGTGTAGTCCTCGCCACAACAACACAGGCTGTCACCACAGTAGTGTAGTCCTCGCCACAACAACACAGGTTGGCACCACAGTAGTGTAGTCCTCGCCACAACAACACAGGCTGTCACCACAGTAGTGTAGCCCTCGCCACAACAACACAGGCTGGCACCACAGTAGTGTAGTCCTCGCCACAACAACACAGGCTGTCACCACAGTAGTGTAGTCCTCGCCACAACAACACAGGTTGTCACCACAGTAGTGTAGTCCTCGCCACAACAACACAGGTTGTCACCACAGTACTGTAGTCCTCGCCACAACAACACAACAACAGTAGTGTAGTCACAACAACAGTAGTGTAGTCCTCCCCACAACAGTAGTGTAGTCCTCGCCACAACAGTAGTGTAGTCCTCGCCACAACAGTAGTGTAGTCCTCGCCACAACAACAGTAGTGTAGTCCTCGCCACAACAACAGTAGTGTAGTCCTCGCCACAACAACACAGGTTGGCACCACAGTAGTGTAGTCCTCGCCACAACAACACAGGCTGTCACCACAGTAGTGTAGTCCTCGCCACAACAACACAGGCTGTCACCACAGTAGTGTAGTCCTCGCCACAACAACACAGACTGTCACCACAGTAGTGTAGTCCTCGCCACAACAACAGTAGTGTAGTCCTCGCCACAACAACAGTAGTGTAGTCCTCGCCACAACAACAGTAGTGTAGTCCTCGCCACAACAACACAGGTTGGCACCACAGTAGTGTAGTCCTCGCCACAACAACAGTAGTGTAGTCCTCGCCACAACAACAGTAGTGTAGTCCTCGCCACAACAACAGTAGTGTAGTCCTCGCCACAACAACAGTAGTGTAGTCCTCGCCACAACAACAGTAGTGTAGTCCTCGCCACAACAACAGTAGTGTAGTCCTCGCCACAACAACAGTAGTATAGTCCTCGCCACAACAACAGTAGTGTAGTCCTCGCCACAACAACACAGACTGTCACCACAGTAGTGTAGTCCTCGCCACAACAACACAGGTTGGCACCACAGTAGTGTAGTCCTCGCCATAACAATAGTGTAGTCCTCGCCACAACAACACAGGTTGGCACCACAGTAGTGTAGTCCTCGCCATAACAATAGTGTAGTCCTCGCCACAACAACACAGGTTGGCACCACAGTAGTGTAGTCCTCGCCACAACAACACAGGCTGTCACCACAGTAGTGTAGCCCTCGCCACAACAACAGTAGTGTAGCCCTCGCCACAACAACACAGACTGTCACCACAGTAGTGTAGTCCTCGCCACAACAACACAGGTTGGCACCACAGTAGTGTAGTCCTCGCCACAACAACAGTAGTGTAGTCCTCGCCACAACAACACAGGCTGTCACCACAGTAGTGTAGTCCTCGCCACAACAACACAGACTGTCACCACAGTAGTGTAGTCCTCGCCACAACAACACAGGCTGTCACCACAGTAGTGTAGTCCTCGCCACAACAACACAGGTTGGCACCACAGTAGTGTAGTCCTCGCCACAACAACACAGGTTGGCACCACAGTAGTGTAGTCCTCGCCACAACAACAGTAGTGTAGTCCTCGCCACAACAACACAGGCTGTCACCACAGTAGTGTAGTCCTCGCCACAACAGTAGTGTAGTCCTCGCCACAACAACACAGGCTGTCACCACAGTAGTGTAGTCCTCGCCACAACAACACAGGTTGGCACCACAGTAGTGTAGTCCTCGCCACAACAACAGTAGTGTAGTCCTCGCCACAACAACAGTAGTGTAGTCCTCGCCACAACAGTAGTGTAGTCCTCGCCACAACAACACAGGCTGTCACCACAGTAGTGTAGTCCTCGCCACAACAGTAGTGTAGTCCTCGCCACAACAACAGTAGTGTAGTCCTCGCCACAACAACAGTAGTGTAGTCCTCGCCACAACAACAGTAGTGTAGTCCTCGCCACAACAACAGTAGTGTAGTCCTCGCCACAACAACAGTAGTGTAGTCCTCGCCACAACAACAGTAGTGTAGTCCTCGCCACAACAACAGTAGTGTAGTCCTCGCCACAACAACAGTAGTGTAGTCCTCGCCACAACAACAGTAGTGTAGTCCTCGCCACAACAACAGTAGTGTAGTCCTCGCCACAACAACAGTAGTGTAGTCCTCGCCACAACAACAGTAGTGTAGTCCTCGCCACAACAACAGTAGTGTAGTCCTCGCCACAACAACAGTAGTGTAGTCCTCGCCACAACAACAGTAGTGTAGTCCTCGCCACAACAACAGTAGTGTAGTCCTCGCCACAACAACAGTAGTGTAGTCCTCGCCACAACAACAGTAGTGTAGTCCTCGCCATAACAACAGTAGTGTAGTCATCGCCACAACAACAGTAGTGTAGTCCTCGCCACAACAACACAGGCTGTCACCACAGTAGTGTAGTCCTCGCCACAACAACACAGGTTGGCACCACAGTAGTGTAGTCCTCGCCACAACAACAGTAGTGTAGTCCTCGCCACAACAACAGTAGTGTAGTCCTCGCCACAACAACAGTAGTGTAGTCCTCGCCACAACAACAGTAGTGCAGTCCTCGCCACAACAACACAGGTTGGCACCACAGTAGTGTAGCCCTCGCCACAACAACACAGGTTGGCACCACAGTAGTGTAGTCCTCGCCACTACAACAGTAGTGTAGTCCTCGCCACAACAACAGTAGTGTAGTCCTCGCCACAACAACAGTAATGTAGTCCTCGCCACAACAACACAGGCTGTCACCACAGTAGTGTAATCCTCGCCACAACAAAAGTAGTGTAGTCCTCGCCACAACAACAGTAGTGTAGTCCTAGCCACAACAACAGTAGTGTAGTCCTCGCCACAACAACAGTAGTGTAGTCCTCGCCACAACAACAGTAGTGTAGTCCTCGCCACAACAACAGTAGTGTAGTCCTCGCCACAACAACAGTAGTGTAGTCCTAGCCACAACAACAGTAGTGTAGTCCTCGCCACAACAACAGTAGTGTAGTCCTCGCCACAACAACAGTAGTGTAGTCCTAGCCACAACAACAGTAGTGTAGTCCTAGCCACAACAACAGTAGTGTAGTCCTAGCCACAACAACAGTAGTGTAGTCCTCGCCACAACAACAGTAGTGTAGTCCTCGCCACAACAACAGTAGTGTAGTCCTAGCCACAACAACAGTAGTGTAGTCCTAGCCACAACAACAGTAGTGTAGTCCTCGCCACAACAACAGTAGTGTAGTCCTAGCCACAACAACAGTAGTGTAGTCCTCGCCACAACAACAGTAGTGTAGTCCTCGCCACAACAACAGTAGTGTAGTCCTCGCCACAACAACAGTAGTGTAGTCCTAGCCACAACAACAGTAGTGTAGTCCTCGCCACAACAGTAGTGTAGTCCTAGCCACAACAACAGTAGTGTAGTCCTAGCCACAACAACAGTAGTGTAGTCCTCGCCACAACAACAGTAGTGTAGTCCTCGCCACAACAACAGTAGTGTAGTCCTCGCCACAACAACAGTAGTGTAGTCCTAGCCACAACAACAGTAGTGTAGTCCTCGCCACAACAACAGTAGTGTAGTCCTAGCCACAACAACAGTAGTGTAGTCCTAGCCACAACAACAGTAGTGTAGTCCTAGCCACAACAACAGTAGTGTAGTCCTAGCCACAACAACAGTAGTGTAGTCCTCGCCACAACAACAGTAGTGTAGTCCTAGCCACAACAACAGTAGTGTAGTCCTCGCCACAACAACAGTAGTGTAGTCCTAGCCACAACAACAGTAGTGTAGTCCTCGCCACAACAACAGTAGTGTAGTCCTCGCCACAACAACAGTAGTGTAGTCCTCGCCACAACAACAGTAGTGTAGTCCTAGCCACAACAACAGTAGTGTAGTCCTCGCCACAACAACAGTAGTGTAGTCCTCGCCACAACAACAGTAGTGTAGTCCTCGCCACAACAACAGTAGTGTAGTCCTCGCCACAACAACAGTAGTGTAGTCCTCGCCACAACAACAGTAGTGTAGTCCTCGCCACAACAACAGTAGTGTAGTCCTCGCCACAACAACAGTAGTGTAGTCCTCGCCACAACAACAGTAGTGTAGTCCTCGCCACAACAACAGTAGTGTAGTCCTCTCCACAACAACAGTAGTGTAGTCCTAGCCACAACAACAGTAGTGTAGTCCTCGCCACAACAACAGTAGTGTAGTCCTCGCCACAACAACAGTAGTGTAGTCCTAGCCACAACAACAGTAGTGTAGTCCTCGCCACAACAACAGTAGTGTAGTCCTCGCCACAACAACAGTAGTGTAGTCCTCGCCACAACAACAGTAGTGTAGTCCTAGCCACAACAACAGTAGTGTAGTCCTCGCCACAACAACAGTAGTGTAGTCCTCGCCACAACAACAGTAGTGTAGTCCTAGCCACAACAACAGTAGTGTAGTCCTAGCCACAACAACAGTAGTGTAGTCCTCGCCACAACAACAGTAGTGTAGTCCTCGCCACAACAACAGTAGTGTAGTCCTCGCCACAACAACAGTAGTGTAGTCCTCGCCACAACAACAGTAGTGTAGTCCTAGCCACAAAAACAGCCACAACAACAGTAGTGGAGTCCTCGCCACCACAACAGGAGTGTAGTCCTCGCCACAACAACAGTAGTGTAGTCCTCGCCACAACAACAGTAGTGTAGTCCTCGCCACAACAACAGTAGTGTAGTCCTCGCCACAACAACAGTAGTGTAGTCCTCGCCACAACAACAGTAGTGTAGTCCTCGCCACAACAACAGTAGTGTAGTCCTCGCCACAACAACAGTAGTGTAGTCCTCGCCACAACAACAGTAGTGTAGTCCTCGCCACAACAACAGTAGTGTAGTCCTCGCCACAACAACAGTAGTGTAGTCCTCGCCACAACAACAGTAGTGTAGTCCTCGCCACAACAACAGTAGTGTAGTCCTCGCCACAACAACAGTAGTGTAGTCCTCGCCACAACAACAGTAGTGTAGTCCTCGCCACAACAACAGTAGTGTAGTCCTCGCCACAACAACAGTAGTGTAGTCCTCACCACAACAACAGTAGTGTAGTCCTCGCCACAACAACAGTAGTGTAGTCCTCGCCACAACAGTAGTGTAGTCCTCGCCACAACAACAGTAGTGTAGTCCTCGCCACAACAACAGTAGTGTAGTCCTCGCCACAACAACAGTAGTGTAGTCCTCGCCACAACAACAGTAGTGTAGTCCTCGCCACAACAACAGTAGTGTAGTCCTAGCCACAACAACAGTAGTGTAGTCCTAGCCACAACAACAGTAGTGTAGTCCTCGCCACAACAACAGTAGTGTAGTCCTCGCCACAACAACAGTAGTGTAGTCCTCGCCACAACAACAGTAGTGTAGTCCTCGCCACAACAACAGTAGTGTAGTCCTCGCCACAACAACAGTAGTGTAGTCCTAGCCACAACAACAGTAGTGTAGTCCTAGCCACAACAACAGTAGTGTAGTCCTCGCCACAACAACAGTAGTGTAGTCCTCGCCACAACAACAGTAGTGTAGTCCTCGCCACAACAACAGTAGTGTAGTCCTCGCCACAACAACAGTAGTGTAGTCCTAGCCACAACAACAGTAGTGTAGTCCTAGCCACAACAACAGTAGTGTAGTCCTCGCCAAAACAACAGTAGTGTAGTCCTCGCCACAACAACAGTAGTGTAGTCCTCGCCACAACAACAGTAGTGTAGTCCTAGCCACAACAACAGTAGTGTAGTCCTAGCCACAACAACAGTAGTGTAGTCCTAGCCACAACAACAGTAGTGTAGTCCTCGCCACAACAACAGTAGTGTAGTCCTCGCCACAACAACAGTAGTGTAGTCCTCGCCACAACAACAGTAGTGTAGTCCTAGCCACAACAACAGTAGTGTAGTCCTCGCCACAACAACAGTAGTGTAGTCCTAGCCACAACAACAGTAGTGTAGTCCTAGCCACAACAACAGTAGTGTAGTCCTAGCCACAACAACAGTAGTGTAGTCCTCGCCACAACAACAGTAGTGTAGTCCTCGCCACAACAACTCTCATAATCATTCTCAACAAGTCAGGTTTAATACACAGCTTGAGCACTAATATTCAACATAACTAATCACATTCTGCCTGACCTAGGATAAGATGGGTAAGATTAAGCTAAAACGTGGACACGTGAAAGCTGCAGGATGGCCACGATACGTTGATGTTGTGGTGGGAGAAGCGGCAATTGCAGTTCAACGCAGAAAAGAGAGAGTAACTCTGGCACTTATAAGGTAAATAATGTACATCTCAACCGAAGTAAATGTATAGAGGGTTTACGTCAGCAGGTCAGGTCAGGTTTGTCAGGTAAGGTTTGTCAGGTAAGGTTTGTCAGGTTAGGTTTGTCAGGTAAGGTTTGTCAGGTAAGGTTTGTCAGGTTAGGTTTGTCAGGTAAGGTTTGTCAGGTAAGGTTTGTCAGGTTAGGTTTGTCAGGTTAGGTTTGTCAGGTAAGGTTTGTCAGGTAAGGTTTGTCAGGTAAGGTTTGTCAGGTTAGGTTTGTCAGGTTAGGTTTGTCAGGTAAGGTTTGTCAGGTTAGGTTTGTCAGGTAAGGTTTGTCAGGTAAGGTTTGTCAGGTTATGTTTGTCAGGTAAGGTTTGTCAGGTAAGGTTTGTCAGGTAAGGTTTGTCAGGTAAGGTTTGTCAGGTCAGGTTTGTCAGGTTAGGTTTGTCAGGTAAGGTTTGTCAGGTAAGGTTTGTCAGGTAAGGTTTGTCAGGTAAGGTTTGTCAGGTTAGGTTTGTCAGGTAAGGTTTGTCAGGTTAGGTTTGTCAGGTAAGGTTTGTCAGGTTAGGTTTGTCAGGTAAGGTTTGTCAGGTTAGGTTTGTCAGGTAAGGTTTGTCAGGTTAGGTTTGTCAGGTAAGGTTTGTCAGGTTAGGTTTGTCAGGTTAGGTTTGTCAGGTAAGGTTTGTCAGGTAAGGTTTGTCAGGTAAGGTTTGTCAGGTAAGGTTTGTCAGGTTAGGTTTGTCAGGTAAGGTTTGTCAGGTAAGGTTTGTCAGGTAAGGTTTGTCAGGTAAGGTTTGTCAGGTTAGGTTTGTCAGGTAAGGTTTGTCAGGTAAGGTTTGTCAGGTTAGGTTTGTCAGGTAAGGTTTGTCAGGTAAGGTTTGTCAGGTAAGGTTTGTCAGGTTAGGTTTGTCAGGTAAGGTTTGTCAGGTAAGGTTTGTCAGGTAAGGTTTGTCAGGTTAGGTTTGTCAGGTAAGGTTTGTCAGGTAAGGTTTGTCAGGTTAGGTTTGTCAGGTAAGGTTTGTCAGGTAAGGTTTGTCAGGTTAGGTTTGTCAGGTAAGGTTTGTCAGGTAAGGTTTGTCAGGTAAGGTTTGTCAGGTAAGGTTTGTCAGGTAAGGTTTGTCAGGTAAGGTTTGTCAGGTAAGGTTTGTCAGGTTAGGTTTGATAGGTAAGGTTTGTCAGGTTAGGTTTGTCAGGTAAGGTTTGTCAGGTAAGGTTTGTCAGGTAAGGTTTGTCAGGTAAGGTTTGTCAGGTTAGGTTTGTCAGGTAAGGTTTGTCAGGTAAGGTTTGTCAGGTAAGGTTTGTCAGGTAAGGTTTGTCAGGTAAAGTTTGTCAGGTAAGGTTTGTCAGGTAAGGTTTGTCAGGTAAGGTTTGTCAGGTAAGGTTTGTCAGGTAAGGTTTGTCAGGTTAGGTTTGATAGGTAAGGTTTGTCAGGTTAGGTTTGTCAGGTAAGGTTTGTCAGGTAAGGTTTGTCAGGTAAGGTTTGTCAGGTAAGGTTTGTCAGGTTAGGTTTGTCAGGTAAGGTTTGTCAGGTAAGGTTTGTCAGGTAAGGTTTGTCAGGTAAGGTTTGTCAGGTAAGGTTTGTCAGGTAAGGTTTGTCAGGTAAGGTTTGTCAGGTAAGGTTTGTCAGGTAAGGTTTGTCAGGTAAGATTTGTCAGGTAAGGTTTGTCAGGTAAGGTTTGTCAGGTAAGGTTTGTCAGGTAAGGTTTGTCAGGTAAGGTTTGTCAGGTAAGGTTTGTCAGGTAAGGTTTGTCAGGTAAGGTTTGTCAGGTTAGGTTTGTCAGGTAATTTTTGTCAGGTAAGGTTTGTCAGGTAAGGTTTGTCAGGTAAGGTTTGTCAGGTAAGGTTTGTCAGGTAAGGTTTGTCAGGTAAGGTTTGTCAGGTAAGGTTTGTCAGGTAAGGTTTGTCAGGTTAGGTTTGATAGGTAAGGTTTGTCAGGTTAGGTTTGTCAGGTAAGGTTTGTCAGGTAAGGTTTGTCAGGTAAGGTTTGTCAGGTAAGGTTTGTCAGGTTAGGTTTGTCAGGTAAGGTTTGTCAGGTAAGGTTTGTCAGGTAAGGTTTGTCAGGTAAGGTTTGTCAGGTAAGGTTTGTCAGGTAAGGTTTGTCAGGTAAGGTTTGTCAGGTAAGGTTTGTCAGGTAAGGTTTGTCAGGTTAGGTTTGATAGGTAAGGTTTGTCAGGTTAGGTTTGTCAGGTAAGGTTTGTCAGGTAAGGTTTGTCAGGTAAGGTTTGTCAGGTTAGGTTTGTCAGGTAAGGTTTGTCAGGTAAGGTTTGTCAGGTAAGGTTTGTCAGGTAAGGTTTGTCAGGTAAGGTTTGTCAGGTAAGGTTTGTCAGGTAAGGTTTGTCAGGTAAGGTTTGTCAGGTAAGGTTTGTCAGGTAAGGTTTGTCAGGTAAGATTTGTCAGGTAAGGTTTGTCAGGTAAGGTTTGTCAGGTAAGGTTTGTCAGGTAAGGTTTGTCAGGTAAGGTTTGTCAGGTAAGGTTTGTCAGGTAAGGTTTGTCAGGTAAGGTTTGTCAGGTAAGGTTTGTCAGGTAAGGTTTGTCAGGTAAGGTTTGTCAGGTAAGGTTTGTCAGGTAAGGTTTGATAGGTAAGGTTTGATAGGTAAGGTTTGACAAGTGTTTCTTGACGCTGGTCTTAGTCATATGATGACCAGCCATTGGAGCTTTTGGTCATCTGAACGAGGCCTTTCGCTGGCTTACCGGTCCACCCTTTAAAAATTAGGATTATATATTTCCTTCTCGTCAGCAGAAATTCAAAGGCAGGACACAAGTACATAGCAGAATAAACAAACCCGACTGTCGTGACGATGACACAATCTAGTGCCAGACAACACACTCCCGCACTCTTCACAACTATCACCTTACTCCACGTATAAAATATTCAGTCGTAGTGTCGTGTATATTATATATATGCACGACAATCACTTCTGAAACTCTTCCTTCAGAATTGCAACACAACTTACCGACACACTGTATTACAGGACGAACAAACCTCTCTGGTATCCCCCGTGTCCCACCCAACCTGAATCAGAAACACTGCTGGGACAAGTCTGGGACAAGTCTTCAGGAGGAAACTGGACAAGCATCTTAACCAGGTGCCAGATCAATCAGGCTGTGATGGATATGTGGGCCACCAGCAGCAACAGCCTGGGTGACCAGGCTAGCACCAGACGAGCCTGGGAGTAGAAAGACTCTCGTAACTCATCACAGGCACACATATAAGGCCCTAAAATCTGGATGTCTCCGCCTGATGATTCCAGAGGTTCCATGTCTGCCAACCACTTGCAAGCTACTGCTAAAACGCTCTTCCTTACCTTAATGTGATCCTGACAACAGTATAATGTGATCCTGACAACAGTATAATGTGATCCTGACAACAGTATAATGTGATCCTGACAACAGTATAATGTGATCCTGACAACAGTATAATGTGATCCTGACAACAGTATAATGTGATCCTGACAACAGTATAATGTGATCCTGACAACAGTATAATGTGATCCTGACAACAGTATAATAAACCTACAAAATGATCTGCTGATACCGACAAGATGTGGCAACAGACAGATACAGTTCAGGACATTACAGGAAACGTTTCGCCACCAGTGGCTGAAGATGAGTAATCAGACACATGTGCGACATCTGGGTATCTTTATTTGTAGACGTTTCGCCATCCAGTGGCTGAAGATGAGTAATTAGACACATGTGCGACATCTGGGTATCTTTATTTGTAGACGTTTCGCCATCCAGTGGCTGAAGATGAGTAATCAGACACATGTGCAACATCTGGGTATCTTGGTAGATAAGACACATAGGCAACAGTTAGGCAACTTTATTCCGAAACGTTTCGCCTACACAGTAGGGCTTCTTCAGTCGAATACAGAAAGTAGGCAGGAGCAGTAGAGATGTGAAGACGATGTAATCAGTCCATCACCCTTGAAGTCGTAGAATTTTGAGGTTGTCAGTCCCTCAGCCTGGAGAAGTTCAGTTCCATAGTCAGGCTGAGGGACTGACAACCTCAAATTCTACGACTTCAAGGGTGATGGACTGATTACATCGTCTTCACATCTCTACTGTTCCTGCCTACTTTCTGTATTCGACTGAAGAAGCCTACTGTGTAGGCGAAACGTTTCGGAATAAAGTTGCCTAACTGTTGCCTATGTGTCTTGTGATAAATAAGCCACGTCTACGGCCCTATGCTGTATATTCTACAAGATTGATGGACTGAACACATCGACTCCAGGTTGAGGGACTGATTACCTCATTCTCCTCCTCTCCTTACGCCTTCCTCTTTGTATTGGACTGATGAAGCCAGTGTGTGGCGAAACGTTTCCTGAATAAAGATTCCCATATGCTGCATAAGTGTCTCAATCTTCAACTTGTCGGTTTTTCAAACCATTCATCACATTGGCCAGTAGGCCTGCTGCAGTGTTCCTTCTTTCTTATGTCCTTATGTGTTCCTCACCTGAACCACCTGGCAACACCCTGAACCACCTGACACCATCCTGAACCACCTGACAGCACCCTGAACCACCTGACACCATCCTGAACCACCTGACAACACCCTGAACCACCTGACAACACCCTGAACCACCTGACAACACCCTGAACCACCTGACACCATCCTGAACCACCTGACAGCACCCTGAACCACCTGACACCATCCTGAACCACCTGACAGCACCCTGAACCACCTGACACCATCCTGAACCACCTGACAGCACCCTGAACCACCTGATACCATCCTGAACCACCTGACAGCACCCTGAACCACCTGACACCATCCTGAACCACCTGACAGCACCCTGAACCACCTGACACCATCCTGAATCACCTGACAGCACCCTGAACCACCTGACACCATCCTGAACCACCTGACAACACCCTGAACCACCTGACACCATCCTGAACCACCTGACAACATTCTGAACCACCTGACAGCACCCTGAACCACCTGACACCATCCTGAACCACCTGACAACACCCTGAACCACATGACACCACTCTGGACCACCTGACACCATCCTGAACCACCTGACACCACTCTGGACCACCTGACAACACCCTGAACCACCTGACACCATCCTGAACCACCTGGCACCACCTTACACAAAAACATTTTATAAAATATCAGAATAATAATAATAATAATAATAATAATAATAATAATAATAATGACAAAGCATTATTACAAAATACTATAACAAAATTTCACAAATCAGAAAAAAAATCACAATTACAAATACCATAAATGACAACATCCCACAATTCCATAGTCAGGAAGTTATAATTGTTGAAGACACAATCCCAGCGTCACTTCCCACAATCCTCACACAACACATATCAAACAGGACAAACACCGGACAACAGGTTAAAACAGGACAAACACCGGACAACAGGGTGTTGTCAGGACCTGCCTAGTATGGGCCAACAGGCCTGCTGCAGTGTTCCTCCTTTCTTATGTTCTTATGTAAAACAAACATATAACAACAGGGAAAACAGGACAAACAGCAGACATCAGACAAACAACAAACACCAAACAACAGACACTAAACAAACAACAGACAATAAACACATCAAACAATAAACAATAGACAAACATTAGACAACAAACACCAGAAAAACATCAGGCAAATATCAGACGACAAAAAACAGACAACAAACAGCAGACACTAATAAACAAACAATAGGCACCAGACAACAGACAACAGGCACAAGACAACAGACACCAGGCAACAGGCACAACGCAACAGACACCAGACAACAGGTACAAGGCAGCAGACACCAGACAACAGGTACAAGGCAGCAGACACCAGACAACAGGCACAAGGCAACAGACACCAGACAACAGGTACAAGGCAGCAGACACCAGACAACAGGTACAAGGCAACAGACAGCAGACAAGAGGCACAAGACAACAGACACCAGACAACAGGTACAAGGCAGCAGATCCTAAATGGATGAACAATAGATTAAAATATCTGATTGGTCAAAAGAGAGGCATATATAGGCAAATCAAAAGAGGAGAGGGGCAATTGAGAAATCGATATATTCAGTTAAAGAGAGAAATAAAAAAGGGAATTAGAAAAGCAAAAAGAGATTATGAGGTTAAAGTTGCAAGAGAATCGAAGACTAACCCAAAAGGATTCTTTCAGGTATACAGAAGTAAGATCAGGGACAAGATAGGCCCACTCAAAAGTTCCTCGGGTCAGCTCACTGACAGTGATAAGGAATTGTGTAGAATTTTTAACACATACTTCCTCTCAGTTTTTACACAGGAGGATACCAGCGATATTCCAGTAATGATAAATTATGTAGAACAGGACGATAATAAACTGTGCATTATTAGGGTCACAAGTGACATGGTCCTTAGGCAAATAGATAAATTAAAACCTAACAAATCCCCAGGCCCTGATGAACTGTATGCAAGGGTTCTAAAGGAATGTAAAGAGGAGCTTAGCACACCTTTGGCTAATCTTTTCAACATATCACTACAAACTGGCATGGTGCCAGATAAGTGGAAAATGGCAAATGTGATACCTATTTTCAAAACAGGTGACAGGTCCTTAGCTTCGAACTATAGACCAATAAGCCTGACCTCCATAGTGGGAAAATTTATGGAATCAATAATTGCCGAGGCAGTTCGTAGCCACCTTGAAAAGCATAAATTAATCAACGAATCTCAGCATGGTTTTACAAAGGGGCGTTCCTGCCTTACGAATTTATTAACTTTTTTCACTAAGGTATTTGAGGAGGTAGATCATGGTAATGAATATGATATTGTGTATATGGACTTCAGTAAGGCTTTTGACAGGGTCCCACATCAGAGACTGTTGAGGAAAATTAAAGCACATGGAATAGGAGGAGAAATTTTTTCCTGGATAGAGGCATGGTTGACAAATAGGCAGCAGAGAGTTTGCATAAATGGGGAGAAATCAGAGTGGGGAAGTGTCACGAGCGGTGTTCCACAGGGGTCAGTGTTGGGCCCCCTGCTGTTCACAATCTACATAAACGACATAGATGAGGGCATAAAGAGCGACATCGGCAAGTTTGCCGATGACACCAAAATAGGCCGTCGAATTCATTCTGACGAGGACATTCGAGCACTCCAGGAAGATTTGAATAGACTGATGCAGTGGTCGGAGAAGTGGCAGATGCAGTTTAATATAGACAAATGCAAAGTTCTAAATGTTGGACAGGACAATAACCATGCTACATATAAACTAAATAATGTAGATCTTAATATTACGGATTGCGAAAAAGATTTAGGAGTTCTGGTTAGCAGTAATCTGAAACCAAGACAACAGTGCATAAGTGTTCGCAATAAAGCTAATAGAATCCTTGGCTTCATATCAAGAAGCATAAATAATAGGAGTCCTCAGGTTGTTCTTCAACTCTATACATCCTTGGTTAGGCCTCATTTAGATTATGCTGCACAGTTTTGGTCACCGTATTACAGAATGGATATAAATTCTCTGGAAAATGTACAAAGGAGGATGACAAAGTTGATCCCATGTATCAGAAACCTTCCCTATGAGGATAGACTAAGGGCCCTGAAACTGCACTCTCTAGAAAGACGTAGAATTAGGGGGGATATGATTGAGGTGTATAAATGGAAGACAGGAATAAATAAAGGGGATGTAAATAGTGTGCTGAAAATATCTAGCCTAGACAGGACTCGCAGCAATGGTTTTAAGTTGGAAAAATTCAGATTCAGGAAGGATATAGGAAAGTACTGGTTTGGTAATAGAGTTGTGGATGAGTGGAACAAACTCCCAAGTACCGTTATAGAGGCTAGAACGTTGTGTAGCTTTAAAAATAGGTTGGATAAATACATGAGTAGATGTGGGTGGGTGTGAGTTAGACCTGATAGCTTGTGCTACCAGGTCGGTTGCCGTGTTCCTCCCTTAAGTCAATGTGACCTGACCTGACTAGGTTGGGTGCATTGGCTTAAGCCGGTAGGAGACTTGGACCTGCCTCGCATGGGCCAGTAGGCCTTCTGCAGTGTTCCTTCGTTCTTATGTTCTTATGTTCTTATGACACCAGACAACAGGTACAAGGCAGCAGACACCAGACAACAGGTACAAGGCAGCAGACAACAGGCACAAGGCAACAGACACCAGAGAACAGGCATAATGCATTAAATAACAGACAACAAAGTGACACAATGTAACAGACATCAGTCACCCGACAAACACAAAAGAACAGACATAAAACAGATAGCTATCAGAAAACAAACAAAACGAACTCTCAGTAGTAGTACCAGTTCCTAGTAACCAGTAACCAGTGTACCAGTAGATGACTCACTACCAACCGTCTGTGTGAATCACTGACTGTTATTCACGTTGCTGCTGACCATAGCATATTTTTGAATGCCTCACCCGCTAGGCACTGGTGGGTCAGTCTGAGATAGGGAGCAGAGAGAGGCAGGTCGGCTGTTGGCGCTTCCCATACTTCCCGTTATATATTATACGTACAAACCAGCCTACGTGAGTATTTTTACCCCATCCACGTTATCGAACCCACATGACAGAACCAGATAACAGACAACAAACAATAGGAACCAGATAACAGACAACAAACAACAGGAACCAGATAACAGACAAACAACAGGAACCAGATAACAGAGACCAGACAACAAACAACAGGAACCAGATAACAGACACCAGACAACAAACAACAGGAAACATATAACAGGCACCAGACAAACAACAGGAACCAGATAACAGACACCAGAGAGCAAACAAGACACCAGACAAACAACAGACACTGGACAAACAGACACTAGTCACAGACACTAGAAAACAAACACTAGACACCAAACAACAGACACTAGACAACAAACACTAGATACCAAACAACAGACACTAGACAACCAACACTAGATACCAAACAACAGACACTAGACAACAGACACTAGACAACAGACACTAGACAACAGACACTAGACAGCAAACACTAGACAGCAAACACTAGACACCAAACAACAGTCACTTGACACCAAACACTAGACACCAAACACTAGACACCAAACACTAGACACCAAACACTAGACACCAAACACTAGACAACAAACACTAGACAACAAACACTACACACCAAACAACAGACACTAGACAACAAACACTAGACACCAAACAACAGACACTAGACAACAAACACTACACACCAAACAACAGACACTAGACAACAAACACTAGACAACAAACACTACACACCAAACAACAGTCACTTGACAACAAACACTAGACAACAAACACTAGACAAACACTACACACCAAACAACAGACACTAGACAAACACTAGACAACAAACACTAGACACCAAACAACAGACACTAGACAAACACTAGACAACAAACACTAGACACCAAACAACAAACACTACACACCAAACAACAAACACTACACACCAAACAACAGACACTAGACAACAAACACTAGACAGCAAACACTAGACAACAAACACTACACACCAAACAACAAACACTAGACAAACAACAGTCACTTGACAACAAACACTAGACAACAGACACTAGACACCAAACACTAGACACCAAACACTAGACACCAAACACTAGACACCAAACACTAGACACCACACACTAGACACCAAACACTAGACACCACACACTAGACACCACACACTAGACACCACACACTAGACACCACACACTAGACACCACACACTAGACACCACACACTAGACACCACACACTAGACACCACACACTAGACACCACACACTAGACACCACACACTAGACACCACACACTAGACACCACACACTAGACACCACACACTAGACACCACACACTAGACACCAAACACTAGACACCAAACACTAGACACCAAACACTAGACACCAAACACTAGACACCAAACACTAGACACCAAACACTAGACACCAAACACTGGACACCAAACACTGGACACCAAACACTGGACACCAAACACTGGACACCAAACACTAGACACCAAACACTAGACACCAAACACTAGACACCAAACACTAGACACCAAACACTAGACACCAAACACTAGACACCAAACACTAGACACCAAACACTAGACACCAAACACTAGACACCAAACACTAGACACCAAACACTAGACACCAAACACTACACACCAAATCTCAGTAGTAGTAACCAGTTACCAGTAACCAGTGTACCGTTGACTCAACGACCAACCGTCTCTGCCTGAGTCACTATCTGAACTCATATTGCGCTGACCTGGCATTATTCAAAGACCCTCTATGGGTACGTGGGCGGCCAGTCAGTCAGTCAGTGTTAGGAGTGTGAGCAAGGAGGCAGGTCACGGCTGTAAGGGCGCAACCCACCTTATCTGTAATTATACGTACTACCAGCCTACGTGAGTATTTCTTACCTAATCCACGTGTCGAACTCCCACATGATAAATGGTGGCACCGGTGTGGAGCGTGGATTTACGTTTTGAAGGGTAATTCAAGACCAAGACGTTAGAAGGCTGTTGTGCGTAGCCGGCAGGGTCAAAGGTGAACCGTCACCCACCAGCCACTACCCTCACTCACCACCTCCAGCCTGCAAGCCTGTTGCAGCCGTTTCAAGCTTCCTGGCTTAGTTCGTGTGCTAATTGCTTCATCTCCGAGGGGTTGACCCGGATTTTGCAATTAAGCCAGTCAGTAAGCCAGACTGTGGAAGTGAACGCCAGTCAGCCTATCATCCAGCCTGTCTCCTGTCATCCAACTGCTCCTCCGTGCTTTGTGCATCGTTACACGTCTTCCAGCCAGCCATTCTCGTGGGGTAAGCCAGTCAGCCAACCCAGCTTCTAACCCAGCTGAGAGAGAGAAGTAAGCCACGCAGTAAGAAGTAAGCCAAGTTCCTCTCAAGTATAGTCTATATCGCTTTGTGCTCCCTGTTGGATGCTAAGAGTGGTTTTCACCATTCCTGTGGCATAGAGTGGCTTATCAAGCCACCTTCGTGGGTAGAGTGGGGTGCGCGGCAGTGCCCCAGCGAGAGTCTCACCCACCATACTCTCTCCCTCCACACACTATCCACCCACCACCAGACACCCACCTCATCTACCTGTGGTTGTTTGCACCCTTGTACCGGGTCCTACTACTGTTTTGGCTCACATAATTGGTCAAGAGATTGTAAGTGAGCGCCACCGATAAAATCCAATTATGGGGGTTCACCGAGTGAGCGCATTTCTTCCAACAACAGTGGGTGTAGGAGGCGTCAGTCACCGCGCAGGACAACCTAAGACCTACCCTCATCACCAGTAATCACCCGACTACTACAGACTTCAGTGATAATTTAGAGTCATTTTTTCTAGCATTTAAAGACATTTGCGTGTGTGAGACATTTATAGTAAATTGCTTGTGTACTCTAAACCTTGTGTTTTCAGTGTAAACGCAGTATTTCTTTGACTCATTATTTTTACAATATTTTTCAGTGTTTTCACTTATCTTAAATTTTTTTTATCTGTTTTTTTCTTTATGCTACTCCTGTCTCTAGTAAGTATTATTGTGTAGTGTACCAGTCAGTCACTCTGTGTGAAGTGATTCATTTTTTTTTATTGTATTCTTTCAGCGTTGTATTCTCCAGTAATTGTCATTGTATTTCATGCAGTGATATTCACCCCAGTATACCAAATTATCCATTTATTTCTATGTGTGTCTTTTTTTCGTATGCCAGCAGTGTCTCATTCCTCTAATTTTTTCGCAGACTGTGTACCATTATTTTTGCCAGCAAATTTTTGTCGTATCAGTCACAGCAAGATTTTGTTGTATTGTCGTATCAGTCACAGCAGGATTTTGTTGTAAGAATATATTATAATAATGAAGTGTGCCCCGCCACTGTAAGTGTTAATTTACCCGTTTTGTTCCTTTGTTTTATTTTATTCATATTTTTATATTTCGTGAACAAATTCACTCTTGATGCAATTTCAATTACTTTTAACGTAAAGTGTTTTCCTTACTCTGTTTGAGTAAATTGTTTTGTCTAATTTACAATTAAGAGTTAAAGTGTTCAATCAGTTTTTTTCTTCATAATTTTATTTCATTATTTTACCTGAGTTTTCCCAGTGACACTTTATTACTGCAGTGATTATTTCTACACCTTATTTTGTTGCACTTGTTCTGCAGTGAATTATTTTCTTTTATTGATATTTTTATGAATTATATTTTAATCTCGTTTATGCATTCTTAGAAAATACTTCAATTTCCCAGTTAACAATTTAATAATTTTATTTTATACTTTTACATTGATTTAAAATTTAATTAATTAATTTCTTTATTAGCAAGAGTAAAGACAGCTCATTTTGCATTTAATTCAGTCTCCAGTAATATTTTTACTTGTATATTTCAATGTAAAATTTTTCTTGACCTTGAGTTGTCCTTCCTCTTGCAGTGTATCTTAGACATTTTTTTTATTCCTTCTGCAGAATTCGTTGCATATCTTTTATTTCAATTCTAGAATTTTATATCATTTTTATTGTTCATTATTTTTGCCTTATTTGTTCTCGTGCTACTTTGCCATTATGTCTCACATACCGTCAAGTGATACTTTAGTGAATGTCGACACTCCGACCTCTCAGGCTACTGTTGCCCCTGTCATCAGTCCTCACAGTTCCTTAGCGACTGACAGACCGACCCAGATACCGAGATACTATAGTTATACTCATACTCGTGATTCCCTTGATGCGTTACCTTTATTCAATGGCCATGTACATAGTCTTGAAGCATGGTTTGCAGCCATTCGTTCTCGTGCTAGTGCTCTAGTTGAAGGTCCTCCTTCAGAGGAAAGTCTTATCAGACTTGCTAAAGCTCTTTATCGATCCCCTGCTGCTGTTCACGTTGTTGATCTCCTTGATATGCGAGACTTCAGGAATCTTACTAACTGGTCACAATATGAGGAACTGATTCGTTCTTTCCTTGTCCCAGTAAAAACAGCTGATCCATATGTCGTTCTTAGGGAACTAGTGAATGCTACACCCATGAGTAATGAATCGTTGAGTGCATTTGCTGTTAGATTAGACAAACTTTTATTATCATTTATCAATGCTGTCCAATCATCATCTTTTGTCCCTGACGAGGATAAACCATCCACAGCATCGTTTGCTAAAATGGCAGCTTTTGGAGCAATTAAAGAACTAATGCCACCTGCTTCCGTGTGTGCTTATGAGGCTCATCCTCCAACTTTGACGATGGAACCACTTACAGCCTTAAATCATGTACGTTCCTTGTGCCCCCAGGGTACTTTCCCTTGTATCAAAAGTAATGTCACACATATGCCTCAGTCTGCACCACCTCTTGTTTGCGCCACAGAGACAAATCGTGGTCGTCAACCATCTCAGAGTTCACCAAGAACCAGTGTACAGAGTCGTTATACACCTCGTAGTATTCATAGTACATTCAGTAACCATAGTCGGCGGACTTGTTACAACTGTGGTTTCCGTGGCCATATTGCAATTAATTGTCCTGATAGTTACCCTAAGAGACGTCGTACTGATGATGAGTACCCAGATCTTCCCTACTGTACTTATCATAGAATACATGGACATGACACATCTGAGTGTAATGCTCTCTATAACCTTCAGTACTCTAGGTCTTTCCGTGGCCATTCCAACCGCAGAACCCGTAGAGGAAACAGATATCGTGGTTCTCAAAATAACCAGAACCAGGCTCATTCTTCCAATTCTCAAACTAACCAGAACCAGGCTCGTTCTTCCAATTCGGGGGAATTCGAGCGCCCCAGTCAAACCGTCCCATGGTGACAGTAGGTGATAATGAGTACACCATCCCCGTTCACAATTCCTTTGAAGCCTTAAGCAGTCTCGAGAATGACAATCCTGCTGATGATGTTGCTTCACATGTCTCTGACATAGATGATTTTGGGGATGAAGTAGAACAAGTCTTTTCTGATGACAATCCACCTTTTTGTTTGCACATAACTTCCAATGCAACCATAGGCCCTATAGTGCAAGCATCTGTTTATAATGCACCCGTTCATTTGTTCATGGACTCTGGTGTGCAAGTCAATATTATTAGGTCTAGTTTGTTTAAGGATAAGCAGTTACGACATGTCCTTCTCGTAGAACCGACTCATGTGTCCTCCCTTAGTGGAGTATCTGGTTCTCACCTGCGTGTCCGAGGTCGGACTTCCCTAACCTTTTCTATCCAAGGTAGAGACTTCACTGCTTCCTTCCTTGTTGTCGACCAGATTACTTTCCCTGGTGACCTTCTACTGGGATTTGCTTCCATGCGAGACTTACGCATTGTGCTCGACCCTTATCGATGGCATGCCCAAATTGACGACTTGATCGTTCCATTCTGGGGTTACCAGCTTGGATCAGAAAACTGTGAAGCCACCAGCACCCATCAGTGACTTTGTCATGAACCAAGAATTACTGTATCGAACAGCCGAGTTGGGTACTCCTAGCAGAAGAGTATACCAGTTAGTAATTCCACAGTCACTAGTGAATGTAGCCTTACAGCTAGTTCACGATGTACCAGGTGTTGCACACCCTGGTATGGATCGTTCAGTAAAACAAGCCAGATTGAAATACTTTTGGCCTCGTATGGCAACTGATATTTCTGAGTATGTTAAGAAATGTAGTGTCTGCATGCAACATAAAGGTAATGCTAATGGTCCTAATCCAATCCAAGTATATCCAACTACTAGTGAACCTTGGGAAAGAGTTGCGCTAGATTTGTTAACTAATTTCCAATGTTCCCTCCAAGGTAACAAACATCTGTGTGTTATGGTAGACCATTTCACCAGATATTGTGAGTTAGTTCCTATTGCAGATAAGACTGCCGAGACAGTAGCTAAAGCGTTTAAAGAACACATTATCTGCAGGCATACCACCCCTAAGTCACTAGTAACAGATAATGGAGGTGAATTCTGTAATGAGATTCTTGAAAATTTGTGCACCTTGTACAAGATCTCTAAATCCACCATTGTTCCTCATCATCCTGCCAGCAATGGGTTAGCGGAACGAACCAATAAGAAAGTACTTGATGTCTTGAGAGCCACTATCAATCCCAACAGTGAAACTTGGGATGAAGTTATACCTGATGTGCAGTGTGCTATAAATTCTGCTTACAATGTTTCTATAGGTGACACTCCACATTATGCATTGTACGGTGTAGATAAACGTTTGCCTTATGAGTTGTTATATTCTAATCCGAAACCAAATTACAACCCTGATGATTTCATAGCAACTCGTACCAGCTTAGCTCAAAGTGTTTTTAGAAGAATCCGTGAAACACTTCATAAATCAACAGCTGAATTTACAAGAGTCGCAAACACTCGAGCAAAGCCATCCAAAATCAAAGTAGGTTCGAGAGTTATGCTGATTAACTTTAACAAAACGTCTGCAATGCCAAAGCTTGATCAAAAGTTTGTTGGTCCTTATCGAGTAGTTGAACATATCACTGGTAATAAGTATAAGGTTAGAGAGATTAGTACTGGTCAGTATAAAGAATCGCATTTAGATCATATGAAGTTAGTATGTGATGATAATGATGTTCCAACCCAGACTAATGTGACAGACTCTGACAATCCTCCTGATCCTGTACTCTCTTCCTCTGATACTCAGTCAGACGATCAACCTGAATGTCGTTATTCCCTACGTACACGACAGGTATTGAGAAATCCTCAAGTATCATTTGTAACATCCAATTCAGATTTGCCTCAAATACAGCATGAGTTAGCCAATGCTACAGAGTTTGATCCTCCCAGAGATGACACCCATTCTGCATATGTCAATCTCACCCTAGCAGAGTTGGGGTTAAATGTAAATAACCTGTATAGATGAATAATTACAGTATCAACTTATCAGTATTCAAGAATTTTTTTTGTGTTCATGTTCTCTCCGCGTTCTGAGAGTTAACAGTCTAGATTTGAGTGCACCGAATCTGCCTTTCTGTTAAACACTCTTTCTTTGTATATATTCCTTCCTCAGAATCCGTAGATCACATGAATACAGATCGATCGATCAAAAATTTTTTTTTATCACTTGTAATCTCAACGTTGAGTTCGATGTTCATTTGTTGAGTTTTAAGTTGTGCTATATTATACCTTGTATTGCATTACAGTTTCAGTTACGTAAGCTTCCATTCCAATGTTCTACTTATGTATGTTATAATGTTTCATTGTTGTGTACTTTGACATTGTATAGAATCAGCCCAAGCCGTATACCTGCCATCTCTAGTTTGTATTAGTTGTATGTCGGGACGACATACGTTAGCGTCGCCGAGCTCTCAGTAGTAGTAACCAGTTACCAGTAACCAGTGTACCATTGACTCAACGACCAACCGTCTCTGCCTGAGTCACTATCTGAACTCATATTGCGCTGACCTGGCATTATTCAAAGACCCTCTATGGGTACGTGGGCGGCCAGTCAGTCAGTCAGTGTTACGAGTGGGAGCAAGGAGGCAGGTCACGGCTGTAAGGGCGCAACCCACCTTATCTGTAATTATACGTACTACCAGCCTACGTGAGTATTTCTTACCTAATCCACGTGTCGAACTCCCACATGATACAAACACTACACACCAAACACTACACACCAAACAACAGACACTAGACAACAAACACTACACACCAAACAACAAACACTAGACAACAAACACTAGACACCAAACAACAGTCACTTGACAACAAACACTAGACAAACACTACACACCAAACAACAGACACTAGACAACAAACACTAGACAAACACTACACACCAAACAACAGACACTAGACAACAAACACTACACACCAAACAACACACTAGACAACAAACACTAGACAACAAACACTAGACAACAAACACTACACACCAAACAACAGTCACTTGACAACAAACACTAGACAACAAACAACACACTAGACAACAAACACTAGACAACAAACAACACACTAGACAACAAACACTAGACAACAAACAACACACTAGACAACAAACACTAGACAACAAACACTAGACAACAAACACTAGACAACAAACACAAGACAACAAACACTAGACAACAAACACTAGACAACAAACACTAGACAACAAACACTAGACAACAAACACTAGACAACAAACACTAAACAACAAACACTAGACAACAAACAACAGTCACTTGACAACAAACACTAGACAACAAACACTACACACCAAACAACAAACATTAGGCACCAAACAACAAACACTACACAACAAACAACAGACAACAAACAACAAACACTAGACACCAAACAACAAACACTAGACACCAAACAACAAACACTAGACACCAAACAACAAACACTAGACGCCAAACAACAAACACTACACACCAAACACTACACACCAAACAAACACTACACAACAAACAAACACTATACACCAAACAACAAACACTACACAACAAACAATAAACACTACACAACAAACACTAGACACCAAACAACAAACACTACACACCAAACAACAAACACTACACAACAAACAACAGACAAACAACAAACACTACACACCAAACAACAAACACTAGACAACAAACCACAAACACTAGACACCAAACAACAAACACTACACAAACAACAAACACTAGACACCAAACAACAAACACTAGACAACAAACAACACTACACAAACAACAAACACTAGACAACAAACAACAAACACTACACAAACAACAAACACTAGACACCAAACAACAAACACTAGACACCAAACAACAAACATTAGACAAACAACAAACACTAGACACCAAACAACAAACACTAGACACCAAACAACAAACACTAGACAACAAACAACAAACACTACACAAACAACAAACACTAGACACCAAACAACAAACACTAGACACCAAACAACAAACACTAGACACCAAACAACAAACACTAGACAACAAACACTAGACACCAAACAACAAACACTACACAAACAACAAACACTAGACACCAAACAACAAACACTAGACACCAAACAACAAACACTAGACACCAAACAACAAACACTAGACAAACAACAAACACTACACAAACAACAAACACTAGACACCAAACAACAAGCACTACACAAACAACAAACACTAGACACCAAACAACAAACACTAGACACCAAACAACAAACACTACACAAACAAACACTAGACACCAAACAACAAACACTACACAAACAAACACTAGACACCAAACAACAAACACTAGACACCAAACAACAAACACTACACAACAAACACTAGACACCAAACAACAAACACTACACAAACAACAAACACTAGACACCAAACAACAAACACTAGACAACAAAAAAACACTACACACCAAACAAACACCAAACAACTAACACTACACACCAAACAACTAACACTACACACCCAACAAACACTATACACCAAACAACACTATACACCAAACAACAAACACTACACAACAAACAATAAACACTACACACCAAACAATAAACACTACACACCAAACACTACACACCAAACAACAAACACTACACAACAAACACTACACACCAAACAACAAACACTAGACACCAAACACCAAAACACCAAACACTACACACCAAACAAACACTAGACACCAAACAACAAACACTAGACACCAAACACCAAAACACCAAACACTACACACCAAACAACAAACACTAGACACCAAACAACAAACACTACACACCAAACAACAAACACTAGACACCAAACAAACACTACACACCAAACAACAAACACTACACAACAAATAACAAACACTACACAACAAACAACAAACACTACACAACAAACACTACACACCAAGCAACAAACACTAGACAAACACCAGCCTGGAGGTTACCTGGAGGTTATTCCGGGGATCAACGCCCCCGCGGCCCGGTCCATGACCAGGCCTCCCGATGGATCAGGGCCTGATCAACTAGGCTGTTACTGCTGGCCGCACGCAGTCCAACGTACGAGCCACAGCCCGGCTGATCCGGCACTGACTTTAGGTATCTGTCCAGCTCTCTCTTGAAGGCAGCCAGGGGTTTATTGGCAATTCCCCTAATGCTTGATGGGAGGCTGTTGAACAGTTTTGGGCCCCGGACACTTACGGTGTTTTCCCTTAGTGTACCAATGGCGCCCCTACTTTTTATTGGGGGCATTTTGCATCGCCTGCCCAGTCTTTTACTTTCGTAGGGAGTGATTTCTGTGTGCAGATTTGGGACCATTCCTTCCAAGATTTTCCAAGTGTAGATTATGATATATCTCCCTCCTGCGTTCCAACGAGTACAAGTCAAGTGCTTCCAAGCGTTCCCAGTAGTTAAGGTGCTTGACAGAACTTATACGTGCAGTAAAGGATCTCTGTACACTCTCCAGATCTGCGATTTCACCTGCTTTGAATGGAGATGTTAATGTACAGCAGTATTCCAGCCTAGAGAGAACAAGTGATTTGAAAAGGATCATCATTGGCTTGGCATCTCTCGTTTTGAAAGTTCTCATTATTCAGCCTATCATTTTCATTGCACGTGCGATCGTGGCACTGTTGTGATCCTTGAAAGTGAGATCCTCGGACATTACTACTCCCAGGTCCCTTACATTATTTTTCCGCTCTATTGTATGGCCGGAGTCAGTAGTATACTCTGTTCTAGTTATTATCTCCTCCAGTTTTCCATACCGGAGTAGTTGGAATTTGTCCTCATTGAACATCATATTGTTTACCGTTGCCCACTGGAAAACTTTGTTTATATCTTCTTGAAGGTTAACCGCGTCCTCAGCAGATGACAGCCTCATGCAGATCCTAGTATCATCCGCAAAGGATGATACGGTGCTGTGGTGTATATCTCTGTTTATGTCTGATATGAGGATAAGGAATAAGATGGGGGCGAGTACTGTGCCTTGTGGAACAGAGCTCTTCATTATGGCAGCCTCCGATTTAACTCTGTTGACCACTACTCTTTGTGTTCGATTTGTTAGGAAGTTGAAGATCCATCTCCCCACTTTCCCAGTTATTCCTTTAGCACGTATTTTATGGGCTATTACGCCATGATCGCATTTGTCAAATGCTTTTGCAAAGTCTGTGTATCTGGAGTTTATCTGGAGAGAGTTCCGGGGGTCAACGCCCCCGCGGCCCGGTCTGTGACCAGGCCTCCTTAGGTCAGTGTCCCAGGATGCGACCCACACCAGTCGACTAACACCCAGGTACCCATTTTACTGATGGGGAACATAGACAACAGGTGGAAAGAAACACGTCCAATGTTTCTACTCTGGCTGGGAATCGAACCCAGGCCCTCGCCGTGTGAAGCGAGAGCGTTAACCACCAGGCCACCAGTTCTCTCACTATATTATATATTATATTATATTACATCTGCATTCTGATTTTCTTCCAGTGCATCCAAGGCCATGTCATAGTGATCCAGTAGTTGTGAGAGGCAGGAGCGACCTGCCCTGAACCCATGTTGCCCTGGATTGTGCAGATTTTGGGAATCCAGGTGATTTGCAATCCTGCTTCTTAGCACTCTTTCAAAGATTTTTATGATGTGGGACGTCAGAGCTGTTGGTCTATAGTTCTTAGCTAATGCTTTGCTGCCACCTTTATGGAGTCACCAAACAACAAACAACAAACACTAGACAACAAACAGTACACACGAAACAACAAATACTAGGCAACAGATAACAGACAACAAACACTGCACATCAAGCAACAAACACTAGACAACAAACAGATAACAGACAACAAACAATGGATAACAGACCAAACCACATCAAACAACAGATACAGGGCAACACACAACAAATAACGGCCATCAAACAATAGTTACTGTCTCATATACCAGTCCAGGAATAAACTAATGTTAAGAAGCAGTTCCGACTCCATGGATCAAAAACACTTTAAGGGTCAGTGCTTCTCCCTTCCCCATAGCTCAAGCCTTGGAAAAACTGAGGGGCGAGAGGATGGGAAGGGGAGAGGGAGGGGAGGGGGATGTGGGGAGAGGGAGAGGGAGGGGAGGGGGATGTGGGGAGAGGGTGGGGAAGAGGAGGAGAAGTTGGAGACGAGGGAAAGAGGGGGAGAGGCTGGAGAAGAGGGGAGAGGTTGGGTAAGAGGGGAAGAAGTTGGGTAACAAGGGGAGAGGGTGGGTAACAGGGGAGAGAGTGGGGAAGAGGGGAGAGGGGAAGAGAGAAAGGTTGAGGGGAGGTTGGGGAAGTGGGGAGGGTGAGGAATATGGGAAGAGTCAGGGAGAGGGCGGGGAAGAGGGTGGGAAAAGGGTGGAGAAGCCGGAGAAGAGAATAGGAAAGAGGGAGAGGGTGGGAGGAAAATGAGTTTGGGGAAGGAGAGGGTGGGGAAGAATTGGGGAGATAATAAGGGAGAAATAAGATGGCCGGGAAGTGAGGAGATAGAGGGGAAGAGATAATGGGGAAATTGGGAGACAGAGGGAGACAGATAATTGAGAAGTGGGGGATGGTGGGAAGATAATGGGAAGGAAAAGGAAAGATGGAGAAAACAATGTGAAGGAGGGAGTGAGAGAAGTGATAAAGATGGTGAAGGAAGATGTAAGAGAGAGGGAGAAAGACAGGGAGAGAGATGGGGAGAAATAAGACAGGGGTAGTACGGAGGGGACTGGAGAGGTGGAGGGGAGAGGATAAATAGATGGATGGTGGCAAAAAAGTATGGAATGGATGGGTGGGTGACAGTGATGGAGGGAAGGAGTGAGGGATGGCAATGATGGAGGGAAGTAGTGAGGGATGGCAGTGGAGGGAAGGAGCGAGGGATGACAGTGATGGAGGGAAGGAGTGAGGGATGGCAGTGATGGAGGGAAAGAGTGAGGGATGGCAGTGATGAAGGGAAGGAGTGAGGGTGACAGTGATGAAGGGAAGGAGTGAGGGTGACAGTGATGGAGGGAAAGAGTGAGGGATGGCAGTGATGGAGGGAAGGAGTGAGGGATGGCAGTGATGGAGGGAAGGAGTGAGGGATGGCAGTGATGAAGGGAAGGAGTGAGGGATGACAGTGATGGAGGGAAGGAGTGAGGGATGGCAGTGATGGAGGGAAGGAGTGAGGGATGGCAGTGATGGAGGGAAGGAGTGAGGGATGGCAGTGATGGAGGGAAGGAGTGAGGGTGACAGTGATGGAGGGAAGGAGTGAGGGATGGCAGTGATGGAGGGAAGGAGTGAGGGTGACAGTGATGGAGGGAAGGAGTGAGGGATGGCAGTGATGGAGGGAAGGAGTGAGGGTGACAGCGATGGAGGGAAGGAGTGAGGGACGGCAGTGATGGAGGGAAGGAGTGAGGGGTGGCAGTGATGGAGGGAAAGAGTGAGGGATGGTGATTGAGGGAAGGGTGAGTGATGGAGGGAAGGAGTGAGGGTGACAGTGATGAAGGGAAGGAGTGAGGGATGAAGGAAGGAGTGAGGGTGACAGTGATGAAGGGAAAGAGTGAGGGATGGCAGTGATGGAGGGAAGGAGTGAGGGTGACAGTGATGGAGGGAAGGAGTGAGGGTGACAGTGATGGAGGGAAAGAGTGAGGGATGGCAGTGATGGAGGGAAGGAGTGAGGGTGACAGTGATGAAGGGAAGGAGTGAGGGTGACAGTGATGGAGGGAAGGAGTGAGGGTGACAGTGATGGAGGGAAGGAGTGAGGGTGACAGTGATGGAGGGAAGGAGTGAGGGTTGGCAGTGATGAAGAGAGGGATGGGGTGACAGTGATGAAAGGAGGAGGGATGGCAGTGATGAAGGGAAGGAGTGAGGGTGACAGTGATGGAGGGAAGGAGTGAGGGTGACAGTGATGGAGGGAAGGAGTGAGGGTGACAGTGATGGAGGGAAGGAGTGAGGGTGACAGTGATGAAGGGAAGGAGTGAGGGGTGATGGAGGCAGTGAGTGAGGGTGACAGTGATGGAGGGAAGGAGTGAGGGTGACAGTGATGAAGGGAAGGAGTGAGGGTGACAGTGATGGAGGGAAGGAGTGAGGGATGGCAGTGATGAAGGGAAGGAGTGAGGGTGACAGTGATGGAGGGAAGGAGTGAGGGATGGCAGTGATGAAGGGAAGGAGTGAGGGTGACAGTGATGAAGGGAAGGAGTGAGGGTGACAGTGATGAAGGGAAGGAGTGAGGGTGACAGTGATGAAGGGAAGGAGTGAGGGTGACAGTGATGGAGGGAAGGAGTGAGGGTGACAGTGATGGAGGGAAGGAGTGAGGGTGACAGTGATGGAGGGAAGGAGTGAGGGTGACAGTGATGGAGGGAAGGAGTGAGGGTGACAGTGATGAAGGGAAGGAGTGAGGGTGGCAGTGATGAAGGGAAGGAGTGAGGGTGACAGTGATGGAGGGAAGGAGTGAGGGTGACAGTGATGGAGGGAAGGAGTGAGGGTGACAGTGATGGAGGGAAGGAGTGAGGGTGACAGTGATGAAGGGAAGGAGTGAGGGATGGCAGTGATGAAGGGAAGGAGTGAGGGTGACAGTGATGGAGTGATGGTGACAGTGATGAAGGAGGGATGGCCGTGATGGAGGGAAGGAGTGAGGGTGACAGTGATGGAGGGAAGGAGTGAGGGTGACAGTGGTGGACGGAAGGAGTGAGGGTGGCAGTGATGGAGGGAAGGAGTGAGGGTGACAGTGATGGAGGGAAGGAGTGAGGGTGACAGTGATGGAGGGAAGGAGTGAGGGTGACAGTGATGGAGGGAAGGAGTGAGGGTGACAGTGATGGAGGGAAAGAGTGAGGGATGGCAGTGATGAAGGGAAGGAGTGAGGGATGGCAGTGATGAAGGGAAGGAGTGAGGGTGACAGTGATGGAGGGAAGGAGTGAGGGTGACAGTGATGAAGGGAAGGAGTGAGGGATGGCAGTGATGAAGGGAAGGAGTGAGGGTGACAGTGATGGAGGGAAGGAGTGAGGGTGACAGTGATGGAGGGAAGGAGTGAGGGTGACAGTGATGGAGGGAAGGAGTGAGGGTGACAGTGATGGAGGGAAGGAGTGAGGGTGACAGTGATGGAGGGAAGGAGTGAGGGATGGCAGTGATGGAGGGAAGGAGTGAGGGTGACAGTGATGGAGGGAAGGAGTGAGGGATGGCAGTGATGGAGGGAAGGAGTGAGGGGTGGCAGTGATGATGAATGAAGGGAAGGAGTGAGGGTGACAGTGATGAGGGAAGGAGTGAGGGTGACAGTGATGGAGGGAAGGAGTGAGGGATGGCAGTGGAGGGAAGGAGCGAGGGGGGCAGTGATGGAGGGAAGGAGGGATGGCAGTGATGGAGGGAAGGAGTGAGGGTGACAGTGATGGAGGGAAGGAGTGAGGGTGACAGTGATGGAGGAAGGAGTGAGGGTGAGAGTGATGGAGGGAAGGAGTGAGGGTGAAAGTGATGGAGGGAAGGAGTGAGGGATGGCAGTGATGAAGGGAAGGAGTGAGTTGTGGCAGTGATGGACAGAAGGAGGGATGGCAGTGATGGAGAGGAGTGAGGGTGACAGTGATGGAGGGAAGGAATGAGTGATGGCAGTGATGAAGAGGAGGGGTGGCAGTGATGGAGGGAAGGAGTGAGGGATGGCAGTGATGGAGGGAAGGAGTGAGGGTGACAGTGATGGAGGGAAGGAGTGAGGGATGGCAGTGATGAAGGGAAGGAGTGAGGGTGACAGTGATGGAGGGAAGGAGTGAGGGATGGCAGTGATGAAGGGAAGGAGTGAGGGTGACTGATGGAGGGAAGTTGTGAGGGTGACTGATGGAGGGAAGGAGTGAGGGGTGGCAGTGATGGAGGGAAGGAGTGAGGGTGACAGTGATGGAGGGAAGGAGTGAGGGATGGCAGTGATGAAGGGAAGGAGTGAGGGTGACTGATGGAGGGAAGTTGTGAGGGTGACTGATGGAGGGAAGGAGTGAGGGGTGGCAGTGATGGAGAGAAGGAGGTATGGCACTGATGGAGGGAAGGAGTGAGGGTGACAGTGATGGAGGGAAGGAGTGAGGGTGACAGTGATGGAGGGAAGGAGTGAGGGGTGGCAGTGATGAAGGGAAGGAGTGAGGGTGACAGTGATGGAGGGAAGGAGTGAGGGGTGGCAGTGATGAAGGAAAGGAGTGAGTGGTGGAAGTGATGGACAGAAGGAGGGATGGCAGTGATGGAGAGGAGTGAGGGTGACAGTGATGGAGGGAAGGAGTGAGGGTGACAGTGATGGAGGGAAGGAGTGAGGGATGGCAGTGATGAAGAGGAGGGGTGGCAGTGATGGAGGGAAGGAGTGAGGGTGACAGTGATGGAGGGAAGGAGTGAGGGATGGCAGTGATGAAGGGAAGGAGTGAGGGTGACAGTGATGGAGGGAAGGAGTGAGGGTGACAGTGATGGAGGGAAAGAGTGAGGGATGGCAGTGATGAAGGGAAGGAGTGAGGGTGACAGTGATGGAGGGAAGGAGTGAGGGTGACAGTGATGGAGGGAAAGAGTGAGGGTGACAGTGATGGAGGGAAGGAGTGAGGGATGGCAGTGATGAAGGGAAGGAGTGAGGGTGACAGTGATGGAGGGAAGGAGTGAGGGGTGGCAGTGATGAAGAGGAGGGGTGGCAGTGATGGAGGGAAGGAGTGAGGGTGACAGTGATGGAGGGAAGGAGTGAGGGTGAAAGTGATGGAGGGAAGGAGTGAGGGTGACAGTGGAGGGAAGGAGTGAGGGATGGTAGTGATGAAGAGGAGGGATGGCAGTGATGAAGGGAAGGAGTGAGGGTGACAGTGATGAAGGGAAGGAGTGAGGGATGGCAGTGATGAAGGGAAGGAGTGAGGGTGACAGTGATGGAGGGAAGGAGTGAGGGTGAAAGTGATGGAGGGAAGGAGTGAGGGTGGAGTGTGTTGGGGGAAGGAGTGAGGGTGGCAGTGATGGAGGGAAGGAGGTATGGCAGTGATGGAGGGAAGGAGTGAGGGTGACAGTGATGGAGGGAAGGAGTGAGGGTGACAGTGATGGAGGGAAGGAGTGAGGGTGACAGTGATGAAGGGAAGGAGTGAGGGTGACAGTGATGGAGGGAAGGAGTGAGGGTGACAGTGATGGAGTGATGAAGGATGGAAGGAGTGAGTGGTGATGAAGTGATGGGGTGACAGTGATGAGGAAGGGATGGTGACAGTGATGGAGAGGAGTGAGGGTGACAGTGATGGAGGGAAGGAGTGAGGGTGAAAGTGATGGAGGGAAGGAGTGAGGGGTGGCAGTGATGGAGGGAAGGAGGGATGGAAGTGATGGAGGGAAGGAGTGAGGGTGACAGTGATGGGGGGAAGGAGTGAAGGGTGGCAGTGATAAAGAGAAGGAGGGATGGCAGTGATGGAGGGAAGGAGTGAGGGTGACAGTGATGGAGGGAAGGAGTGAGGGTGAAAGTGATGGAGGGAAGGAGTGAGGGTGACAGTGATGGAGGGAAGGAGTGAGGGATGGTAGTGATGGAGGGAAGGAGTGAGTGGTGGCAGTGATGGACAGAAGGAGGGATGGCAGTGATGGAGAGGAGTGAGGGTGACAGTGGTGGACGGAAGGAGTGAGGGTGGCAGTGATGGAGGGAAGGAGTGAGGGGTGGCAGTGATGGAGAGATGGAGGGATGGCAGTGATGGAGGGAAGGAGTGAGGGTGACAGTGATGGAGGGAAGGAGTGAGGGGTGGCAGTGATGAAGGGAAGGAGTGAGGGGTGGCAGTGATGGAGGGAAGGAGTGAGGGTGACAGTGATGGAGGGAAGGAGTGAGGGAGGGAAGGATGGCAGTGTTGGAGGGAAGGAGTGAGGGTGACAGTGATGGAGGGAAGGAGTGAGGGATGGCAGTGATGGAAGGATGGAGGTGAGGGTGACAGTGATGGAGGGAAGGAGTGAGGGTGACAGTGATGGAGGGAAGGATGGTGGCAGTGATGGAGGGAAGGAGTGAGGGTGACAGTGATGGAGGGAAGGATGGTGGCAGTGATGGAGGGAAGGATGGTGGCAGTGATGGAGGGAAGGAGTGAGGGTGACAGTGATGGAGGGAAGGATGGTGGCAGTGATGGAGGGAAGGAGTGAGGGTGACAGTGATGGAGGGAAGGAGTGAGGGTGACAGTGATGGAGGGAAGGATGGTGGCAGTGATGGAGGGAAGGAGTGAGGGTGACAGTGATGGAGGGAAGGAGTGAGGGTGACAGTGATGGAGGGAAGGAGTGAGGGTGACAGTGATGGAGGGAAGGAGTGAGGGTGACAGTGATGGAGGGAAGGAGTGAGGGTGACAGTGATGGAGGGAAGGAGTGAGGGTGACAGTGATGGAGGGAAGGAGTGAGGGTGACAGTGATGGAGGGAAGGATGGTGGCAGTGATGGAGGGAAGGAGTGAGGGTGACTGTAGTAAAGGGAAATGAACGTGGAAGTTGTGAGGGGTGTTATGGAGGGATAGAGGGAGGGAAGGAGGGAGGGAGGAAGGAAGGAAGGGAAACAGGGAGGTAGGGGAGGATGGCAGGGAAGGAGGGAAGGAGGAAATGGAAAGGAGGGAAGGAGGGAGGGAAGGAAGGCGGGAGGAAGGGTGGGAGGGATAGAGAGGAAGGAATAGGGGTTGCTGGGATAGTGTGTGGGTGGCATGAATGATGGGAGAGAAGGCGGAAAGGGAGGGAGAGAGGGAGGAGGAAGGGTGGCGGCGAGGGAGACAGGAAGGCAGAGGGGGGGATGGGATTGTGAGAGGAAGAGAAGGAGCGGTGAGAGGGAGGGAGGGAGGGAGGGAGGGAGGAGAGGTGGAGTATACATTGATCTGTCGATAATAAAAATAATAATAATAATATTAATTATTATTATCATTAAGGCTAGAGCCATGTGGGTTATACAACCCTGCCCTGTTGATGTGACCCCTCCCTGTGATGTGACCCCCTCCCTGTGATGTGACCCCCTCCCTGTTGATGTGACCCCCTCCCTGTTGATGTGACCCCCTCCCTGTTGATGTGACCCCCTCCCTGTTGATGTGGCCCCCTCCCTGTTGATGTGACCCCCTCCCTGTGATGTGACCCCCCTCCCTGTGATGTGACCCCCACCCTGTGATGTGACCCCCTCCCTGTGATGTGACCCCCTCCCTGTGATGTGACCCCCTCCCTGTGATGTGACCCCCTCCCTGTGATGTGACCCCCTCCCTGGTGATATGACCCCCTCCCTGGTGATGTGACCCCCTCCCTGTTGATGTGACCCCCTCCCTGTTGATGTGACCCCCTCCCTGTTGATGTGACCCCCTCCCTGTTGATGTGACCCCCTCCCTGTTGATGTGACCCCCTCCCTGTTGATGTGACCCCCTCCCTGTTGATGTGACCCCCTCCCTGTTGATGTGGCCCCCTCCCTGTTGATGTGACCCCCTCCCTGTGATGTGACCCCCCTCCCTGTGATGTGACCCCCTCCCTGTTGATGTGACCCCCTCCCTGTTGATGTGACCCCCTCCCTGTTGATGTGACCCCCTCCCTGTGATCTGACCCCCTCCCTGTGATCTGACCCCCTCCCTCTTGTGACTCCCTGTGATGTGACCCCCTCCCTGTTGATGTGACCCCCTCCCTGTTGTGACCCCCTCCCTGTTGATGTGACCCCCTCCCTGTTGATGTGACCCCCTCCCTGTTGATGTGACCCCCTCCCTGTGATGTGACCCCCTCCCTGTGATGTGACTCCCTCCCTGTTGATGTGACCCCCTCCCTGTGATGTGACCCCCTCCCTGTTGATGTGGCCCCCTCCCTGTTGATGTGACCCTCTCCCTGTTGATGTGACCCCTTCCCTGTTGTGACCCCCTCCCTGTTGATGTGACCCCATCCCTGTTGATGTGACCCCCTCCCTGTGATGTGACCCCCTCCCTGTTGATGTGACCCCCTCCCTGTTGATGTGACCCCCTCCCTGTTGATGTGACCCCCTCCCTGTTGTGACCCTCTCCCTGTGATGTGACCCCCTCCCTGTTGATGTGACCCCTCCCTGTTGATGTGACCCCTCCCTGTTGATGTGACCCCCTCCCTGTTGTGACCCCCTCCCTGTTGATGTGACCCCCCTCCCTGTTGTGACCCCCTCCCTGTTGAAGTGACCCCCTCCCTGTTGATGTGACCCCCTCCCTGTTGAAGTGACCCCCCTTCCTGTTGATGTGACCCCTCCCTGTTGTGACCCCCTCCCTGTTGATGTGACCCCTCCCTGTTGTGACCCCCTTCCTGTTGATGTGACCCCTTGCTGTTGTGACCCCTCCCTGTTGATGTGACCTCCCTGTTGAAGTGACCCCTCCCTGTTGATGTGACCCCCTCCCTGTTGAAGTGACCCCCCCTCCCTCTTGAAGTGACTCCATCCCTCCTGAAACGACCTCCCTCCCTCTTGAAGTGACCATCTCTTCCTTATAGAGTGGTCCCTTCCCCTCAAGGGTGACCCCCTCCCCCTTGAATGGTGAACCATCTCCCTTGATGGATGACCTCACTGGATGCGTGAAATTCCTCAATGAGTGACCTCTTTCATGGGTGACCTCTTCCTTGATGGGTGACCTTCCTTGATAAGTGACATCTTCTTTGATAAGTGACATCTTCCTTGATGGGTGACCTCTTGATGGGGACCTCTCTCTTAATGGGAGACCTCTCCCTTGGTGGGTGACCTTTCTTGATGGGTGACCTTCCAGTCTTCCCTCGACTCACCAGTCTTTGATGGGTGACCTCTCCCTTCATGGGTGACCATCCTTAATAGGTGATCTCCCTTGATGGATGACCATCCTTGATGGGTGACCTCTTTCTTGATGGGTGGCCTCTCGATGGATGAC
This sequence comes from Cherax quadricarinatus, assembly GCF_038502225.1. Classification (NCBI taxonomy): domain Eukaryota; kingdom Metazoa; phylum Arthropoda; class Malacostraca; order Decapoda; family Parastacidae; genus Cherax; species Cherax quadricarinatus. The sequence continues at coordinate 69,892,072 of NC_091296.1, read as the reverse complement.
CTCTCTTGATGGGTGACCTTCCATGATGAGTGACCTTCCTTGATGGGTGACCATCCTTGATGGGTGTCCTTTTTCTTGATGGGTGACCACTTTCTTGATGGGTGACCTCTTTCTTGATGGGTGACCATCCTTGACGGGTGACCACCATTGATGCGTGACCATCCTTGATGGGTGACCATCCTTGATGGGTGACCATCCTTGATGGGTAACCATCCTTAATGGGTGACTATCCACAATGTATAACGGGCTTGTTTGGTAGGCTGTAGCAAGCGGGTAGTTAAATGATAAACTTCTTCGGAGGCTTCTTTCTTTATTGTTAATGTCGTAGTGGGTACACAGGCTTGTGTGTTGTGCCCATGGCCCGGGAGGGCCATGCCCACGAGAGAGAGCTGGGAGTACTTGTGTCTTCCTGCTAGGCCGCTGTGTGAGTGAGAGAGAGGCAAGTCTGGGCATACTGAAGTGGCAAGGCCTACAGAGGGCAGCACCTGAGTGGCGCGAAATATGAACTAAGCTGGCAGACAGCAGGGGCTGTCTGCGCAGACAGTACAGGCTGTCTACAAATGGGTGACCATCCACAATGGGTGACCACTCTTGATGGGTGACCATCCACAATGGGTGACCACCCTTGATGGGTGACCATCCATGATGGGTGACCATCCATGATGGGTGACCATCCTTGATGGGTGGCCATCTTTGATGGGTGACCACCCTTGATGGATGACCATCCACAATGGGCGACTACCCTTGGATGACCATCCATGATGGGTGACCATCAACGATGGGTGACCACCCTTGATGGATGACCATCCACAATGGGCGACTACCCTTGGATGACCATCCATGATGGGTGACCATCCATGATGGGTGACCATCCATGATGGGTAACCATCCATGATGGGTGACCATCCATGATGGGTGACCATCCATGATGGGTGACCATCCTTGGTGGGTAACCATCCTTAATGGGTGACCATCCACAATGGGTGACCACCCTTGATGGGTGACCATCCACAATGGGTGACTACCCTTGATGGATGACCATCCATGATGGGTGACCATCCATGGTGGGTGACCACCCTTGATGGGTGACCATCTTTGATGGGTGACCATCTTTGATGGGTGACCATCAACGATGGGTGACCATCAACGATAGGTGACCACCCTTGATGGATGACCACCCTTGATGGGTGACCATCTTTGATGGGTGACCATCTTTGATGGGTGACCACCACTGATGGATGACCACCCTTGATGGGTGACCTCCCTTGATGGGTGAGCTCCCTTGATGGGTGACCATCCTTGACGGTTGACCACCATTGATGCGTGGCCATCCTTGATGGGTAACAATCCTTAATGGGTGACCATCCATGATGGGTGACCATCCTTGGTGGGTAACCATCCTTAATGGGTGACCATCCACAATGGGTGACCACCCTTGATGGGTGACCATCCACAATGGGTGACTACCCTTGATGGATGACCATCCATGATGGGTGACCATCCATGATGGGTGACCATCCATGATGGGTGACCACCCTTGATGGGTGACCATCTTTGATGGGTGACCATCAACGATGGGTGACCACCCTTGATGGATGACCACCCTTGATGGGTGACCATCTTTGATGGGTGACCATCTTTGATGGATGACCACCACTGATGGATGACCACCCTCGATGGGTGACCACCCTCGATGGGTGACCTCCCTTGATGGGTGACCATCCTTGATGGGTGACCACCCTTGACGGGTGACCACCATTGATGCGTGACCATCCTTAATGGGTAACCATCCATGATGGGTGACCATCCTTGATGGGTGACCATCCTTGGTGGGTAACCATCCTTAATGGGTGACCATCCACAATGGGTGACCACCCTTGATGGGTGACCATCCACAATGGGTGACTACCCTTGATGGATGACCATCCATGATGGGTGACCATCCATGATGGGTGACCATCCATGATGGGTGACCACCCTTGATGGGTGACTATCTTTGATGGGTGACCATCAACGATGGGTGACCATCAACGATGGGTGACCAACGATGGGTGACCACCCTTGATGGATGACCACCCTTGATGGGTGACCATCTATGATGGGTGACCATCTTTGATGGGTGACCATCTTTGATGGATGACCATCTTTGATGGATGACCACCACTGATGGATGACCACCCTTGATGGGTGACCTCCCTTGATGGGTGACCATCCTTGATGGGTGACCATCCTTGATGGGTGACCACCCTTGACGGGTGACCAGCATTGATGCGTGACCATCCTTGATGGGTAACCATCCTTAATGGGTGACTATCCACAATGGGTGACCATCCACAATGGGTGACCACCCTTGATGGGTGACCATCCATGATGGGTGACCATCCATGATGGGTGACCACCCTTGATGGGTGACCATCCATGATGGGTGACCCTGCCATAGTTTTCACAGTAAATCACATAAGGAGACAGAAGACTATTTGCCCTACCATACTTCTCCCTTTCACTCGTTGTGGGTCGTCGTGAGTCGTCGTGGGCGTCGTGAGTCGTGGTGGGCGTCGTGAGTCGTGGTGGGCGTCGTGGGGCGTCGTGGGCGGCGCTGTCAACGTAGTGACGGTCGTGCCGCACAAATGATGGATTTATCTCTTCCTCCCCCCAAAAAATATATGACTTTCACTCTGTGAGAATCGATGGCCCATTAAGGATTTGAAGAGGTGGGTCCAGTGGACCAGGAGGCCCCGGTACATCAACCATCCACTGCCTTGACGTTGATGTTCACAACAGAATCCTCATCAATTGATGATTTATTTCCCAGAGTTCCTTCCTGGAGATAGACCACTAGATTACGTTATACAACAATAATAAAAACCCACCACTGTTATCCCCCCCGAGGGATACTTACACTCAGGATAAATCACACGTACACACATCCATATCCACCGAGTGTCATTGGTAAGAGTTGTTTATAAACACGAGAGTTATTGGCTCAGAAGACAGGCTAACACATATCCCCCGTCCAGCCTCCGAGCTCACACTGATGCCTCCTCCCTCCCTCAGACCCACCTCGCTGCCGCACATACACACACAAAACGTCGTACTGCTCACCTCCATTACCTATATATATCAACTTTAAAAGGTGAGGTAGGTGAGGTGGATGGAGTTAAGGATGGAGTAAGTGAAGGGAGTGGTGGGGGTGATGGAGGGGAAGTTTGCGCAAGGGGAGAGATGGGGAGTGGTGGGTTTGATCGTACGTGGTGGGCGGCTCATGGCCGTGTTCTATCGTCTCTGCCATATGGTGGGCAAGATTACCTTGCCTCCTGCCATGGTTACACCGCCCCTACAGCCACCCAGCCACCCACCGGGACCAACCGCGGACCCACCGGGGACCAACCGGGGGAACCAACCGGGGGAACCCACCGGGGGAACTAACCAGGGCTACCACAAGGGAACCAACCCATATGAACATTGGCACCCACCACAACATAACTGTCCAGTGGCACTCTCACCAGTCCTGCCTCGACCCACCAGTCCTGCCTCGACCCACCAGTCCTGCCTCAACCCACCAGTCCTGCCTCGACCCACCAGTCCTGCCTCGACCCACCAGTCCTGCCTCAACCCACTAGTCCTGCTTCAACCCACCAGTCCTGCCTCGACCCACCAGTCCTGCCTCGACCCACCAGTTCTGCCTCGACCCACCAGTCCTGCCTCGACCCACCAGTACTGCCTCAACCCACCAGTCCTGCCTCGACCCACCAGTCCTGCCTCGACCCACCAGTTCTGCCACGACCCACCAGTCCTGCCTCAACCCACTAGTCCTGCTTCAACCCACCAGTTCTGCCTCGACCCACCAGTCCTGCCTCGACCCACCAGTTCTGCCTCGACCCACCAGTCCTGCCTCGACCCACCAATTCTGCCTAGACCCACCAGTCCTGCCTCGACCCACCAGTTCCGCCTCGACCCACCAGTTCTGCCTCGACCCACCAGTTCTGCCTCGACCCACCAGTTCTGCCTCGACCCACCAGTTCTGCCTCGACCCACCAGTTCTGCCTCGACCCACCAGTTCTGCCTCGACCCACCAGTTCTGCCTCGACCCACCAGTCCTGCCTCGACCCACCAGTCCTGCCTCTACCCACCAGTCCTGCTTCGACTCACCAGTCCTGCTTCGACTCGCCAGTCCTGCTTCGACTCACCAGTCCTGCTTCGACTCACCAGTCCTGCCTCGACCCACCAGTTCTGCCTCGACCCACCAGTTCTGCCTCGACCCACCAGTCCTGCCTCGACCCATCAGTCGTGCCTCGACCCACCAGTCCTGCCTCGACCCACCAGTCCTGCCTCGACTCACCAGTTCCGCTTCGACCCACCAGTCCTGCCTCTACCCACCAGTCCTGCCTCAACCCACCAGTCGTGCCTCGACCCACAAGTCTTGCTTCGACTCACCAGTCCTGCCTCGACCCACCAGTCCTGCCTCTACCCACCAGTTCTGCCTCGACGCACCAGTCCTGCCTCGACTCACCAGTCCTGCCTCGACCCACCAGTCCTGCCTCAACCCACAAATCCTGCCTCGACCCACCAGTCCTGCCTCAACCCACCAGTCCTGCCTCGACCCACTAGTTCTGCCTCGACTCACCAGTCCTGCCTCGACCCACCAGTTCTGCCTCGACTCACCAGTCCTGCCTCGACTCACCAGTTCTGCCTCAACTCACAAGTTCTGCCTCGACCCACCAGTCCTGCCTCGACCCACCAGTCCTGCCTCGACCCACCAGTCCTGCCTCGACCCACCAGTCCTGCCTCGACCCACCAGTCCTGCCTCGACTCACCAGTTCTGCCTCAACTCACAAGTTCTGCCTCACCACACCAGTTCTGCCTCGACCCACCAGTCCTGCCTCGACCCACCAGTCCTGCCTCGACCCACCAGTCCTGCCTCGACCCACCAGTCCTGCCTCGACTCACTAGTCCTGCCTCGACTCACCAGTTCCGCCTCGACTCACAAGTCCTGCCTCGACCCACCAGTGCTGCCTCAACCCACCAGTCGTGCCTCGACCCACCAGTCCTGCCTCGACCCACCAATTCTGCCTAGACCCACCAGTCCTGCCTCGACCCACCAGTTCTGCCTCGACCCACCAGTTCTGCCTCGACCCACCAGTTCTGCCTCGACCCACCAGTTCTGCCTCGACCCACCAGTTCTGCCTCGACCCAGCAGTTCTGCCTTGACCCACTAGTCCTGCCTCGACCCACCAGTTCTGCCTCGACCCACCAGTCCTGCCTCGACCCACCAGTCCTGCCTCGATTCACCAGTCCTGCCTCGACCCACCAGTCCTGCCTCAACCCACCAGTCCTGCCTCAACCCACCAGTCCTGCCTTGACCCACCAGTCCTGCCTCGACCCACCAGTTCTGCCTCGACCCACCAGTCCTGCCTCAACCCACTAGTCGTGCTTCAACCCACCAGTTCTGCCTCGACCCACCAGTCCTGCCTCGACCCACCAGTTCTGCCTCGACCCACCAGTCCTGTTTCGACCCACCAATTCTGCCTAGACCCACCAGTCCTGCCTCGACCCACCAGTCCTGCCTCGACCCACCAGTTCTGCCTCGACCCACCAGTTCTGCCTCGACCCACCAGTTCTGCCTCTACCCACCAGTTCTGCCTCGACTCACTAGTCCTGCCTCGACCCACCAGTCCTGCCTCGACCCACCAGTTCTGCCTCGACTCACCAGTTCTGCCTCGACCCACCAGTCCTGCCTCGACCCACCAGTCCTGCCTCGACTCACCAGTCCTGCCTCGACTCACCAGTTCCGCCTCGACTCACAAGTTCTGCCTCACCACACCAGTTCTGCCTCGACTCACGAGTCCTGCCTCAACCCACCAGTCCTGCCTCGACCCACCAGTCCTGCCTCGACCCACCAGTCCTGCCCCGACTCACCAGTCCTGCCTAGACTCACCAGTTCCGCCTCGACTCACAAGTCCTGCCTCGACCCACCTGTCCTGCCTCAACCCACCAGTCGTGCCTCGACCTACCAGTCCTGCTTCGACTCACCAGTCCTGCCTCGACTCACCAGTCCTGCTTCGACTCACCAGTTCTGCCTCGACTCACAAGTCCTACCTCGACCCACCAGTCCTGCCTCGACCCACCAGTCCTGCCTCGACCCACCAGTTCTGCCTCGGCCCACCAGTCCTGCCTCGACCCATCAGTCGTGCCTCGATCCTCCAGTCCGGCCTCGACCCACCAGTCCTGCCTCGACTCACCAGTCCTGCCTCAACCCACCAGTCGTGCCTTGACTCACAAGTCCTGCTTCGACTCACCAGTCCTGCCTCGACTCACCAGTCCTGCTTCGACTCACCGGTCCTGCCTCGACTCACCAGTCCTGCTTCGACTCACCAGTCCTGCTTCTACTCACCAGTCCTGCCTCGACTCACCAGTTCCGCCTCGACCCACCAGTCCTGCCTCGACTCACCAGTCCTACCTCGACTCACCAGTCCCGCTTCGACTCGCCAGTCCTGCTTTGACTCACCAGTCCTGCTTCGACCCACCAGTTCTGCCTCGACCCACCAGTCCTGCCTCGACCCATCAGTCGTGCCTCGACCCACCAGTCCTGCCTCGACCCATCAGTCGTGCCTCGACCCACCAATCCGGCCTCGACCCACCAGGCCTGCCTCAACCCACCGGTCGTGCCTCGACCCACCAGTCCTGCTTCGACTCACCAGTCCTGCCTCGACTCACCAGTTCTGCCTCGGCTTACCAGTCCTGCTTCGACCTACCAGTCCTGCCTCAACCCACCAGTCGTGCCTCGACCTACCAGTCCTGCTTCGACTCACCAGTCCTGCCTCGACTCACCAGTCCTGCTTCGACTCACCAGTTCTGCCTCGACTCACAAGTCCTACCTCGACCCACCAGTCCTGCCTCGACCCACCAGTCCTGCCTCAACCCACCAGTCGTGCCTCGACTCACAAGTCCTGCTTTGACTCACCAGTCCTGCCTCGACTCACCAGTCCTGCTTCGACTCACCAGTCCTGCTTCTACTCACCAGTCCTGCCTCGACTCACCAGTTCCGCCTCGACCCACCAGTCCTGCCTCGACTCACCAGTCCTACCTCGACTCACCAGTCCCGCTTCGACTCACCAGTCCTGCTTCGACTCACCAGTCCTGCTTCGACCCACCAGTTCTGCCTCGACCCACCAGTCCTGCCTCGACCCATCAGTCGTGCCTCGACCCACCAGTCCGGCCTCGACCCACCAGTCCTGCCTCGACTCACAAGTCCTGCCTCGACCCACCAGTCCTGCCTCAACCCACCAGTCGTGCCTCGATCCTCCAGTCCGGCCTCGACCCACCAGTCCTGCCTCGACTCACCAGTCCTGCCTCAACCCACCAGTCGTGCCTCGACTCACAAGTCCTGCTTCGACTCACCAGTCCTGCCTCGACTCACCAGTCCTGCTTCGACTCACCGGTCCTGCCTCGACTCATCAGTCCTGCTTCGACTCACCAGTCCTGCTTCTACTCACCAGTCCTACCTCGACTCACCAGTTCCGCCTCGACCCACCAGTCCTGCCTCGACTCACGAGTCCTACCTCGACTCGCCTATCCCGCTTCGACTCGCCAGTCCTGCTTCGACTCACCAGTCCTGCTTCGACCCACCAGTTCTGCCTCGACCCACCAGTCCTGCCTCGACCCATCAGTCGTGCCTCGACCCACCAATCCGGCCTCGACCCACCAGTCCTGCCTCGACTCACAAGTCCTGCCTCGACCCACCAGTCCTGCCTCAACCCACCAGTCGTGCCTCGACCCACCAGTCCTGCTTCGACTCACCAGTCCTGCCTCGACTCACCAGTTCTGCCTCGGCTTACCAGTCCTGCCTCGACTCACCAGTCCTGCCTCGACTCACCAGTCCTGCTTCGACCCACCAGTCCTGCCTCGACTCGCCAGTCCTGCCTTGACTCACCAGTCCTGCTTTGACTCACCAGTCCTGCCTCGACTCACCAGTCCTGCTTCGGCTCACCAGTCCTGCCTCAACGCACCAGTCGTGCCTCGACCCAGCAGTCGTGCCTCGACCCACCAGTCGTGCCTCGACCCACCAGTCCTGCCTCGACTCACCAGTTCCGCTTCGACCCACCAGTTCCGCTTCGACCCACCAGTCCTGCCTCGACCCACCAGTTCCGCTTCGACCCACCAGCCCTGCCTCGACCCACCAGTCCTGTCTCGACCCACCAGTCCCGTTTCGACCCACCAGTCCTGCCTCAACCCACCAGTCCTGCCTAGACCCACCAGCCCCGCCTCGACCCACCACTGACTCAAGTAGAATGAAGGTGAGTGTTGGGTCTTGATTAAAGGGCCCAGACACAACTAGAGGGCACATACTCCACAAGAGGGCCCAGACTCAACTAGAAAGCCTAGACTCCACTAGAGGGCCCAGATTACACTAGAGGGTTCAGACTCCACTAGAGGGCCCAGACTCAACTAGAGGACGTAGACTCCACTAGAGGGCCCAGACTCCACTAGAGGGCCCAGACTCGATTAGATGGCCTAGATTCCCCTAGAGGGGCCAGACTTCATTATAGGGCACACTCTGGATAATGAGAACATTCAAGACAAGAGACGCCAAGCTAGTGAAGTTACTTTTCAAATCACATGTTCTCTCTAGGCTGGAATATTCCTGTACATCACCATTCAAGGCAGATGAAGTTGCAGATCTAAAGAATGTACAGAGAACCTTTACTGCACATATAAGTTCTATCAAACATCTTAACTACTGGGAACGCCTGGAAACATTTGACTTGTATTCACTGGAGCCTCATTTAGGCATCATTTAGATTATGCTGCACAGTTTTGGTCACCATATTACAGAATGGATATAAATGCTCTGGAAAATGTACAAAGGAGGATGACAAAGTTGATCCCATGTATCAGAAACCTTCCCTATGAGGATAGACTAAGGGCCCTGAATCTGCACTCTCTAGAAAGACGTAGAATTAGGGGGGATATGACTGAGGTGTATAAATGGAAGACAGGAATAAATAAAGGGGATGTAAATAGTGTGCTGAAAATATCTAGCCTAGACAGGACTCGCAGCAATGGTTTTAAGTTGGAAATATTCAGATTCAGGAAGGATATAGGAAAGTACTGGTTTGGTAATAGAGTTGTGGATGAGTGGAACAAACTCCCGAGTACAGTTATAGAGGCCAGAACGTTGTGTAGCTTTGAAAATAGGTTGGATAAATACATGAGTGGATGTGGGTGAGTGTGAGTTGGACCTGATAGCTTGTGCTACCAGGTCGGTTGCCGTGTTCCTCCCTTAAGTCAATGTGACCTGACCTGACTAGGTTGGGTGCATTGGCTTAAGCCGGTAGGAGACTTGGACCTGCCTCGCATGGGCCAGTAGGCCTGCTGCAGTGTTCCTTCGTTCTTATGTTCTTATGTTCTTATCATAATATACACTTGAAAGAGCCTGGAGGGACTGGTTCCTAATCTACACACAGTGAAAAGTAGGGGCGCCACTGGTACACTAAGAGAAAACACAATAAGTGTCCGGGGCCCAAGACTTTTCAACAGTCTCCCACCAGCCATAAGGGGAATTACCAATAGACCCCTGGTTGTCTTCCAGACTTCACTAGAGAGCCCAGACTTCACTAGAGGGTTCAGACTTCACTAGAGGGTCCAGACTTCACTAGAGAGCCCAGACTTCACTAGAGGGTCCAGACTTCACTAGAGGGTCCAGACTTCACTAGAGGGTCCAGACTTCACTAGAGAGCCCAGACTTCACTAGAGGGTCCAGACTTCACTAGAGGGTCCAGACTTCACTAGAGAGCCCAGACTTCACTAGAGGGTCCAGACTTCACTAGAGAGCCCAGACTTCACTAGAGGGTCCAGACTTCACTAGAGAGCCCAGACTTCACTAGAGGGTCCGGGCTTCACTAGAGGGTCCAGACTTCACTAGAGGGTCCGGGCTTCACTAGAGGGTCCAGGCTTCACTAGAGGGTCCGGGCTTCACTAGAGGGTTCAAGCTTCACTAGAGGGTCCAGACTTCACTAGAGGGTCCGGGCTTCACTAGAGGGTCCGGGCTTCACTAGAGGGTCCGGGCTTCACTAGAGGGTCCAGACATCACTAGAGGGTCCAGACTTCACTAGAGGGTCCAGGCTTCACTAGAGGGTCCAGACTTCACTAGAGGGTCCAGGCTTCACTAGAGGGTCCAGGCTTCACTAGAGGGTCCAGGCTTCACTAGAGGGTCCAGGCTTCACTAGAGGGTCCAGGCTTCACTAGAGGGTCCAGACTTCACTAGAGGGTCCAGACTTCACTAGAGGGTCCAGGCTTCACTAGAGGGTCCAGGCTTCACTAGAGGATCCTGACTCTAGTAGAGGGTCTCGGCTTCGAATGGGGGAGGGGGTCCAGAGCGGTGATGGGCCCCTCACTGCCAGCACCTGTCAACTGTCCCGACCACCCCGGTACCCCGACCACCCTGCTACCCCGACCACCCCGCTACCCCGACCATCAGGCTACCCCGACCACCCCGCTACCCCGACCACCCTGCTACCCCGACCATCAGGCTACCCCGACCACCCCGCTACCCCGACCACCCTGCTACCCCGACCATCCGGCAACCCCGACCACCCCGCTACCCCGACCACCCCGCTACCCCTACCACCCCGCTACCCCGACCACCCTGCTACCCCGACCATCCGGCAACCCCGACCACCCCGCTACCCCGACCACCCCGCTACCCCGACCAACCCCGTTACCCAGACCACCCCGCTACTCTGACCACCCCGCTACCCCGACCACCCCGCTACCCCGACCACCCCGCTACCCCGGCCACCCCGCAACCCCGACAACCCCGCTACCCCGACCACCCCGCTATCCAGCTACCCCGACCACCCTGCTACCCCGACCACCCCGCTACTCCGACCACCCTGCTACCTCGACCACCCCGCTACCGTGACCACCCTGCTATCCCGCTACCCCGACCACCCCGCTATCCCGCTACCCCGACCACCCCGCAACCCCGACCACCTCGCTACCCGGACCACCCGGCTACCCAGTCCATGGTGTCATGTCTGTTGCACTGTGTCCTAGATGGTGTCATTTCTGTTGCACTGTGTCCTGGATGGTGTCATGTCTGTTGCACTGGTGATCCTGGAGTGCTTGTTGAAGACAGTACTGGTGATCCTGGAGTGCTTGTTGAAGACAGTACTGGTGATCCTGGAGTGCTTGTTGAAGACAGTACTGGTGATCCTGGAGTGCTTGTTGAAGACAGCACTGGTGATCCTGGAGTGCTTGTTGAAGACAGTACTGGTGATCCTGGAGTGCTTGTTGAAGACAGTACTGGTGATCCTGGAGTGCTTGTTGAAGACAGTACTGGTGATCCTGGAGTGCTTGTTGAAGACAGTACTGGTGATCCTGGAGTGCTTGTTGAAGACAGTACTGGTGATCCTGGAGTGCTTGTTGAAGACAGTACTGGTGATCCTGGAGTGCTTGTTGAAGACAGCACTGGTGATCCTGGAGTGCTTGTTGAAGACAGTACTGGTGATCCTGGAGTGCTTGTTGAAGACAGTACTGGTGATCCTGGAGTGCTTGTTGAAGACAGTACTGGTGATCCTGGAGTGCTTGTTGAAGACAGTACTGGTGATCCTGGAGTGCTTGTTGAAGACAGTACTGGTGATCCTGGAGTGCTTGTTGAAGACAGTACTGGTGATCCTGGAGTGCTTGTTGAAGACAGTACTGGTGATCCTGGAGTGCTTGTTGAAGACAGTACTGGTGATCCTGGAGTGCTTGTTGAAGACAGTACTGGTGATCCTGGAGTGCTTGTTGAAGACAGTACTGGTGATCCTGGAGTGCTTGTTGAAGACAGTACTGGTGATCCTGGAGTGCTTGTTGAAGACAGTACTGGTGATCCTGGAGTGCTTGTTGAAGACAGTACTGGTGATCCTGGAGTGCTTGTTGAAGACAGTACTGGTGATCCTGGAGTGCTTGTTGAAGACAGTACTGGTGATCCTGGAGTGCTTGTTGAAGACAGTACTGGTGATCCTGGAGTGCTTGTTGAAGACAGTACTGGTGATCCTGGAGTGCTTGTTGAAGACAGTACTGGTGATCCTGGAGTGCTTGTTGAAGACAGTACTGGTGATCCTGGAGTGCTTGTTGAAGACAGTACTGGTGATCCTGGAGTGCTTGTTGAAGACAGTACTGGTGATCCTGGAGTGCTTGTTGAAGACAGTACTGGTGATCCTGGAGTGCTTGTTGAAGACAGTACTGGTGATCCTGGAGTGCTTGTTGAAGACAGTACTGGTGTGGATCTAGTACCTCCCCAAGTTAGAAGTCCAGCCACCAAAGGTTGTAATCAGCAGGAAACAGAACAGTGCATATTCTATGCTTGAGGTTACTGCATGCAAGCAATGTCTCAGAATATCAACGTCACCGACAATTTTTAGTAAAAAAAGGCCTCTCAGCATACATAAGGGTTATTACCAGTAGACCCCTGGGTGTCTTCAAGACCCCTGGGTGTCTTCAAGACCCCTGGGTGTCTTCAAGACCCCTGGGTGTCTTCAAGACCCCTGGGTGTCTTGAAGACCCCTGGGTGTCTTCAAGACTCTTGTGTGTCTTCAAGACCCCTGGGTGTCTTCAAGACCCCTGGGTGTCTTCAAGACCCCTGGGTGTCTTCAA
>NC_091296.1:69819433-69874433 GCF_038502225.1 Cherax quadricarinatus | reverse complement strand
TGGGAGAGTGGGGTGAGTGGTGAGTGGGTGAGTAGGGTGAGTGGTCAGTAGGAGAGTGAAGTGAGTGATGAGTGGGAGAGTGTGGTGAGTGGGAGTTTGGGGTGAGTGGTGAGTGGGAGAGTGGGGTGAGTGGTGAGTAGGAGAGTGGGGTGAATGGTGGAGAGTGGGGTGAATGGTGAGTGGGAGAGTGAGTGGTGAGCGGGGTGAGTGGGAGAGTGGGGTGAGTGGTGAGTGGGAGAGTGAGGTGAGCGGTGATTGGGAGAGTGTGAGTGGTGAGTGGGAGAGTGGGGTGAGTGGTGAGTGGGTGAGTAGGGTGAGTGGTCAGTAGGAGAGTGGGGTGAATGGTGAGTGGGAGAGTGGGGTGAGTGGTGAGTGGGGTGAGTGGGAGAGTGGGGTGAGTGGTGAGTGGGAGAGTGAGGTGAGCGGTAATTGGGAGAGTGGAGTGAGTGGTGAGTGGGAGAGTGTGGTGAGTGGGAGTTTGGGGTGAGTGGTGAGTGGGAGAGTGGGGTGAGTGGTGAGTAGGAGAGTGGGGTGAATGGTGAGTGGGAGAGTGGGGTGAGTGGTGAGTGGGGTGAGTGGGAGAGTGGGGTGAGTGGTGAGTGGGAGAGTGAGGTGAGCGGTGATTGGGAGAGTGGAGTGAGTGGTGAGTGGGAGAGCGGGGTGAGTGGTGAGTGGGACAATGAGCTGAGTTGTTAGTGGGAGAGTGCAATGAGTGATGAGTGGGAGAGTGGGTTGAGTTGTGAATGGGAGAGTGGGGTGAGTGGTGAGTGGAGTGTGGTGAGTGGGAGAGTTGAGTGAGTGGTGAGTGAGAGAGTGGGGTGGGTGGTGAGTGGGAGAGTGAGGTGAGTTTTGATTTGGAGAGTGGAGTGAGTGGTGAGTGGGAGAGTGGGGCGAGTGGTGAGTGGGAGAGTGCGATGAGTGGTGAGTGGGAGAGTGGGGTGAGTGGGAGAGTGAGAAGAGTGGTGAGTTGGAGAGTGGGGTGAATAGTGAGTGGGAGAGTGGGGTGAGTGGTGAGTGGGAGAGTGAGGTGAGTGGGAGAGTGAGAAGAGTGGTGAGTTGGAGAGTGGGGTGAATAGTGAGTGGGAGAGTGGGGTGAGTGGTGAATGGGAGAGCGTGGTGGGTGGTGAGTGGGGTAAGTGGTGAGTGGGGTGAGTGGTGAGTGGGGCGAATGGTGAGTGGTAAAGTGAGGTGAGTTGTAAGTGAGAGAGTTGTTAGTGGGAGAGTGGAGTGAGTTTTGAGTGGGGTGAGTGGTGATAGGGAGAGTGGGGTGGGTGGTGAATGGAGTGAGAGGGAGGCCGGAGTGATGAGTGGGGTGAGAGGGAGATTGGGCTCTAACACCAACACGGATATTCGCTTGACGGAATCATTCCACTTGTAGCTCGACAGGTTGACACTGTCTCTAGCAGCAATCATGAGAAAGTTGACTTGTTTATTGACCACTTTGCTGCCAAGATGCAAGTTCTTGATTCAGTTAGCAAACCTCCTTTGTTAGCCGCTAGAACTGTGTCAAAGTTGTTAGTGGTAACAATAAGGTAGGATGAAGTATATCCTCTAAACTCCCTGGAACAAGAAAAGGTTGTGGGCCCAGATAAGGTGAGCCCAAGATTGCTGAGTAGATGTGTACACCAGCTAGCAGCACCTCTAATTCGCATCTATCAGCACTGTTTAGAACAAAGTAAATGGCAGTCTTTGTGGAAAGAGGCAAGTGTAGTCCCTACTTACAAAAAGAAGAACAGAGCAGAAATCAGCAACTACATACTAGTGCCACTCCTGTCAATCACTGGCAAGATTCTTGCCACAATAATTTCACGACAGATGACAACATTTTTCGACTAGCACTCGCATCTTTGTGATTGAAAATATGGCTTCAGAAAAGATCACTGCTGCTGATATACCGTTAAACCTCTCTACTAGGTGGCACCAGTCACTGGATGACTCCAGCTGTGTGGTAGCACTTAACACTTCTGGTGTTTTCGACCGAGTATGGCACCAGGGACTCTTGGCAAAACTGCAGGCACCTGGAGTCGCCGGCTCTGCACTATGCCTCCTCAGTGATTACCTTTACGGTAGATCTCTAGGAGTAGTTCTCAACGGGATAGAGTGAACAAAACATTCAATTGGTGCAAGTGTTCCACAGGAAAGGGTGCTTGGTCCATTGTTATGGAATGTCTACTTCAATGACCTTCAACTCATCCCAGAATCCCATGCCTATGCAGACGACTGTACACTGACATTTACTTATTCAAGAGAGAAAATGTCAGCTGCTCTCAGTTACATCCATCACCAGCTCACAGCTATATCAGCCTGGGGAAAACGATGGCAGTTTACAGTTGTTTCTGAGAAAACACAAATGATGATGGTCTCTAGGCACCATGATGGTAATGCTGGAGCAGTGGTAAGAATATATGGGAGAGTGTTGGAACCCAGGGATATGGTTGATATGATAAGAGTGAAATTTGATTCCAGACTGACCATGAAGAACCATGCAGTGAATCTTGCAAACACAGCTGCCAAGAAGCTAACAGCACCATGGCGTATATCGTACCTGTTCAACAATAGACTTCTTGACAAAACGGTCTTCAACACAGGAGGGATGTGGGTGGCCTTACTGTTATATACGAGGCCAATATGTCAAGGTACCACACTTGACTCCACTCCGAGGACAGCGAGAAGTGAGCTTCTACACAACAAGACGGGCAGCAGACAGCAACTACACTCTGTAACCTTCCCCAGAGCATCGCTTCATCTGCGATCATTTATTCTCAGGATGATTCGAGTCTGGAACATGTTCGTACAACATAATGACATCAACAAAATAAAGTCAGATGACCAAGTGAAATTGGTGGCCCACAGATGGCTCCAACCTCATCCTGTTCCCTATCTATATGTCTCATAATAATAAAAACGCTTTAAAATGAGCTGATGTAGGTAACAGCTCTTATTTTGTAAACAAAATTAGGAACCCCAACCCTAACTTTGTGAAGCTATTGTGTAAATAAAGAGAAAAGGGGGGGAAGGGAGATGGAAAAAGGGAAAGTGGGGAATGGAGAGGAAAGAGAAAGAGGGAGGGAGAAGTAATGAAGGGAAGAGCATGAAGGGAGACAGAAGAAGAGAAGGGAAGGAAGGGAAAGAAGAAAGGAAGAGGAAGGAAGAGGGAAGAAAGAAAAGGGAGGAAAAGATGGAGTAAAGGAAAGGGTTGAATGGAAAAGGAAGAAGAAAGAGTGAAGAAAGAAGAGGGAAGAAGAGAGGTAGAGAGAGAAGTGGGGGATGGAGATGGAGGGTGAGAAAGGGAGAGGATGATAAAGGGAGGAAAGGAGGGGGAGGAAATGATAATGAGGGAGAGAGGACGAAGATTAAGGGAGATAGAGGGAGAAGGGAAGGGAGATAAAGGAAGGGAGATAGAGGAAGGAAGAGAGAGTGAGGAAAGAAGAAGAGATTACGGAGAGGGAAAAGGAAGTGAGGGGAATGTACAGGAGGGGAAGGGAGAGTAAGGGAGGAGGAGAAATAGGAAGGGAGGGAGAGAGAAGGGGAGAGAAGAGAGGAAAACAGTAATTTCCTAAATACAGGGATGGGGGTATCCCCCTCCACCACCAGTGCCTCAGGAGAGTGCCCAGGCAGGTGGTACCACAAGTCAGGTGGCACAGGTGGTACCACAAGTCAGGTGGCACAGGTAGTGCCACAAGCCAGGTGGTATAGGTGGTGCCACAAGTGAGGTGGCACAGGTGATGCCACAAGTTAAGTCTACCTGCCTGGGGTCTACCTGGAGGGTATTCTGGGGATCAACGCCCCCGCGGCCCGGTCCACTACCAGGCCTCCCGGTGGATCAGGTCCTGATCAACCAGGCTGTTACTACTGGCCGCGCGTAGACCAACGTACGATCTGGCACCGACTTTAAGTATCTGTCCAGCTCCCTCTTGAAGGCAGCCAGGGGCCTATTGATGGAAGGCTGTTGAACAGTCTTGGGCCCCGGACACTTATGGTGTTTACCCTTAGTGTGTCAATGGAGCCCCTACTTTCATTGGGGGTATTTTGCATCGCCTGCCCAGTCTTTTACTTTCGTAGGGAGTGATTTCTGTGTGCAGATTCAAGACCATTCCTTCTAGGATTTTCCAAGTGTAGATTATGATATATCTCTCTCGCCTGCGTACCAGTGAGTACAAGTCAAGTGCTTCCAAGCGTTCCCAGTAGTTAAGGTGCTTGAAAGAACTTATACGTGCAGTAAAGGATCTCTGCACACTCTCTAGATCTGCAATTTCACCTGCTTTGAATGGAGATGTTAATGTACAGCAGTATTCCAGCCTAGAAAGAACAAGTGATTTGAAAAGGATCATCATTGGCTTGGCATCTCTCGTTTTGAAAGTTCTCATTATCCATCCTATCATTTTCTTTGCACGTGTGATCGTGGCACTGTTGTGATCCTTGAAAGTGAGATCCTCAGACATTACTACTCCCAGGTCCCTTACATTATTTTTCCGCTCTATTGTATGGCCGGAGTCAGTAGTATACTCTGTTCTAGTTATTATCTCCTCCAGTTTTCCATAACATAGTTGGAATTTGTCTTCACTGAACATCATATTGCTTTCCGTTGCCCATTGAGAAACTTGGTTTATATCTTCTTGGAGGTTAACCGTGTCCTCAATAGATAACAGCCTCATGCAGATGCTAATATCGTCTGCAAAGGATGACTTGGTGCTCTGGATTACATCTCTGTCTATGTCTATTTTGTCTGATATGAGGATGAGGACCAGGATGTTGGCGAATACTGTGCCTTGTGGAACAGCATCTCCCCATTTTGCCAGTTATTCCTTCAGCACGCATTTTGTGCACTGTTACACCATGATCGCACTTGTCAAAGGCTTTTGTAAGGTCTGTGTATACATCTGCATTCTGTTTTTCTTCAAGTGCATCCAAGACCATATCATAGTGATCCAGTAGTTGCAAGAGGCAGGAGCGACCTGCTCTGAACCCATGTTGCCCTGGATTATGCAGTTTTTGGGAATCCAAGTGGTTTGCTTCTTAGCACTCTTTCAAAGATTTTTATGATGTGGGACGTCAGAGCTATTGGTCTATAGTTCTTAGCTAATGCTTTGCTGCCACCTTTATGGAGTGGGGCTATATCCGTTGTTTTTAGTTACTGTGGAATTTCACCCATATCTAAGCTCCTCCTCCAGTTCTTAATGAACACAGAGTTTCATGAGTCTGGGCCTGGGGATGAGTGCATGGGCACATTGTCAGTGGCTTTTTCAAAGTATATCGGAGTTAGGGTAATGTCGGAAATCTGGCATACATTGATGGAGTTTTGAGGCTGATTCATGAAGAAATCATTTGGATTGTCGATCTTCAGACTGATTAGTGGCTCACTAAACACAGAGTCGTACTGGGATTTCAGTATCCTACTCATTTCCTTGTTGTCATCTGTGTAAGTCCCATCTTGTCTGAGCAAGGGCCCGATACAAGATGTGGTATTTGCCTTGTTTTGGCATATGAAAAGAAATATTTCGAATATCTTTCGATTTCACTAATCTCTTTAAGCTCCTTCTCTCTCTCCTGGGTCCTGTAAGAGTCCTTTAACTTAAGTTCAATACTTTCCACTTCCCTTGTCAGCGCTTCCTTCTGTGTATCAGATAATCTGGCGTTCTTGAGGAGCTCAGTGATTCTTCGTCGTCTTCTGTAGAGGGAGCGTCTTTCTCTCTCCAGTTTACTCCTGCTCTTCTTCTTTCTTAGGGGAATATGCCTAGAACATGCTTCGGCTACCAGGAAGTTGATCCTTTCAAGGCACTGGTTTGGCTCCATGTTATTTAAGAAATCTTCCCAAAATGTTTCATTAAAGTTGTATTTAGTGAAGACACCTTCACAGCTACGTGCATTTTGCTGTTCAGGACTCCTGTGTATGTAAGTCTGAATTTCGATTAGATTGTGATCGGAATTAGTTGTTTTTGATATTCTTATGTCTCTTATCAGGTCCTCATTATTTGTGAAGATAAGGTCAAGTGTGTTTTCTAGTCTTGTTGGCTCCACTATCTGCTGGCTTAAGGTGTGTTTTTTGCAGAGACTTAGTAGCTCGTGTGTGTGACCTTTCATCTGCGCTACCTCCGGGGATTGTTTCAGCTATAACATTATTTGCTACATTCTTCCATTTTGTATGCCTTAGGTTGAAATCACCAAGCAGTAAGATGTTTGGGGATGGAGCTGGAAGGTTTTCCAAACAGTAATCGATTTTCAGTAGCTGTTCCTTGAACTGTTGTGAGGTTGCATCTGGTGGCTTGTATACAACCATGATGACTAGGTTTTGGTTCTCGATCTTAATTGTTAGAACTTCAACTACATCATTTGTGGTGTTCAGCATCTCTGTGCAGATGAGCGACAGGTGGTGTCATAAGCTAAGTGGTATAGGTGGTGTCATAAGTCAGGTGGTACAGGTGGTGCCACAAGCCAGGTGGCACAGGTGGTGCCACGATCGATGCTCCACCTCGTGGCCAGGTGAGACCCCCATCTCGAGGGGGGGTAAGAGGTAGGGTAGACGGGAGGGGCTGCGTGAGAGGCGACGGAGCCTCGTGACGTTGTGGTAGGGGCGTGGGGGTATAAGGGTGTGGGGACGTGCCACAAGTCAGGTGACACAGGTGGTGCCACAAGTCAGGTGGCACAGGTGATGTCACAAGTCAGGTGGCATGGGTGGTGTCACAGGTTAGGTGGCACAGGTGGTGTCACATGTCAGGTGGTACATGTGGTGTCACAGGTCAGGTGGCACAAGTGCTGTCACAAGTCAGTTGACACAGGTGGTGCCACAAATCAGGTGGCACAGGTGGTGCCACAAGTCAGGTGGCACAGGTGGTGCCACAAGTCAGGTGGCACAGGTGGTGCCACAGATGGTGCCACAAGTAAGGTGTAACAGGTGGTGCCACAGGTCAGGTGGCACAGGTGGTGCCACAAGTCAGGTGGCGCAGGTGGTGCTACAAGTCAGGTGGCACAGGTGATGCCACAAGTCAGGTGGCGCAGGTGGTGCCACAAGTCAGGTGGAACAGGTGATGCCACAAGTCAGGTGGCACAGATGGTACCACAAGTCAGGTGGCACAAGTGGTTCCACAAGTTAGGTGGCACAGGTGGTGCCTCAAGTCAGGTGGCACAGGTGGTGCCGCAAGTCAGGTGGCACAGGTGGTGCCGCAAGTCAGGTGGCACAGGTGATGCCACAAGTCAGGAGGCACAGGTGGTGCCACAAGTCAAGTGGCACAGGTGTTGCCGCAAGTCAGGTGGCACAGGTGGTGCCACAAGTCAGGTGGCACAGGTGGTGCCACAAGTCAGGTGGCACAGGTGGTGCCACAAGTCAGGTGGCACAGGTGGTGCCACGATCGATGCTCCACCTCGTGGCCAGGTGAGACCCCCACCTTGATTGGGGGGTAGGAGGTTGGAGAGACGGGAGGGGGTGCGTGAGGGGTGACAGAGCCTCGTGGCGTGGAGTTGAGGCCGTGGAGGTGTAAGGGTGGGGGGCGTGGTGGTGTTATGGTGGGGGCGTGAGGGTGTGGTGGGGGGTGGGAGTGTGCTGGGAGGTAATGGGTGGAGGCGGGGAGGTGTGATCGTCAGAGGTCGGGAGATCAAACTCCAAGATGACAGGGGTCGAGAGTTTCCAGGTCGAGAGGTCGAAGTGTCAAAGAGGTTAGTGAGATCAGAGAGGTCGAGATGTCAGAGAGGTTGAGATGTCAGAGAGGCTGAGATGTCAGAGAGGTCAAGTGGTCAGAGAGGTCGAGAGGTCAGGGAGGTTAGAGAGGTGAGGAAGGTCAGAGAGGTCTGAAAGGTCAGGGAGGTCAGAGAGGTTGAGAGATTAGGGAGGTCAGAGAGGTCAGTGAGATAAAAACAGCGTGAGAGAGAAAGAGAGAGAGAGAGAGAGAGAGAGAGAGAGAGACAGACAGACAGACAGACAGAGACAGGCAGACACACAGACAGACAGACACATAGACAGACAGACAGAAGGAAACCAAGAGAGAGTATACATTAAAAGTGAGAGAACAAAAATAGACGAGGGGAGTGTAGAAAGAGGGGAGAAGAGAAGGATGGTAAGCCATACAGAGGAGTGACAATCTGAGAGGAAGAGGGGAGACAGTCAAGGAGAGAGGGGAGACAGTCAAGGAGAGATGGGAGACATTCAGGGAGAGAGGGGAGACAGTCAAGGAGAGAGGGGAGACAGTCAGGGAGAGAGGGGAGACAGTCAAGGAGAGAGGGGAGACAGTCAAGGAGAGAGGGGAGACAGTCAAGGAGAGAGGGGAGACAGTCAAAGAGAGAGGGAAGACAGTCAAGGAGAGAGGGGAGACAGTCAAGGAGAGAGGGGAGACAGTCAAGGAGAGAGGGGAGACAGTCAGGGAGAGAGGGGAGACAGTCAGGGAGAGAGGGGAGACAGTCAGGGAGAGAGGGGAGACAGTCAGGGAGAGAGGGGAGACAGTCAGGGAGAGAGGGGAGACATTCAGGGAGAGAGGGGAGACAGTCAAGGAGAGAGGGGAGACAGTCAAGGAGAGAGGGGAGACAGTCAGAGAGAGAGGGGAGACAGTCAGGGAGAGAGGGGAGACAGTCAGGGAGAGAGGGGAGACAGTCAAGGAGAGAGGGGAGACAATCAAGGAGAGAGGGGAGACAGCCAGGGAGAGAGGGGAGACAGCCAGGGAGAGAGGGGAGACAGCCAAGGAGAGAGGGGAGATAGTCACGGAGATAGGGGAGACAGTCAAGGAGAGAGGGGAGACAGTCAAGGAGAGAGGGGAGACAACCAAGGAAAGAGGAGAGACAGTCAGGGAGAGAGGGGAGACAGTCAGGGAGAGAGGGGAGACAGTCAGGGAGAGAGGGGAGACAGTCAAGGAGAGAGGGGAGACAGTCAAGGAGAGAGGGGAGACAGTCAAGGAGAGAGGGGAGACAATCAAGGAAAGAGGAGAGACAGTCAGGGAGAGAGGGGAGACAGTCAGGGAGAGAGGGGAGACAGTCAGGGAGAGAGGGGAGACAGTCAAGGAGAGAGGGGAGACAGTCAAGGAGAGAGGGGAGACAGTCAAGGAGAGAGGGGAGACAACCAAGGAAAGAGGAGAGACAGTCAGGGAGAGAGGGGAGACAGTCAGGGAGAGAGGGGAGACAGTCAGGGAGAGAGGGGAGACAGTCAAGGAGAGAGGGGAGACAGTCAAGGAGAGAGGGGAGACAGTCAAGGAGAGAGGGGAGACAATCAAGGAAAGAGGAGAGACAGTCAGGGAGAGAGTGGAGACAGGGAGAGAGAGGAGACAGTTCAGGGAGAGAGGGGAGACAGTCAGGGAGAGAGGGGAGACAGACAGGGAGAGAGGGGAGACATTCAGAGAGAGAGGGGAGACAGTCAGAGAGAGAGGGGAGACAGTCAGAGAGAGATGGGAGACAGAGAGAGAGAGAGGGGAGACAGTCAGGGAGAGAGGGGAGACAGTCAGGGAGAGAGGGGAGACAGTTAGGGAGAGAGGGGAGACAGTCAAGGAGAGAGGGGAGATAGTCAGGGAGAGAGGGGAGACATTCAGAGAGAGAGGGGAGACAGTCAGGGAGAGAGGGGAGACAGTCAGGGAGAGAGGGGAGACAGTCAGGGAGAGAGGGAGACAGCCAGGGAGAGAGGGGAGACAGTCAGGGAGAGAGGGGAGACAGTCAGGGAGAGAGGGGAGACAGTCAGGGAGAGAGGGGAGACAGTCAGAGTGAGAGGGAACACAGTCAGGGAGAGATTGGAGATAGTCAGGGAGAGAGGGGAGACATTCAGAGAGAGAGGGGAGACAGTCAGGGAGAGAGGGGAGACAGTCAGGGAGAGAGGGTACACAGTGAAGGAGAGAGAGAGAGAGAGAGAGAGAGAGAGAGAGAGAGAGAGAGAGAGAGAGAGAGAGAGAGAGAGAGAGAGAGAGAGAGAGAGAGAGAGAGAGAGAACGAGGTTAGAATCAGAATGAGGGAGAGGGGAAATACGGCCAGTCATGGTGAGTATGTGGGAGAGAGGGGATGAAGAGAGAGGGAAGCCGGGCTAAGCCTGTGAGAGGGGTGGAGGCTAGGAGAGGGGAGAGGACTGTGAGAGGGGAGAAGGCTGTGAGAAGGGAGAGGGTTGTGAGAGCAGAGAGGAGAGAGGGTTGTGAGAAAGGAGAGGGCTATGAGAGGAAAGAGGGCTGCGAGAGGGGAGAGGATTGTTAGGAGGGAGAGGGTTGCTAGAGAGGAGAGGGCTGTGAGAGGGGGAGGGTTATTAGAGAGGAGGGGGTAGTTAAAGGGGAGAGGGCTGTAAGAGGGGAGAGGGTTCTTAGAAGGGAGAGGGTTACTAGAGGGGAGAGGGAAGTGAGGGAGAGGGTTGAGAGGGGAGAGGGTTGTTAGAGGGGAGAGGGGTGTGAGAAGGGAGAGGATTGTGAGAGGGGAGAGGGCTGTGGGAGGGGAGAGGGCTGTGAGAGGGGAGAGGGCTGTGAGAGGGGAGAGGAGTGTGAGAGGGGAAAGAGTTGTGAGAGGGGAGAGGGCTGTGAGAGGGGAAAGAGTTGTGAGAGGGGAGAGGGCTGAGAAAGGAAACCAACACAGACAGCTCCTGGCCCCACCTCTTCACTGGTCGCTACTAGGTCCACTCTCTCTCCCTGCTCCATGAGCATTATCATACCTCTTCTTAAAGCTATGTATGGATCCTGCCTCCACTACATCACTTTCCAGATTGTTTCACTTCCTGACTAATGCTGAAGAAATACTTCCTAACATCCCTAGATTCCTCTGAGTTTTCAACTTCCAGTTGCGTCCTCTTGTTCCTGTTTCCCGTGTCTCAATGTTTTGATTCATCCTATCACTCCCTCTCAGTATTTTATGCGTTGTTATCATATCCCCTCCTAGTCCTCTTGTCCTCCAGTGTCGTCAGGTTGAGTTCCCCTAACCTCTCCTTGCAGGACAAACCCCTTAACTCTGGGACTAGTCTTGTTGCAAACCTCTGCACTTTCTCCAGTTTCTTGGTGTGTTTGACACCGGGTAGGTTCCATACTGGTGCTGCGTACTCCAATATGGGCCTGACGTACATCGTACGCCATCCACGACGTACGTCGTGAATGACTTCCTATTTAGGTTTATGAAAGCTAATCTTAGCTTTGCCAGACATACATATGTTGCAGCAGCTATTTGGGTGATGTGCGCCTCAGGTGATGCACTCGGTGCAATACTCACCCCAAGGTCCTCCTTGAGTGAGGTTTTAAGTCTTTGCTGCTTCCTCCCCTCCAAACCTGTGCTTCTTCTCCGGTCTTCTTTGCCCATTCCCCATATTCAAAGCTTTGCACTTGCTGGGGTTAAATTCCAGTAGCCACTTGTCAGACCAGACCTGCAGCCCATCCAGGTCCAGTACTAGACTTTCCTGGTCCTCACCTGCTTGTATTCTCCTAATTAGTTCCACATTACGTGTCAACAGGGCCTCCTCTGACTTGATCACTTCCATCATGTCATTCTGGTACACAGGAAGCAGTACCCATCCCACATTATTCACTCTGAACTCTCTTGACATGCTGGGCCCAGGGGAAGTCCCACATATTATACTGAAGATACTGCAGTGATGGGTTCCCATTACACTGAAGATACTGCAGTGATGGGTTCCCATTACACTGGACATTAAAAGCATTTACCCTTTTCCGTTTACTGCTAGCACCAGAGTCAGTATGGCTGGTGTTGTCCCGAGGTGTAGCGATAGTTTGTATACTATTTACTACATGACTCTAGTTATAACGACAGCACATTAACCATATCTTCTGTGTTTTTAGTTGAAACTAGCGGAGCGCTGTCATCTGTATGCAACAGAAGATTGCACTTGACACATAACATAAATAGTAAGGTACCCAGAATACTACCTTGGGAAACCCCAACATGCCATCGAAAGGGGTTCTGATTCTGTATTACTGTTATTGACAATTTGGTTCTTGTTGCTCAGGTAGGACTTGAACCAGTTTACAGAGCCTATACCGATAGCTTGTAGTTTCTTATATATTATGGTTAACTGTATCGAATGCAAGTCTAAGGTCACCATGGACCTGTGAGACTCCCTATCGATATTTGAGTTCTCAGGTAGTTTATCAGATTAATTTGGGGGGTAAGGCCGAGTAAGATCTCCTGATACCTGTTTTGTAACTATGTGTGGTATGCAAAGAGTATGTTACAATTTATTCGGCGTATGTCACACTCCCATATAGGCTGCCTCCTAACCAGCGAACTGGATGTTAAGAGTTTAACGATCAGTAGGGTACTCGTCGTTAAATCAGTACCTTGGTTCATTGACCAATAACAGGTAAGCCTAGCAAAGCTGAAGCAACGTGGTTCACTTGCGGTAAGCATTGACAGACTTGCCTACCTGCTGGTTGAGTACAGTGCACTCTTTCTGTGGCTTCTGCTTTGCCATCTCTCACCATGGTGTACACTTATTATTCTGTCTGTACATATTGTACATAATGTACATATCTGTATATAGTGGGTGAAGCCAAAATATAAATTATCGTCTACTGCTGAGTTTGTTCCAACTCCCATTATAAGCAAGACTAACAGGTCTGACCAGGTCTGACAGGTCTGACCAGATCTGACAGGTATGGCCAGGTCTGACAGGTATGACCAGGTCTGACAGGTATGACCAGGTCTGACAGGTATGACCAGGTCTGACAGGTATGACCAGGTCTGACAGGTATGACCAGGTCTGACAGGTATGACCAGGTCTGACAGGTATGACCAGGTCTGACAGGTATGACCAGGTCTGACAGGTATGACTAGGTCTGACAGGTATGACCAGGTCTGACAGGTCTGACCAGGTCTGACAGGTCTGACCAGGTCTGACAGGTAGGGCCAGGTCTGACAGGTATGACTAGGTCTGACAGGTATGACCACGTCTGACAGGTACGACCAGGTCTGACAGGTATGACCAGGTCTGACAGGTATGACCAGGTCTGACAGGTATGACCAGGTCTGACAGGTATGACCAGGTCTGACAGGTATGACTAGGTCTGACAGGTATGACCAGGTCTGACAGGTATGACTAGGTCTGACAGGTATGACCAGGTCTGACAGGTATGACCAGGTCTGACAGGTATGACTAGGTCTGACAGGTATGACCAGGTCTGACAGGTATGACTAGGTATGACTGACAGGTATGACCAGGTCTGACAGGTATGACCAGGTCTGACAGGTATGACCAGGTAGGTCTGACAGGTATAACCAGGTCTGACAGGTATGACTAGGTCTGACAGGTATAACCAGGTCTGACAGGTATGACTAGGTCTGACAGGTATAACCAGGTCTGACAGGTATGACTAGGTCTGACAGGTATAACCAGGTCTGACAGGTATGACTAGGTCTGACAGGTATGACCAGGTCTGACAGGTATGACTAGGTCTGACAGGTATGACCAGGTCTGACAGGTATGACCAGGTCTGACAGGTATGACCAGGTCTGACAGATCATTCTTTACTTGTGCTCGTAATACTATGGACAATATTTTTTGTCATTAAAATACTTAACTACTTGACAGTGCAACACTTTCTCTAGAATTTAGGGAACTACAGTGAGCATACTAACAGGTCTATAGTTGCTGACGTCAGATCTATTATTTTTCTTGACGACAGGAGTCACTATGGCTTCCTTGAGCCTCCCTGACACGGTACTCGTGCTGATGGACAAATTTATTAAGGTCACAATGGGGACTGGCAGTTTAGAGGAACCATCCTTTAGAAATCTGGCCGGGATGTTATCTAGACCGGTAGTTTAGTTGGGTTTAACTTGCTTAGTTCTTGTCACACTTAGTCATAAGATACATCTACTAGCTGGCAAGTGTTCGGGGCGATTCCTTCATTGCTGTACTATGTTTAAAACTTATTGGAGTCTGTGTTGAAGGTATTTGATGCAACCGGCAGTTTAACAACTAAATGTTTATGCAACAGTTGTGTAGAATGAATTGAAACACTTTTCCACTTTAGTTGTTTCATTATCGATATTTAGCATCTTGATAGATCTGTCTACAGGTTTATGGCTATTCCCAAAACTTTTAGTTGCTGCTAAAACTTTCTAGAAGTGTTCATGTATTCTTCGTGCTTCAACATCCTGCCTCTTCTACCTACCTCTGCTTTTATGGCCACCGTTGCCCTGTTACTGTCCTCATAATCCCGCCTCGATCTCCTGCTGTTGAGCGGTGGGTTGGCTGTACATCACTGCCATGATCAACTTGGGTCCCTCAGTTCTGAGTGTTGCTATCGCCTCTCCAGTCATCTCAAGGATCCACTGGTTCCTGGCCAGCAGTGCCACTTCTCCACCTGCTCTGCTTTCTCTCTTCTTTCTCATTATTTACTATCCTTCTGTTATCACTCCCACGAGGTTATTCTCAGTTATTGCTACAGTGTCTGGGAGACTCTCTCATATTTCCCATTTCCACTTACTGCTCTTATAATAATGTTTATTTCTACAAGTACATGTACAAGGTATACAAGTACATGTACAAGGTATACAAGTACATGTACAAGGTATACAAGTACATGTACAAGGTATACAAGTACATGTACAAGGTATACAAGTACATGTACAAGGTATACAAGTACATGTACAAGGTATACAAGTACATGTACAAGGTATACAGTCCTAGCTGACATCAATGACATACTACTATACAGAAATCTGGTCATTATACTGAGCATTGTAGGGGAGGAGTGGGTGTAGGGGAGGAGTGGGTGTAGGGGAGGAGTGGGTGTAGGGGAGGAGTGGGTGTAGGGGAGGAGTGGGTGTAGGGGAGGAGTGGGTGTAGGGTAAGGGTGGAGGTTGAGAGTAATAATAATAATAATAATAATAATAATAATAATAATAATAATAATAATAATAATAATATCCGGCAAGGTATTAGGACATCATTTTATACAGAAATCTGGTCCCAGGTCATGCAACCCACACCAGTCGATTAACACCCAGGTACCCATTTTATTGATGGGTGAACATAGACAATCGGTGTACAGAAACGCCCAATGTTTCTACCCTCGCTGGGAATCGAACCCAGACTCTTGCCGTGTGAAGAGAGAGCTTCAGCCACCAGGCCCCGGGACACCGTAAGGGTAAGTAAAGGCTGGTTGTGGGGAAGGGGTGGATCTTACTCTGGAAGGGTGGTGGGACTATGAGTGTGGATAGGTGTGGATGAGGAGCAAAGCGGAGAGGGGGATAGGGTTGGTATGGGGGAGGGGAGGTAGTCAGGAAGGATCCTGCACTGATAAAAGTAAGGACTGGGGTTAGTAAGTTTATTCAGGTATACACAAATACAGTTACATAGATTATCATACACAGCAGCATATGTGTTGTAGGCGGGGGATGCTGGGGACAAGGTATGGTTTGTTCTGAGTTATTGTGTTTGAGAGAGGCTGGGGTGTAGGATGTGAGGGAGTGGTGGTGTCAGGGTGTGGTGTGTCCCAGGAGGCAGAGCTGCATCTGTCACTGCATTCAGTGCTTCTCCACTGTTCTTTTTTCTCTCCCTTAGTTGTTCTCTCCCCTGTAGTCTTCTCTCCAGGTCCAGGTGACCCTCGACAGTGATTTTCACCTCAAGATGCAATCATATGTGGTATTCCCGTTGCAAGAAAGAGTTGGAAATGACGTGGGAGGAGACAAGTTTGTTGCTGATTGTCCAGGTACCTGGAGGGTACCAGGTACACTGTATTTTGCCCTTTGCATACTTCTCTATCCACTCCAGCCTCAGCACCTGTATTTTAAATAATGGTATGAAGCTCCCTTTTATCTACTGCCAATGTCTCATTAGCTATCGTTCCTTCAGGCTCTTGGAGGACCATGGATAATCAGTGACAACCTCGTCTCTTCCCACGTCCTTTCCTTCCAGAGTTTGTCTTTTATTATTAACACATCGGCCGTTATCCACCAAGGCAGGGTGACCCGAAAAAGAAAAAACTTTCGTCATCATTCACTCCATCACTGTCTTGCCAGAGGTGCGCTTACACTACAGTTATAAAACTGCAACATCAACACCCGTCCTTCAGAGTACAGGCAGAGTTTATTGTCTTATGTTATCATTTGTTTTGCTGCTTATGATATCATATCCTTCAACTCTTGATTTCCTGAGAGAGCATTCCAGCAAGAGTCTTGCTTGCCCGTCCAGCCTCCCTACAGCTGTGTTCCTGACGAACCTGGTACTACCTGTCCAGCCTCCCTACAGCTGTGTTCCTGACGAACCTGGTACTACCTGTCCAGCCTCCCTACAGCTGTGTTCCTGACGAACCTGGTACTACCTGTCCAGCCTCCCTACAGCTGTGTTCCTGACGAACCTGGTACTACCTGTCCAGCCTCCCTACAGCTGTGTTCCTGACGAACCTGGTACTACCTGTCCAGCCTCCCTACAGCTGTGTTCCTGACGAACCTGGTACTACCTGTCCAGCCTCCCTACAGCTGTGTTCCTGACGAACCTGGTACTACCTGTCCAGCCTCCCTACAGCTGTGTTCCTGACGAACCTGGTACTACCTGTCCAACCTCCCTACAGCTGTGTTCCTGACGAACCTGGTACTACCTGTCCAGCCTCCCTACAGCTGTGTTCCTGACGAACCTGGTACTACCTGTCCAGCCTCCCTACAGCTGTGTTCCTGACGAACCTGGTACTACCTGTCCAACCTCCCTACAGCTGTGTTCCTGACGAACCTGGTACTACCTGTCCAACTGTGTTCCTGACGAACCTGGTACCTGGCTACTACCCTGTCCAGCCTCCCTACAACTGTGGTCCTGACGAACCTGGTACTACCTGTCCAACCTCCCTACAGCTGTGTTCCTGACGAACCTGGTACTACCTGTCCACCCTCCCTACAGCTGTGTTCCTGACGAACCTGGTACTACCTGTCCAACCTCCCTACAGCTGTGTTCCTGACGAACCTGGTACTACCTGTCCAGCCTCCCTACAACTGTGTTCCCTGACGAACCTGGTACTACCTGTCCAGCCTCCCTACAACTGTGTGTTCCTGACGAACCTGGTACTACCTGTCCAGCCTCCCTACAACTGTGTTCCTGACGAACCTGGTACTACCTGTCCAGCCTCCCTACAACTGTGTTCCTGACGAACCTGGTACTACCTGTCCAGCCTCCCTACAACTGTGTTCCTGACGAACCTGGTACTACCTGTCCAGCCTCCCTACAACGAACCTGTGTTCCTGACGAACCTGGTACTACCTGTCCAGCCTCCCTACAACTGTGTTCCTGACGAACCTGGTACTACCTGTCCAGCCTCCAACCTCTACAACTGTGTTCCTGACGAACCTGGTACTACCTGTCCAGCCTCCCTACAGCTGTGTTCCTGACGAACCTGGTACTACCTGTCCAACCTCCCTACAGCTGTGTTCCTGACGAACCTGGTACTACCTGTCCAACCTCCCTACAGCTGTGTTCCTGACGAACCTGGTACTACCTGTCCAACCTCCCTACAGCTGTGTTCCTGACGAACCTGGTACTACCTGTCCAGCCTCCCTACAGCTGTGTTCCTGACGAACCTGGTACTACCTGTCAAGCCTCCCTACAACTGTGTTCCTGACGAACCTGGTACTACCTGTCCAGCCTCCCTACAACTGTGTTCCTGACAAACCTGGTACTACCTGTCCAGCCTCCCTACAACTGTGTTCCTGACGAACCTGGTACTACCTGTCCAGCCTCCCTACAGCTGTGTTCCTGACGAACCTGGTACTACCTGTCCAGCCTCCCTACAACTGTGTTCCTGACGAACCTGGTACTACCTGTCCAGCCTCCCTACAACTGTGTTCCTGACGAACCTGGTACTACCTGTCCAGCCTCCCTACAACTGTGTTCCTGACGAACCTGGTACTACCTGTCCAGCCTCCCTACAGCTGTGTTCCTGACGAACCTGGTACTACCTCCACCTCACACCTTCCCTTAAGTAGGGTTTATTTAGGCACAGGTACACATAAACACAATTATCATACATAGTGTAAATTACCCAAAATAACCCAAAAGAGTCAGTCAGAGTGACTTATTTCCACTATCCTTTCATCTCCTCTGTCTACATCTTTTAGAGATCTTACAATTGTTGTATCTCTTCCTCATCCTGAGAGTAAGACACATGTGCAACATCTGGGTATCTTTATTGTAGACGTTTCGCCATCCAGTGGCTTTATCAATACAAATTCCAGGACATAACTTGAAGACAGTAGAACTATGTACAGAAGATGAGGTAATCAGTCCCTCAACCTAGGAGTAGGTGCGAACAGCACGACTATGGTGCTGTTCGCACCTACTCCTAGGTTGAGGGACTGATTACCTCATCTTCTGTACATAGTTCTACTGTCTTCAAGTTATGTCCTGGAATTTGTATTGATAAAGCCACTGGATGGCGAAACGTCTACAATAAAGATACCCAGATGTTGCACATGTGTCTTACTCTCATCTTGTCGGTATTATATACCATTCGTACACAACTTCCTCATCCTGCTACCAATATTTTCTTCATCTCTGTGCGAAGATCAAGAACCTTGTCTGCCCACTTTTAGTCCATCATGTCCTTCATCCCAGCCATCATCACGTCTCTTACTCAACAGACATCATGGCTGATCTTCCACACCGTCCACGCCCTCTTTATCTGCTCTCTGCTTTGCCTCTTTTCTTCCTCATTTCTGTCACTGACTACAGTGGTGCAAAAGTATCATGTTCTCTGCCCTAGAGTGTGTGTTCTCACCTAGACGTAGTGAAAATGGTTTGGAAAACCCACAAGTTGAAGAATGAGAGAAACTTGTGCAATACAGTGGCCCGTGGCCTGGTGGTAAAAGCTTTCGCTTCACACGATGAAGGGGCCGGGTTCGATTCCCGGAGAGGGTAGAGATATTGGACGTGTTTACTTATACCGGTTGTCTATGTTCACCCATCAGTAAAATGGGTACCTGGGTGTTAGTCGACTGGTGTGGGTCGCATCCTGGGACAAAATTGACCTAATTTGCGGGAAATGCTCAGCATAACAAGGGACTTTCTATATAGTAGTATGTTATTGATGTCAGCTAGGACTGTATACCTTGTACATGTACTTGTAATAAATAAAGATATTAATATTATTAATATTTGGAAATATTGGAGAAACGTTTCGCCACACAAACCTCCACATCAATCTCCAGACTACTCCACTTCCTGACAACTATGTGACTGAAGAAATACTTCCTAACATCCCTGCGACTCATCTGAGTTTTCAACTTCCAGCTGTGACCCCTTGTTGCTGTGTCCCATCTCTGGAACATCCTCTCTCTGACCACCTTATCTATTTCACGCAATATTTTATAAGTCGTTATCATGTCTCCCCTGGCCCTCCTGTCCTCTAGTGTCGTCAGACCGATTTCCTTTAACCTTTCTTCGTAGGACATTCCCCTTAGCTCTGGAACTAGTTTTGTTGCAAACCTTTGCACTTTCTCTAATTTCTTGACGTGCTTGACCAGGTGTGGGTTCCAAACAGGTGCTGCATACTCCAGTATGGGCCTGACGTACACGGTGTACAGAGTTTTGAACGATTCTTTTCTGAGGTATCGGAACGCTGTTGTCAGGTTTGTCAGGCGCCCATATGCTGCAGCAGTTATCTAGTTAATGTGTGCTTCCGGCGACATGCTCGGTATTATATTCACCCTTAGATCTTTCTCCTTGAGCGAGGTTTGCAGTCTTTGGCCTCCTAGCCTATACTCTGTCTGCGGTCTTCTTTGCCCTTCCCCGAGCTTCATGACTTTGTATTTGACGGGGTTAAATTCTGGGAGCCAGTTGCTGGACCACACATCCAGCCTGTCCAGGTTTCTTTGTATACTTGTCTGATCCTCATGATTTAATTCTCTTCATTAACTTCACATCATCTGCAAACAGGGACACTTCTGAGTCTATCCCATCTGTCATGTCATTCACACATACCAAGAATAGTACTGGTCCCAGGACTGACCCCTGTGGGACCGCATTCGTCACAGGTACCCACTGTGATACCTCGTCATGTACCATGACTAGCTGTTGCCTCCCTGTCAGGTATTCTCTGATCCATTGCAATGTCCTTCCTGTTATACATGCTTGATCCTCTAGCTTCTGCACAAATCTCTTGTAAGGAACTGTGTCGAAGGCCTTCTTGCAGTCCAAGAAAATGCAATCAGTCCACCCCTCTCTCTCGTGTCTTACTTCAGTTACCGTGTCATAGAACTCCAGTAGGTTTGTGACACAGGATTTGTCTTCCATGAATCCGTGATGGTTGTCGTTTATAACCTTGTTCTGTTCCAGGTGCTCCATCACTCTCCTCCTAGTATATTTTTTCAATTTTTTTTTTGCAGATAATTGCAGATCTAGAGAGTGTACAGAGATCCTTTACTGCACGTATAAGTTCTGTCAAGCACCTTAACTACTGGGAACGCTTGGAAGCACTTGACTTGTACTCGTTGGAACGCAGGAGGGAGAGATATATCATAATCTACACTTGGAAAATCCTGGAAGGAATGGTCCCAAATCTGCACACAGAAATCACTCCCTACAAAAGTAAAAGACTGGGCAGGCGATGCAAAATGCCCCCAATAAAAAGTAGGGGCGCCATTGGTACACTAAGGGAAAACACCGTAAGTGTCTGGGCCCCAAGACTGTTCAACAGCCTCCCATCAAGCATTAGGGGAATTGCCAATAAACCCCTGGCTGCCTTCAAGAGAGAGCTGGACAGATACCTAAAGTCAGTGCCGGATCAGCCGGGCTGTGGCTCGTACGTTGGACTGCATGCGGCCAGCAGTAACAGCCTAGTTGATGAGGCCCTGATCCATCGGGAGGCCTGGTCATGGACTGGTCCGCGGGGGCGTTGATCCCCGGAATAATCTCCAGGTAACCTCCAGGTATGACTTTGCATACTATACACGTCAGTGACACTTGTCTATAGTTTAGTGCCTCGTTTCTGATTCCTTTCTTAAAGATAGGGACTACATTTGCCGTCTTCCATACCTCAGGTAGTTGCCCGGTTTCAAGGGATGTGTTGAAAATTGTGGTTAGTGGCACATACAGTGTCTCTGCTTCCTCTCTAAGGACCCATGGAGAGATGTTGTCCGGTCCCACCACCTTTGAAGTATCAAGGCTACATAGCAGCTTCTTCCCCTTCTCAGTTGTGTGTATGTCATCCAACACTTGTTGGTATATCCCTTGTTGTTGTCCCCTTCTGTTTTGTCTTTCCAGTGTCCCTTCTGCATCCACTGTAAATACTTCCTGAAATCTCATGTTGAGCTCCTCACATACTTTTTGGTCGTTTCTTGTGAGCTTCCCACCTTCTTTCCTCAGCCTGATTACCTGGTCCTTGACTGTTGACTTTCTTCTGATGTGGCTGTAAAACAGTTTCTGGTCATACTTGACTCTCGATGCTATGTCGTTTTTGTACTGCCGCTGCGCCTCCCTCCTTCTCTGTGAATAATCGTTTCTGGCTCGTCGACTAATCTCTATTTTCCTGGGTCCTTTGCTTTCTGCACTTTTTCCATTCTCTCTGTGTGTGTGTACTTACCTATATGTGGTTGCAGGGGTCTATTAATAACTCCTGGCTCCGTGTGTGTATGTGTGTGTGTGTGTGTGTGTGTGTGTGTGTGTGTGTGTGTGTGTGTGTGTGTGTGTGTGTAAACTGTCTGTTTCTAAGCCTCCCTCCCTCCCTTCACTTTTCTCCCTTCCTCCCATTCCCCTTCCCTCCCCTCCCCATCACTGAACCAACTCATCCCAGT
This sequence comes from Cherax quadricarinatus, assembly GCF_038502225.1. NCBI lineage: Eukaryota > Metazoa > Arthropoda > Malacostraca > Decapoda > Parastacidae > Cherax > Cherax quadricarinatus. The sequence continues at coordinate 69,852,767 of NC_091296.1, read as the reverse complement.
CAAAACTTAAACAAAACACCTCCACTCCCATCCTTCCCTTTCTCCCCACCATCCCCACCCTTCCTCCCCACCACTTACCCCATACCCTCCCTTCCCTCTCTTAGGCCTGAATCCTCTGGTTGCTGTTAGCTTCCCCTCCCCACAATCACTCACACCCTATCCCCTCCTAGCTCTCTCTCCCACTCCCCCTCCACCACCACCTCCCATCCAAACCCAACAGCCACTCAAAACCTCTCCCCTCATCCCCTACCATCCTCTCCCCTGATAACCCACCTCCCCTCACCTCCTAACTCGACTCATCTACAGAGGAGCCTCCTCCTCCTCCTTCTCCTTCTTGTCTTGTCCTGAATCGATACTCAGCCAAGGACGGTCTGAGAGAGAGAGAGAGAGAGAAAGGGAGAGAGAGAGAGAGAGAGAGAGAGAGAGAGAGAGAGAGAGAGAGAGAGAGAGAGAGAGAGAGAGAGAGAGAGAGAGAGAGCTGCGGGAGATTTTTAATGGGGGTTAGAGAGTGTGAGGGGAGAAGGAGGGCAGAGAGGGGGTCTTCAGTCATTTTCCCTGAGGGTCCAAGGTGAAGGAGTGTGTAAGATGGAGGGGAGGGGATGGGAGGGGAAGGGCGGGGAGGGGGTGATAGATGGAGACTGTAGTGGGGAGAGGGGAGGGAGGGAGGGAGGTGGAAGGGAAAGAAGAGGAGGAACGAGTGAGGGAGGGAAGGAGGAAGGGGAGGGAGGAAAGGAATGAGGGAGGGAAGGAGGGAGGGAGGGAAGGAAGGAAGAAGGGAGGGAGGGAAGGTGGGAGAGAGAGAGGGAGAGAAAGAGGAGTGAGTGAGGGAGGGAAGGAGGGAGAGATGAATGGGAGAAGGAAGGAAAGTAGGGAGAGAGGAATGGGAGAAGGGAGGGAAGGAGGGAGAGAGGAATGGGAGAAGGGAGGGAAGGAGGGAGAGAGGAATGGGAGAAGGGAGGGAAGGAGGGAGAGAGGAATGGGAGAAGGGAGGGAAGGAGGGAGAGAGGAATGGGAGAAGGAAGGGAAGGAGGGAGAGAGGAATGGGAGATGGAAGGGAAGGAGGGAGAGAGGAATGGGAGAAGGGATGGAAGGAGAGAGAGGAATGGGAGAAGGGAGGGAAGGAGGGAGAGACGAATGGGAGAAGGAAGGGAAGGAGGGAGAGAGGAATGGGAGAAGGGATGGGAGGAGGGAGAGAGGAATGGGAGAAGGGGGAGGAGGGAAAGAAGAATGGGAGATGGGAAGGGAGGAGGGAGAGAGGAATGGGAGAAGGGAGGGAAGGAGGGAGAGAGGAATGGGAGAAGAAAGGGAAGGAGGGAGAGAGGAATGGGAGAAGGGATGGGAGGAGGGAGAGAGGAATGGGAGAAGGGGGGAGGAGGGAAAGAGGAATGGGAGATGGGAGGGGAAGAGGGAGAGAGAAATGGAAGAAGAAAGGGAAGGAGGGAGAGAGGAATGGGAGAAGGGAGGGGAGGAGGGAGAAGGAAGGGAAGGAGGGAGAGAGGAATGGGAGAAGGGAAGGAAGGAGGGAGAGAGGAATGGGAGAAGCGAGAGGAGGAGGGAGAGAGGAATGGGAGAAGGGAGTGAAGGAGGGAGAAAGGAATGGGAGAAGGGAGGGGAGGAGGAAGAGAGGAATGGGTGAAGGGAGGGGAGGAGGGGAGAGAGGGAATGGGAGAAGGGAGGAGAGGGTAGAGAAGGAATGGGAGAAGGGAGGAAGAGGGGAGAGGAATGGGAGAGAGGGAGGAGGGGAGAGGAATGGGAGAGGAGGGAAGGAGGGAGAGAGAGAGTAATGGGAGAAGGGGGAGGAAGGAGGAGAGAGGAATGGGAGAAGGGAGGAGGAAGGAGGAGGGGAGGAATGGGGAGAAGGGAGGGAAGGAGGGAGAGAGGAATGGGAGAAGAGAGGAAAGAAAGGAGGGAGAGACGAGAAGATGGGAGAAGAGGGAAGGAAGGAGGGAGAGAGGAATGGGAGAAGGGAGGGGAGGGAGAGAGGTGGGAAGGGATGGAAGTAGGGAGAGAGGAATGGAAGAAGGGATGGGAGGAGGGAGAGAGGAATGGGAGAAGGAAGGGATGGAAGGAGGGAGAGAGGAATGGGAGAAGGGATGGGAGGAGGAAGAGAGGAATGGGAGAAGGGATGGAAGTAGGGAGAGAGGAATGGAAGAAGAGATGGGAGGAGGGAGAGAGGAATGGGAGAAGGAAGGGATGGAAGGAGGGAGAGAGGAATGGGAGAAGGAAGGGATAAAAGGAGGGAGAGAGGAATGGGAGAAGGAAGGGATGGGAGGAGGGAGAGGAATGGGAGAAGGAAGGATGGAAGGAGGAGGAATGGGAGAAGGAAGGGATGGAAGAGGAGGGGAGAGAGAGGAATGGGAGAAGGAAGAGGGATGGAGGGAGAGAGGAATGGGAAGAGGAAGGATGGAAGGAGGGGAGAGGAATGGAAGGAAGGGATGGAAGGAGGAGAGGGAATGGGAGAAGGAAGGGATGGAAGGAGGAGAGGAATGGGAGGAAGGGATGGAAGGAGGGAGAGAGGGAATGGAGAGGGATGGGAGGAGGGAGGAATGGGGAGAAGGAAGGGATGGAGGAGGAGGAACGGGAGAGGAAGGATGGGAGGGGAGAGGAATGGGAGAAGGAAGGGATGGAAGAGAGGGGAGAGAGAGGAATGGGAGAAGGAAGAGGGATGGAAGGAGGGAGAGAGAGGAATGGGAGAAGGAAGGGATGGAAGGAGGGGAGAGAGGTGGAGAAGGGATGGAAGGAGGAGAGGAATGGGAGAAGGAAGGGATGGAAGGAGGGAGAGAGGAATGGGAGAAGGAAGGGATGGAATGAGGGAGAGAGGAATGGGAGAAGGAAGGGATGGAAGGAGGGAGAGAGGAATGGGAGAAGGAAGGGATGGAAGGAGGGAGAGAGGAATGGGAGAAGGGATGGAAGGAGGGAGAGAGGAATGGGAGAAGGAAGGGATGGGAGGAGGGAGAGAGGAATGGGAGAAGGAAGGGATGGAAGGAGGGAGAGAGGAATGGGAGAAGGAAGGGATGGAAGGAGGGAGAGAGGAATGGGAGAAGGAAGGGATGGAAGGAGGGAGAGAGGAATGGGAGAAGGAAGGGATGGGAGGAGGGAGAGGAATGGGAGAGGAGGATGGAAGGAGGAGAGAGGGATGGGAGAAGGAAGGGATGGGAGGAGGGAGAGAGAGGAATGGGAGAGGAAGGGATGGAAGGAGGGAGAGGAATGGGAGAGGAAGAGGGTGGAAGGAGGGAGAGATGGGGAGGAAGGGATGGAAGGAGGAGGAATGGGAGGAGAGAAAGGGATGGAAGGAGGAGAGGAATGGGAGAAGGAAGGGATGGAAGGAGGAGAGAGGAATGGGGAGAAGGAAGGGATGGAAGGGAGGAGAATGGGAGAAGGAAGGGATGGAAGGAGGGAGAGAGGAATGGGAGAAGGAAGGGATGGAAGGAGGGAGAGAGGAATGGGAGAAGGAAGGGATGGAAGGAGGGAGAGAGGAATGGGAGAAGGAAGGGATGGAAGGAGGGAGAGAGGAATGGGAGAAGGAAGGGATGGAAGGAGGGAGAGAGGAATGGGAGAAGGGATGGGAGGAGGGAGAGAGGAATGGGAGAAGGAAGGGATGGAAGGAGGGAGAGAGGAATGGGAGAAGGAAGGGATGGAAGGAGGGAGAGAGGAATGGGAGAAGGAAGGGATGGAAGGAGGGAGAGAGGAATGGGAGAAGGAAGGGATGGAAGGAGGGAGAGAGGAATGGGAGAGGATGGGAGGAGGGAGAGGAATGGGAGAGAGGAAGGGATGGGAGGAGGGAGAGGAATGGGGAAGGAAGGGATGGGAGGAGGGAGAGAGGAATGGGAGAAGGAAGGGATGGAAGAAGGGAGAGAGGAATGGGAGAAGGAAGGGATGGAAGGAGGGAGGGAGTTAAGAGCCAGGATTTAAAATCCACTCAGACAAGATAACTCTTAGATTGTACAGTGGTTTTGGTGGTTGTGGTAGTGGTGGTAGTTGTGGTGGTGGTGGTTGTTGTGGTAGTGGTGGTAGTTGTGGTGGTGGTGGTTGTTGTGGTGGTGGTGGTAGTTGTGGTGGTAGTGGTGGTGGTTGTTGTTGTGGTGGTGGTGGTGGTTGTGGTAGTGGTGGTAGTTGTGGTGGTGGTGGTTGTTGTGGTGGTGGTGGTAGTGGTTGTGGCGGTGGTAGTGGTGGTGGTGGTAGTTGTGGTGGTGGTGGTAGTGGTGGTATTGGTGGTAGTGGTGGTAGTTGTGGTGGTAGTGGTAGTTGTGGTGGTGGTGGAAGTGGTGGTGGGGGTGGTTGTTGTGGTGGTGGTGGTAGTGGTGGTAGTTGTGGTGGTGGTGGTGGTGGTAGTTGTGGTGGTGGTGGTAGTGGTGGTGGTGGTGGTAGTGGTGGTAGTGGTGGTGGTGGTAGTTGTGGTGGTGGTGGTAGTTGTGGTGGTGGTAGTAGTTGTGGTGGTGGTGGTAGTTGTGGTGGTGGTGGTAGTGGTGGTGGTGGTAGTTGTGGTGGTGGTGGTAGTTGTGGTGGTAGTTGTGGTGGTGGCGGTAGTGGTGGTAGTTGTGGTGGTGGTGGTAGTTGTGGTGGTGGTGGTAGTTGTGGCGGTGGTGGTAGTTGTGGTGGTGGTGGTAGTTGTGGTGGTGGTGGCAGTTGTGGTGGTAGTTGTGGTGGTGGTGGTAGTTGTGGTGGTGGTTGTTGTGGTGGAGGTAGTTGTGGTGGTGGTAGTTGTGGTGGTGGTAGTGGTGCTGGTGGTAGTTGTGGTGGTAGTGGTGGTAGTTGTGGTGGTGGTGGTAGTTGTGGTGGTGGTGGTAATTGTGGTGGTGGTGGCAGTTGTGGTGGTGGTAGTGGTGGTGGTGGTAGTTGTAGTGGTGGTCGTGGTAGTGGTGGTAGTGGTAGTTGTGGTGGTGGTGGTAGTGGTGGTAGCTGTGGTGGTGGTGGTGGTGGTTGTTGTGGTGGTGGTGGTGGTAGTTGTGGTGGTGGTGGTGGTAGTTGTGGTGGCAGTTGTGGTGGTGGTGGTGGTAGTTGTGGTAGTGGTAGTTGTGGTGATGGTAGTGGTGGTCGTTGTGGTGGTGGTGGTTGTTGTGGTGGTGGTGGTAGTTGTGGTGGTGGTGGTTGTTGTGGTGGTGGTGAGTAGTTATTGGTGGCCAATTGGTGGTTGTGGTGGATTTGTGGTAGTGGTGGTTGTGGTGGTGGTGTGGTAGTTGTAGTGGGCAGTGGTGGTGGTAGTTGTGGTGGTGGTGGTGGTAGTTGTGAGGTGGTGGTGTTGGTGGTAGTTGTGGTGGTGGTGGTGGTGGTGTGGTGGCAGTTATGGTGTGTGGTGGTGGTGGATTGAGGTGGTAGTAATTAATTGGTGAGTGGTGGTGGTGGTAGTGATGGTGGTGGTAGTGGTGGTAGTGGTGGTAGTGGTGGCAGTGGTAGTTGTGGTGGTGGTGGTGGTAGTTGTGGTGGTAGTAGTTGTGGTAGTGGTGGTAGTGGTGGTGGTAGTGATGGTGGTGGTAGTGGTGGTGGTGGTGGTAGTAGTGGTGGTAGTGGCAGTGATGGTGGTGGTGGTGTTGGTGGTGGTAGTAGTGGTGGTAGTAGTGGTGGTGGTAGTGAAGGTGGTGGTGGTGGTAGTGGTGGTAGTGGTGGTAGTGGTGGTAGTGGTAGTAGTGGTTGTGGTGGTGGTAGTAGTGGTGGTAGTGGTGGTGTTGGTGCCTGTGGTAGTGGTGGTGGTAGTGGTGGTAGTGGTGGTGGTGGTGCCTGTGGTAGTGGTGGTGGTAGTGGTGGTAGTGGTGGTAGTGGTGGTAGTGGTGGTGGTGGTAGTAGTGGTTGTGGTGGTGGTAGTAGTGGTTGTGGTGGTGGTAGTAGTGGTGGTGTTGGTGCCTGTGGTAGTGGTGGTGGTGGTGCCTGTGGTAGTGGTGGTGGAGGGGAAGGTGGTAGTGGTGGTGGAGGGGAAGGTGGTAGTGGTGGTGGAGGGGAAGGTGGTAGTGGTGGTGGAGGGGAAGGTGGTAGTGGTGGTGGAGGGAAGGTGGTAGTGGTGGTGGAGGAAGGTGGTGAGTGGTGGTGGAGGGAAGGGGTGAGTGGTGAGGTGGAGGGAGGTGGTGAGTGGTGGTGGAGGGGAAGGTGGTAGTGGTGGTGGAGGGGAAGGTGGTAGTGGTGGTGGAGGGGAAGGTGGTAGTGGTGGTGGAGGGGAAGGTGGTAGTGGTGGTGGAGGGGAAGGTGGTAGTGGTGGTGGAGGGGAAGGTGGTAGTGGTGGTGGAGGGGAAGGTGGTAGTGGTGGTGGAGGGGAAGGTGGTAGTGGTGGTGGAGGGGAAGGTGGTAGTGGTGGTGGAGGGGAAGGTGGTAGTGGTGGTGGAGGGGAAGGGAAGATTAGAGGGGTATAGGAAAGGAGATGGCGTAGGTGAGGGGGGGATAGGTAGAGGAGTAGCATTAATAGATGGGAAGGGAGTTGGTTTGGGATTGTGGTGGGAGATGGGAGGGATGGAACGCAGGGAGTTGCCGGGAATGGGTGGTTGTTTGGCTTGGATAGGGGATGGGAGGGGAGGGAATTTGGGAAGGGAGGGTTGGGCGGGGTTTGGGGATCTGAAGGGTGGGAGAGGGGAGGGGAGGTGGGCTGTGGTTGGGCTGGGGAGGGGGATGGAGAAATGGTAATGGTGAGGGGCAGGGAGTGGAGGAGGGAGAAAGGAGAGGATGGTTGTTACTGATATCTGGGGGAGGGGGATGGTGGTTGGATATTTATGAGAGAGGGGGATAGTGGTAGATGTAAAGGAGAGGGGATGGTTGTAGGGGATATATTGGAGGGGATGGTGGTAGGAGTGGTATTAGGGAGGAGATGATGGTAGGGAGGTATGGAGGAGGGTAGATGGTGGTAGGAGAGGTATGGGGAGGATGGTGGTAGGGGAGAGTGGGGGAGGGGATGGTGGTAGGGAGGTAAGGGGAGGATGGTAGGAGAGTAAGAGGGAGGGTATGAGTGGTAGGGAGGAAAGGGGAGAGGGATGGTGGCTAGGGGAGAGTGAGGGGGGAGAGGGATGGTGGTAGGGAGGAGGTGGGGAGGGATGGTGGTAGGAGGTAAGGGGAGGATGGTGGTAGGGAGGTGGGAGGGGATGGGTGGTAGGGAGGTAGGGAGGAGGATGGTGGTAGGGAGTGGGGAGGGGATGGTGGTAGGGAGGTGAGGGGGGATGGTGGTAGGGAGCTAAGGGGAGGATGGTGGTAGGGGAGGTGGGAGGATGGTGGTAGGGGAGGTAAGGGGGAGGGGGATGGTGGTAGGGGAGGTAAGGGGGAGGGGGATGGTGGTAGGGGAGGTAAGGGGGAGGGGGATGGTGGTAGGGGAGGTAAGGGGGAGGGGGATGGTGGTAGGGAGGAGTGGGGGGAGGGGATGGTGGTAGGGAGGTAAGGGAGAGGGGGATGGTGGTAGGGGAGGTAAGGGGAGGGGATGGTGGTAGGGGAGGTGGGGAGGATGGTGAGTAGGGAGGTAAGGGAGGGGATGGTGGTAGGGAGTGGGGAGGATGGTGGTAGGGGAGGAGTAAGGGGAGGGGATGGTGGTGGGGGAGGTGGGGGAGGGGATGGTGGTGGGGAGGTAAGGGGAGGGGGATGGTGGTAGGGGGTGGGGGAGGATGGTAGTAGGGGTGGTAGGGAGGATGGTGGTAGGGGAGGTGGGGAGGATGGTGTGGGAGGTAAGAGAGGATGAGTGGTAGGGGAGGTAAGGGGAGGGGATGGTGGTAGAGTGGGGGAGGATGGTGGTAGGGGAGGAGTGGGGGGAGGGGGTGGTGGTAGGGAGGTGGGGAGGGGATGGTGGTAGGGAGGTAAAGGGGAGGATGGTGGTAGGGGAGGGTAAGGGAGGGGATGTGGTGGTAGGGGAGGTAGAGGAGAGGAGGATGGTGGTAGGGGAGAGTGGGGGAGGGATGGTGGTAGGGGAGGAATGGGGGAGGGGATGGTGGTAGGGAGGAGTGGGAGGGATGGTGGTAGGGGAGGTAAAGGGGAGGGATGGTGGTAGGGAGTGGGGAGGGGATGGTGAGTACTGACAGGGAGGTAAGGGAGGGGATGTGGTGGTAGGGGAGGTAAGGGGGAGGGGATGGTGGTAGAGGAGAGTGGGGAGGGGATGGTGGTGGGGAGGTAAAGGGAGGATGGTGGTAGGGGAGGGTGGGGGAGGGGATGGTGGTAGGGAGGTAAGGGGAGGATGGGTGGTAGGGAGGTAAGGGAGGGATGGTGGTAGGGAGGAATGGGGAGGATGGTGGTAGGGAGGTAAGAGGAGAGGGATGGTGGTAGGGGAGGGTAAGGGGAGGGGATGGTGGTAGGGAGGTAAGGGGGAGGGGATGTGGTGGTAGGGAGGGTAAGGGGAGGGGATGGTGGTAGGGAGGGAGTGGGGAGAGGGGATGGTGGTAGGGGAGTGGGGAGGGATGGGGTGGTAGGGAGGAATGGGGGGAGGGATGGTGGTAGGGAGGTAAGGAGGGGATGGTGGTAGGAGAGTGGGGAGGATGGTGGTAGGGAGTAGGGGAGGATGGTGGAAGGGAGGAGTGGGGGAGGATGGTGGTAGGGAGGTGGGGGAGGGGATGAGTGGTAGGGAGGAATGGGGAGGATGTGGTGGTAGGGAGGTAAGGGGGAGGATGGTGGTAGGGGGCAGGGGAGGATGGTGGTAGGGAGGTAAGGGGAGAGGGGATGGGTGGTAGGGAGGAGTAGGAGGGATGGTGGTAGGAGGAGGTAAGGGAGGATGGTGGTGGGGAGAGTAAGGGGAGGATGAGTGGTAGGGAGTGGGGAGGGGAAGGTGGTAGGGAGGAATGGGGGAGGATGGTGGTAGGGAGGTAGAAGGGGAGGATGGTGGTAGGGAGGTAAGGGGAGGGGGATGGTTGTAGGGAGGAATGGGAGGATGGTGGTAGGGGGAGGTAAGGGGGAGGGGATGGTGGTAGGGGAGGAGTAGGGGGAGGGGATGGTGGTAGGGGAGTAAGGGGAGGATGGTGGTAGGGGAGGTAAAGGGGAGGATGGTGGTAGGGAGGAATGGGGAGGGATGGTGGTAGAGGAGGTAAGGGGAGGACGGTGGTAGGGAGGAATGGGGGAGGGGATGGTGGTAGGGGAGGTAAGGGAGGATGGTGGTAGGGGAGAATGGGGAGGGATGGTGGTAGGAGAGTGGGGAGGGATGGTGGTAGGGAGGAATGGGGGGAGGGGATGGTGGTAGGGAGGTAAGGGGAGGGATGGTGGTGAGAGGAATGGGGAGGGGGATGGTGGTAGGGGAGGTAGGGGGGAGAGGGGATGTGGTCAGGGAGTGGGGAGGATGGTGGTAGGGAGGTAAGGGAGGGGATGGTGGTAGGGAGGTAAGGGGAGGAAGGTAAGGGGAGGGATGGTGAGTAGGGGAGGAGTGGGGAGGAAGATGGCAGGAGGTAAGAGGAGGGGATGGTGGTAGAAGTGGGGGAGGATGGTGGTAGGGAGGAATGGGAGGATGGTGGTAGGGGGTAAGGGGAGGAGGATGGTGGTAGGGAGGTAAGGGGAGGGGATGGTGGTAGGGAGGAGGTAGGGAGGATGGTGGTAGGGGAGGGTAAGGGGAGGGAAGGTAAAGGGGAGGGGGATGGTGGTAGGGAGGTGGGGAGGGAAGGTAAGGGGAGGGGATGGTGGTAGGGGAGGAGTGGGGAGGGAAGGTAGGGGGAGGGGATGGTGGTAGGGAGGTAAGGGGAGAGGAAGGTGGTAGGGAGGTAAAGGGGAGGGGATGGTGGTAGGAGGAGTGGGGAGGAGGTGGTAGGGGAGGTAAGGGGAGGGGAGGTGGTAGGGGAGGTAAGGGAGGGATGGTGGTAGGGAGGTAAGGGGAGGGGGAAGGTGGTAGGGAGGTAAGGGAGGGATGGTGGTAGGGAGGTAAGGGGAGGAGGGGATGGTGGTAGGAGGTAAGAGGAGGGGATGGTGGTAGGAGGGAATGGGGAGGGGATGGTGGTAGGGAGGTGGGGAGGATGGGTGGTCAGGGAGGTGGGGGAGGATGGTGGTAGGGAGGTAGGGGGGAGGGGATGGTGGTAGGAGGTAGGGGAGGGAGGAGTAAGGGGAGGATGGTGGTAGGGGAGAGTGGGGGGAGGAAGGTGGCAGGGAGGTAAGGGGCAGGGGATGGTGGTAGGGAGGTAGGGGAGGGGATGGTGGTAGGGAGGAATGGGGGAGGATGGTGGTAGGGGAGGTGGGAGGAGGATGGTGGTAGGGAGGTAAGAGGGGAGGATGGTGGTAGGGAGGTAAGGGGGAGGATGGTGGTGGGGAGGTAAGGGGAGGGGAGGAGTGGGGAGGGGGATGGTGGTAGGGGAGGAGTGGGGAGGAAGGTGGGGAGGATGAGTGGTAGGGAGGTAAGGGGAGGGGAAGGTAAGGGAGGATGGTGGTAGGGAGGTAAGGGAGAGGTGGTAGGGAGAGTGGGGGGAGGATGGTAGTGAGGAGTAGGGGAGGGAAGGTGGTAGGGAGTGGGGAGGGAAGGTAATTTTTAGGGAGGTAAGGGGAGGATGGTGGTAGGGAGAGTAGGGAGGAAGGTGGTAGGGAGGTAAGGGGGAGGGATGGTGAGTAGGGAGGTAAGGGGAGGATGAGTGGTAGGGAGTGGGGAGGGGGATGGTGGTAGGGGAGGTAAGGGGGAGGGGGATGGTGGTAGGGAGGAGTGGGGGAGGGGATGGTGGTAGGGAGGTGAGGGAGGGGATGTGGTAGGGAGGTAAAGGGAGGGATGGTGGTGGGGAGGTAAGGGGAGGGGGATGGTGGTGGGGAGGTAAGGGGAGAGGATGGTGGTAGAGAGGGAGGTAAGGGGAGGGGATGGTGGTACTGCCCTCTCTACTGCCCTCTCTACTGCCCTCTCTACTGCCCTCTCTACTGTTCCTGCCCTCTCTACTGCCCTCTCTCCTGCCCTCTCTACTGCCCTCTCTACTGCCCTCTCTACTGCTGCCCTCTCTACTGCCCTCTCTACTGCTGCCCTCTCTACTGCCCTCTCTCCTGCCCTCTCTACTGCCCTCTCTACTGCCCTCTCTACTGCCCTCTCTACTGCCCTCTCTGCTGCCCTCTCTACTGCCCTCTCTCGTGCCCTCTCTCCTGCCGTCTCTACTGCCCTCTCTCTGTCTCTACTGCCCTCTCTACTGCCCTCTCTCCTGCCCTCTCTACTGCCCTCTCTACTGCCCTCTCTCCTGCCCTCTCTACTGCCCTCTCTACTGCCCTCTCTACTGCCCTCTCTACTGCCCTCTCTCCGGCCGTCTCTACTGCCTGCCCTCTCTACTGCCCTCTCTCCTGCCCTCTCTACTGCCCTCTCTACTGCCCTCTCTACTGCCCTCTCTCCGTCTCTACTGCCCTCTCTCCTGCCCTCTCTCCTGCCCTCTCTACTGCCCTCTCTCCTGCCCTCTCTACTGCCCTCTCTCCTGCCCTCTCTACTGCCCTCTCTACTGCCCTCTCTACTGCCCTCTCTACTGCCCTCTCTACTGCCCTCTCTCCTGCCCTCTCTCCTGCCCTCTCTCCTGCCCTCTCTCCTGCCCTCTCTCCTGCCCTCTCTACTGCCCTCTCTCCTGCCCTCTCTACTGCCCTCTCTACTGCCCTCTCTACTGCCCTCTCTCCTGCCCTCTCTACTGCCCTCTCTCCTGCCCTCTCTACTGCCCTCTCTCCTGCCCTCTCTACTGCCCTCTCTACTGCCCTCTCTACTGCCCTCTCTCCTGCCCTCTCTCCTGCCCTCTCTCCTGCCCTCTCTCCTGCCCTCTCTCCTGCCCTCTCTACTGCGCTCTCTACTCTCTCCTGCCCTCTCTACTGCCCTCTCTCCTGCCCTCTCTACTGCCCTCTCTACTGCCCTCTCTCCTGCCCTCTCTCCTGCAATCTCTACTGCCCTCTCTACTGCCCTCTCTTTTGCCCTCTCTATTGCCCTCTCTACTGCCCTCTCTCCTGCCCTCTCTACTGCCCTCTCTACTGCCCTCTCTACTGCCCTCTCTACTGCCCTCTGTCTCCTGCCCTCTCTCCTGCCCTCTCTCCTGCCCTCTCTACTGCCCTCTCTACTGCCCTCTCTCCTGCCCTCTCTCCTGCCCTCTCTACTGCCCTCTCTCCTGCCCTCTCTCCTGCCCTCTCTACTGCCCTCTCTACTGTCCTCTCTCCTGCCCTCTCTACTGCCCTCTCTACTGCCCTCTCTACTGCCCTCTCTACTGCCCTCTCTCCTGCCCTCTCTACTGCCCTCTCTCCTGCCCTCTCTACTGCCCTCTCTACTGCCCTCTCTACTGCCCTCTCTCCTGCCCTCTCTACTGCCCTCTCTACTGCCCTCTCTACTGCCCTCTCTCCTGCCCTCTCTACTGCCCTCTCTCCTGCCCTCTCTACTGCCCTCTCTACTGCCCTCTCTCCTGCCCTCTCTACTGCCCTCTCTACTGCCCTCTCTCCTGCCCTCTCTCCTGCCCTCTCTCCTGCCCTCTCTCCTGCTCTCTCTCCTGCCCTCTCTACTGCCCTCTCTACTGCCCTCTCTACTGCCCTCTCTACTGTCCTCTCTACTGCCCTCTCTACTGCCCCTCTCCCCTGCCCTCTCTACTGCCCTCTCTACTGCCCTCTCTCCTGCCCTCTCTACTGCCCTCTCTACTGCCCTCTCTCCTGCCCTCTCTACTGCCCTCTCTACTGCCCTCTCTACTGCCCTCTCTACTGCCCTCTGTCTCCTGCCCTCTCTACTGCCCTCTCTACTGCCCTCTCTACTGCCCTCTCTACTGCCCTCTGTCTCCTGCCCTCTCTACTGCCCTCTCTACTGCCCTCTCTACTGCCCTCTCTACTGCCCTCTCTACTGCCCTCTGTCTCCTGCCCTCTCTACTGCCCTCTCTACTGCCCTCTCTACTGCCCTCTCTACTGCCCTCTCTACTGCCCTCTCTACTGCCCTCTGTCTCCTGCCCTCTCTACTGCCCTCTCTACTGCCCTCTCTACTGCCCTCTCTACTGCCCTCTCTACTGCCCTCTCTACTCCCCTCTCTACTGCCCTCTCTACTGCCCTCTCTACTGCCCTCTCTCCTGCCCTCTCTACTGCCCTCTCTACTGCCCTCTCTACTGCCCTCTGTCTCCTGCCCTCACTACTGTCCTCTCTACTGCCCTCTCTGCTGCCCTCTCTCCTGCCCTCTGTCTCCTGCCCTCTCTACTGCCCTCTCTCCTGCCCTCTCTACTGTCCTCTCTACTGCCCTCTCTACTGCCCTCTCTACTGCCCTCTCTACTGCCCTCTCTACTGCCCTCTCTACTGCCCTCTCTCCTGCCCTCTCTACTGCCCTCTCTACTGCCCTCTCTACTGCCCTCTCTACTGCCCTCTCTACTGCCCTCTCTACTGCCCTCTGTCTCCTGCCCTCTCTACTGCCCTCTCTACTGCCCTCTCTACTGCCCTCTCTACTGCCCTCTCTACTGCCCTCTCTACTGCTCTCTCTACTGCCCTCTCTACTGCCCTCTCTACTGTCCTCTCTACTGCCCTCTCTACTGCCCTCTCTCCTGCCCTCTGTATCCTGCCCTCTCTACTGCCCTCTCTCCTGCCCTCTCTACTGCCCTCTCTACTGCCCTCTCTACTGCCCTCTCTACTGCCCTCTCTACTGCCCTCTCTACTGTCCTCTCTACTGCCCTCTCTACTGCCCTCTCTACTGCCCTCTCTACTGCCCTCTCTACTGCCCTCTCTACTGCCCTCTCTCCTGCCCTCTCTACTGCCCTCTCTACTGCCCTCTCTATTGCCCTCTCTACTGCCCTCTCTACTGCCCTCTCTCCTGCCCTCTCTACTGCCCTCTCTACTGCCCTCTCTCCTGCCCTCTCTACTGCCCTCTCTACTGCCCTCTCTACTGCCCTCTCTACTGCCCTCTCTACTGCCCTCTCTACTGCCCCCTCTACTGCCCTCTCTCCTGCCCTCTGTCTCCTGCCCTCTCTACTGCCCTCTCTCCTGCCCTCTGTATCCTGCCCTCTCTACTGCCCTCTCTCCTGCCCTCTCTACTGCCCTCTCTACTGCCCTCTCTACTGCCCTCTCTACTGCCCTCTCTACTGCCCTCTCTACTGTCCTCTCTACTGCCCTCTCTACTGCCCTCTCTACTGCCCTCTCTACTGCCCTCTCTACTGCCCTCTCTACTGTCCTCTCTAAGGCCCTCTCTACTGCCCTCTCTACTGCCCTCTCTACTGCCCTCTCTACTGCCCTCTCTACTGCCCTCTCTACTGCCCTCTCTACTGCCCTCTCTACTGCCCTCTCTACTGCCCTCTCTACTGCCCTCTGTCTCCTGCCCTCTCTACTGCCCTCTCTACTGCCCTCTCTACTGCCCTCTCTACTGCCCTCTGTCTCCTGCCCTCTGTCTCCTGCCCTCTCTACTGCCCTCTCTACTGCCCTCTCTACTGCCCTCTCTACTGCCCTCTCTACTGCCCTCTCTACTGCCCTCTCTACTGCCCTCTGTCTCCTGCCCTCTCTACTGCCCTCTCTACTGCCCTCTCTACTGCCCTCTCTACTGCCCTCTCTACTGCCCTCGGTTTACTGCCCTCTGTCTACTGGCCCCTGGTTTCTGCCCTCTGTCTACTGCCCTCTCTACTGCCCTCTCTACTGCCCTCTCTACTGCCCTCTCTACTGCCCTCTCTACTGCCCTCTCTACTGCCCTCTCTACTGCCCTCTCTACTGCCCTCTCTACTGCCCTCTCTCCTGCCCTCTCTACTGCCCTCTCTACTGCCCTCTCTACTGCCCTCTGTCTCCTGCCCTCTCTACTGTCCTCTCTACTGCCCTCTCTACTGCCCTCTCTCCTGCCCTCTGTCTCCTGCCCTCTCTACTGCCCTCTCTCCTGCCCTCTGTCTCCTGCCCTCTCTACTGTCCTCTCTACTGCCCTCTCTACTGCCCTCTCTACTGCCCTCTCTACTGCCCTCTCTACTGCCCTCTCTCCTGCCCTCTCTACTGCCCTCTCTACTGCCTTCTCTACTGCCCTCTCTACTGCCCTCTCTACTGCCCTCTCTACTGCCCTCTGTCTCCTGCCCTCTCTACTGCCCTCTCTTCTGCCCTCTCTACTGCCCTCTCTACTGCCCTCTCTACTGCCCTCTCTACTGCTCTCTCTACTGCCCTCTCTACTGCCCTCTCTACTGTTCTCTCTACTGCCCTCTCTACTGCCCTCTCTCCTGCCCTCTGTATCCTGCCCTCTCTACTGCCCTCTCTCCTGCCCTCTCTACTGCCCTCTCTACTGCCCTCTCTACTGCTGCCCTCTCTACTGCCCTCTCTACTGCCCTCTCTCCTGCCCTCTCTACTGCCCTCTCTACTGCCCTCTCTACTGCCCTCTCTACTGCCCTCTCTACTGCCCTCTCTACTGCTCTCTCTACTGCCCTCTCTACTGCCCTCTCTACTGTCCTCTCTACTGCCCTCTCTACTGCCCTCTCTCCTGCCCTCTGTATCCTGCCCTCTCTACTGCCCTCTCTCCTGCCCTCTCTACTGCCCTCTCTACTGCCCTCTCTACTGCTGCCCTCTCTACTGCCCTCTCTACTGCCCTCTCTCCTGCCCTCTCTACTGCCCTCTCTACTGCCCTCTCTACTGCCCTCTCTACTGCCCTCTCTACTGCCCTCTCTACTGCCCTCTCTACTGCCCTCTCTACTGCCCTTTCTACTGCCCTCTCTACTGCCCTCTCTCCTGCCCTCTCTCCTGCCCTCTCTCCTGCCCTCTCTCCTGCCCTCTCTACTGCCCTCTCTTCTGCCCTCTCTACTGCCCTCTCTACTGCCCTCTCTACTGCCCTCTCTCCTGCCCTCTCTACTGCCCTCTCTCCTGCCCTCTCTACTGCCCTCTCTACTGCCCTCTCTACTGCCCTCTCTACTGCCCTCTCTGCTGCCCTCTCTCCTGCCCTCTCTCCTGCCCTCTCTCCTGCCCTCTCTCCTGCCCTCTCTCCTGCCCTCTCTCCTGCCCTCTCTACTGCCCTCTCCCCGTCTCTACTCCCCTCTCTCCGTATCTACTGCCCTCTCCCCGTCTCTACTGCCCTCTCCCCGTCTCTACTGCCCTCTCTCCTGCCCTCTCTCCTGCAATCTCTACTGCCCTCTCTACTGCCCTCTCTCCTGCCCTCTCTACTGCCCTCTCTACTGCCCTCTCTACTGCCCTCTCTACTGCCCTCTCTCCTGCCCTCTCTCCTGCCCTCTCTCCTGCCCTCTCTCCTGCCCTCTCTCCTGCCCTCTCTCCTGCCCTCTCTACTGCCCTCTCTACTGCCCTCTCTCCTGCCCTCTCTCCTGCCCTCTCTACTGCCCTCTCTCCTGCCCTCTCTCCTGCCCTCTCTACTGCCCTCTCTACTGCCCTCTCTCCTGCCCTCTCTACTGCCCTCTCTCCTGCCCTCTCTACTGCCCTCTCTACTGCCCTCTCTCCTGCCCTCTCTCCTGCAATCTCTACTGCCCTCTCTACTGCCCTCTCTCCTGCCCTCTCTACTGCCCTCTCTACTGCCTCTCTCTCCTGCCCTCTCTACTGCCCTCTCTACTGCCCTCTCTCCTGCTCTCTCTCCTGCCCTCTCTACTGCCCTCTCTACTGCCCTCTCTACTGCCCTCTCTACTGTCCTCTCTACTGCCCTCTCTACTGCCCTCTCTCCTGCCCTCTCTACTGCCCTCTCTACTGCCCTCTCTCCTGCCCTCTCTACTGCCCTCTCTACTGCCCTCTCTCCTGCCCTCTCTACTGCCCTCTCTACTGCCCTCTCTACTGCCCTCTCTACTGCCCTCTGTCTCCTGCCCTCTCTACTGCCCTCTCTACTGCCCTCTCTACTGCCCTCTCTACTGCCCTCTGTCTCCTGCCCTCTCTACTGCCCTCTCTACTGCCCTCTCTACTGCCCTCTCTACTGCCCTCTCTACTGCCCTCTGTCTCCTGCCCTCTCTACTGCCCTCTCTACTGCCCTCTCTACTGCCCTCTCTACTGCCCTCTCTACTGCCCTCTCTACTGCCCTCTGTCTCCTGCCCTCTCTACTGCCCTCTCTACTGCCCTCTCTACTGCCCTCTCTACTGCCCTCTCTACTCCCCTCTCTACTGCCCTCTCTACTGCCCTCTCTACTGCCCTCTCTCCTGCCCTCTCTACTGCCCTCTCTACTGCCCTCTCTACTGCCCTCTGTCTCCTGCCCTCTCTACTGTCCTCTCTACTGCCCTCTCTACTGCCCTCTCTCCTGCCCTCTGTCTCCTGCCCTCTCTACTGCCCTCTCTCCTGCCCTCTGTCTCCTGCCCTCTCTACTGTCCTCTCTACTGCCCTCTCTACTGCCCTCTCTACTGCCCTCTCTACTGCCCTCTCTACTGCCCTCTCTACTGCCCTCTCTCCTGCCCTCTCTACTGCCCTCTCTACTGCCCTCTCTACTGCCCTCTCTACTGCCCTCTCTACTGCCCTCTCTACTGCCCTCTGTCTCCTGCCCTCTCTACTGCCCTCTCTACTGCCCTCTCTACTGCCCTCTCTACTGCCCTCTCTACTGCCCTCTCTACTGCTCTCTCTACTGCCCTCTCTACTGCCCTCTCTACTGTCCTCTCTACTGCCCTCTCTACTGCCCTCTCTCCTGCCCTCTGTATCCTGCCCTCTCTACTGCCCTCTCTCCTGCCCTCTCTACTGCCCTCTCTACTGCCCTCTCTACTGTCCTCTCTACTGCCCTCTCTACTGCCCTCTCTACTGCCCTCTCTACTGCCCTCTCTACTGCCCTCTCTACTGCACTCTCTCCTGCCCTCTCTACTGCCCTCTCTACTGCCCTCTCTATTGCCCTCTCTACTGCCCTCTCTACTGCCCTCTCTCCTGCCCTCTCTACTGCCCTCTCTACTGCCCTCTCTCCTGCCCTCTCTACTGCCCTCTCTACTGCCCTCTCTACTGCTCTCTCTACTGCCCTCTCTACTGCCCTCTCTACTGCCCCCTCTACTGCCCTCTCTCCTGCCCTCTGTCTCCTGCCCTCTCTACTGCCCTCTCTCCTGCCCTCTGTATCCTGCCCTCTCTACTGCCCTCTCTCCTGCCCTCTCTACTGCCCTCTCTACTGCCCTCTCTACTGCCCTCTCTACTGCCCTCTCTACTGCCCTCTCTACTGTCCTCTCTACTGCCCTCTCTACTGCCCTCTCTACTGCCCTCTCTACTGCCCTCTCTACTGCCCTCTCTACTGTCCTCTCTACTGCCCTCTCTACTGCCCTCTCTACTGCCCTCTCTACTGCCCTCTCTACTGCCCTCTCTACTGCCCTCTCTACTGCCCTCTCTACTGCCCTCTCTACTGCCCTCTCTACTGCCCTCTCTACTGCCCTCTCTACTGCCCTCTCTACTGCCCTCTCTACTGCCCTCTCTCTGCCCTCTCTCCTGCCCTCTCTACTGCCCTCTCTACTGCCCTCTCTACTGCCCTCTCTCCTGCCCTCTCTACTGCCCTCTCTACTGCCCTCTCTACTGCCCTCTGTCTCCTGCCCTCTCTACTGCCCTCTCTACTGCTTTCTCTACTGCCCTCTCTACTGCTCTCTCTACTGCCCTCTCTACTGCCCTCTCTACTGCCCTCTCTCCTGCCCTCTCTACTGCCCTCTCTACTGCCCTCTCTACTGCCCTCTGTCTCCTGCCCTCTCTACTGCCCTCTCTACTGCCCTCTCTACTGCCCTCTCTCCTGCCCTCTGTCTCCTGCCCTCTCTACTGCCCTCTCTCCTGCCCTCTGTATCCTGCCCTCTCTACTGCCCTCTCTCCTGCCCTCTGTATCCTGCCCTCTCTACTGCCCTCTCTCCTGCCCTCTCTACTGCCCTCTCTACTGCCCTCTCTACTGCCCTCTCTACTGCCCTCTCTACTGACCTCTCTACTGTCCCCTCTACTGCCCTCTCTACTGCCCTCTCTACTGCCCTCTCTGCTGCCCTCTCTACTGCCCTCTCTAGTGCCCTCTCTACTGCCCTCTCTTCTGCCCTCTCTACTGCCCTCTCTACTGCCCTCTCTCCTGCCCTCTCTACTGCCCTCTCTACTGCCCTCTCTACTGCCCTCTGTCTCCTGCCCTCTCTACTGCCCTCTCTACTGCCCTCTCTACTGCTCTCTCTACTGCCCTCTCTACTGCCCTCTCTCCTGCCCTCTCTACTGCCCTCTCTACTGCCCTCTCTACTGCCCTCTGTCTCCTGCCCTCTCTACTGCCCTCTCTACTGCCCTCTCTCCTGCCCTCTGTCTCCTGCCCTCTCTACTGCCCTCTCTCCTGCCCTCTGTCTTTTGCCCTCTCTACTGCCCTCTCTCCTGCCCTCTCTACTGCCCTCTCTACTGCCCTCTCTACTGCCCTCTCTACTGCCCTCTCTACTGCCCTCTCTACTGCCCTCTCTACTGCCCTCTCTACTGCCCTCTCTCCTGCCCTCTCTACTGCTCTGTCTACTGCCCTCTGTCTCCTGCCCTCTCTACTGCCTTCTCTACTGCCCTCTCTACTGCCCTCTCTCCTGCCCTCTGTCTCCTGCCCTCTCTACTGCCCTCTCTCCTGCCCTCTGTCTCCTGCCCTCTGTCTCCTGCCCTCTCTCCTGCCCTCTCTCCTGCCCTCTCTACTGCCCTATCTACTGCCCTCTTTACTGCCCTCTGTCTCCTGCCCTCTCTACTGGCATCTCTACTGCCCTCTCTACTGCCCTCTCTCCTGCCCTCTGTCTCCTGCCCTCTCTACTGTCCTCTCTACTGCCCTCTGTCTCCTGCCCTCTCTACTGCCCTCTCTACTGCCCTCTCTCCTGCCCTCTCTACTGCCCTCTCTACTGCCCTCTCTCCTGCCCTCTCTACTGCCCTCTCTACTGCCCTCTCTACTGCCCTCTCTCCTGCCCTCTGTCTCCTGCCCTCTGTCTCCTGCCCTGTGTCTCCTGCCCTCTCTACTGCCCTCTCTACTGCCCTCTCTACTGCCCTCTCTACTGCCCTCTCTCCTGCCCTTTCTCCTGCCCTCTCTCCTGCCCTCTCTACTGCCCTCTCTACTGCCCTCTCTCCTGCTCTCTCTCCTGCCCTCTCTACTGTCCTCTCTACTGCCCTCTCTCCTGCCCTCTCTCCTGCCCTCTTTCCTGCCCTCTCTACTGCCCTCTCTACTGCCCTCTCTCCTGCCCTCTCTCCTGCTCTCTCTCCTGCCCTGTCTCCTGCTTTCTCTACTGCCCTCTCTACTGCCCTCTCTACTGCCCTCTCTACTGCCCTCTGTCTCCTGCCCTCTCTACTGTCCTCTCTACTGCCCCTCTCTCCTGCCCTCTCTACTGCCCTCTCTACTGCCCTCTCCACTGCCCTCTCTCCTGCCTTCACTCCTGCCCTCTCTCCTGCCCTCTCTACTGCTCTCTCTACTGCCCTCTCTGCTGCCGTCACTCCTGCCCTCCCTCCTGCCCTCTCTCCTGCCCTCTCTACTGCCATCTCTACTGCCCTCTTTACTACCCTCTCTACTGACCTCTCTCCTGCCCTCTCCATTGCCCTCTCTCCTGCACTCTCTCTTGCTCTCTGTACTGGCCTCTCTACTGCCCTCTATCCTGCCCTCTTTCCTGCCCTCTCTCCTGCCCTTTTTACTGCCCTCTCTCCTCCCCTCTTTACTGCCCTCTCTCCTCCCCTCTTTACTGACCTCTTTCGTGCCCTCTTTAATGCCCTCTCTCCTCCCCTCTATCCTGCCCTTTCTCCTGCTCTCTGTACTGGCCTGTCTCGTTACCTGGAGGTTACCTGGAGGTTATTCCGGGGATCAACGCCCCCGCAGCCCGGTCCATGACCAGGCCTCCCGATGGATCAGGGCCTGATCAACTAGGCTGTTACTGCTGGCCGCACGCAGTCCGACGTACGAGCCACAACCCGGCTGATCCGGCACTGACTTTAGGTATCTGTCCAGCTCTCTCTTGAAGGCAGCCAGGGGTTTATTGGCAATTCCCCTAATGCTTGATGGGAGGCTGTTGAACAGTTTTGGGCCCCGGACACTTATGGTGTTTTCTCTTAGTGTACCAATGGCGCCCCTACTTTTTATTGGCGGCATTTTGCATCGCCTGCCCAGTCTTTTACTTTCGTAGGGAGTGATTTCTGTGTGCAGATTTGGGACCATTCCTTCCAAGATTTTCCAAGTGTAGATTATGATATATCTCTCCCTTCTGCGTTCCAACGAGTACAAGTCAAGTGCTTTCAAGCGTTCCCAGTAGTTAAGGTGCTTGACAGAACTTATACGTGCAGTAAAGGATCTCTGTACACTCTCTAGATCTGCGATTTCACCTGCTTTGTATGGAGATGTTAATGTACAGCAGTATTCCAGCCTAGAGAGAACAAGTGATTTGAAAAGGATCATCATGGGCTTGGCATCTCTCGTTTTGAAAGTTCTCATTATCCATCCTATCATTTTCTTTGCCCGTGCGATCGTGGCACTGTTGTGATCCTTGAAAGTGAGATCCTCAGACATTACTACTCCCAGGTCCCTTATACATTATTTTTCCGCTCTATTGTATGGCCGGAGTCTGTAGTATACTCTGTTCTAGTTATTATCTCGTGCCCTCTCTCCTGCCCTCTTTACTGCCCTCTCTCCTCCCCTCTTCACTGTCCTCTCTCCTCCCCTCTTTACTGCCCTCTTTCCTGCCCTCTCTCCTGCCCTTCTTGCTGCCCTCTCTCCTCCCCTCTTTACTGCCCTCTCTCCTCCCCTTTTGACTGCCTCTTTCCTGCCCTCTCTCCTCCCCTCTTTCCTGCCCTCTCTCCTCCCCTCTTTACTGCCCTCTCTCCTCCCCTCTTTACTGCCCTCTCTCATCCCCTCTTTACTGTCCTCTCTCTTGCCTTTTTACTGCTCTCTTTTTTTTTTTTCACAGGGTTTGACAGGCTAAGGATCCCTAGCTTTATTGACAGCTATTTACAGGTTAAGGATTCCTAACTTTATTGGCAAGCTAAGAGCTGTTACCTACATCAGCTCATTTGAAAGCATTTTTATTGTTATGAGACATACAAGTAGGAAACAGGATGAAGTTGGAGCCATCTGTGGGCCAGCATTTTCATTTGATCAACTGACTTTATCTCGTTGACATCATTATGCTGTACGAATGTGTTCCATACTCGAGTCATCCTGGGTATGTATGATCTCAGATGGAGTGATGTTCTGGAGAAGGGTACAGCCAGAGTGAAGTTGCTGCTTTCTGCCCGTCTTGTGACATAAAAGCTTGTTTCACGCTGTCCTCGAAGTGGATCCAAGTGTGGTATTTTGACAATATTGGCCTTGTACATAACAGTAAGGCCACCCACATCCCTCCTATGCTGAAGGCTCTGCTGAAATGACAGATCTATCCAGGATGGGTCCAGGCGAGAGATGAGACGTCTTGCTCTGTTCTCTACTCTGTCAAGCAGTCGCAGATGAGAGGGGGGGGCAGGCAAACCAAGAAAGTGGAGCATACTCAAGGTGCGAGCGTACTTGTGCCTCGTACAGGATCTTGCAACCCCTACTGTCAAGCAGATGGGAGATACGGCGAAGTGCTGTAAGCTTCCTGGCTGCCTTGTTTGCAAGATTTACAACATGGTTCTTCATGGTTAGTTTGGAGTCAAATTTCACCCCAAGGATATCAACTTCTTCTCCAGGTGCCAACATCCTCCCATTCATCCTTACTACTGCACCAGCATTACCATCATGGTGCCTAGAGACGATCATCATTTGCGTTTTCTCAGGTGCAAATGTTACTTGCCATCTATTTCCCCAAGCTGATATAGCTCTCAGCTGGTGATTGATGTAGCTTAGAGCAGCTGGCATTTCTTCTCTTGGATAAGTGAATGTCAGTGTACAGTCGTCTGCATATGCATGTGATTCTGGGATGAGATGAAGAAGGTCGTTGAAGTAGACATTCCATAACAATGGACCCAGCACGCTTCCTTGTGGAACACTTGCCCCAATAGGATGTCTTGCTGATTCCGTTCCATTGAGAACTACACTTAGAGATCTACCATGAAGGTAATCACTGAGGAGACATAGCATAGAGCCTGCAATTCCCAGTGCTTGAAGTTTTGCTAAGAGGCCCTGGTGCCACACCCAGTCGAAAGCGCCAGCAATGTCTAGTGCTACCACACAGCTGACTTTGGATTCATCCAGTGACTGGTGCCACTTAGTGGAGAGGTTTAACAACAGATCAGCAGCAGAGTAACCTTTCCTGAAGCCATATTGACGATCACAAAGTAGTAAGTGGTAGTCAAAAAACTCTGTCATTTGTCTTGAGATTATTGTCTCAAGGATCTTACCAGTGATTGACAAGAGTGACACTGGTCTGTAGCTGCTGATTTCTGCTCTGCTCTTCTTTTTGTGAACAGGGACTACATTTGCCTCTTTCCATAGAGAGGGCCATTTACACTGTACTAGGCAGTGCTGAAAGATGCGTGTTAGAGGTGCTGCTAGCTGGTCTGCACATCTTCTCAACAATCTTGGGGTCAACTTGTCTGGGCCCACAGCCTTTTCTTTGTCAAGCGATTTAAGTAGGAAATGCACCTCCTCCTGCCTTATTGTCACCACTGACAGTTTTGACACAGTTCTTGCAGCTAGCCAAGGAGGGTCCCTTGCTGGATCAGGAACTTGCATTTTGGTAGCAAAGTGTTCAGCAAAGAGGTCCGCCTTCTCTTGACTACTAGTAGAGGTGGTCCCATCCTGTCGATTTAGAGGTGGAATAAGTTCATCAGGCAGATAACCTTGTCTGTCCTTGACCAGGGACCACCAGGTTTTGGAGCCTACCCTACCTGATGCTAACTTTCTTTTAGTGTCCACCTCCCATTTAGCAATGGCCCACTTTTGAACATCACCCATATGCCTACAGGCTTGCATGTGCAAGTTCCTGTTATAGGTGGTAGGATGTCTCTTATACCTTCGCCATGCTTTGTACTTAGCAGTAGCAGCCTCTCTACAATGAAAGCCAAACCAAGGCTGATCTGTAGGCTTCGTCACATATTGCCGGTGAAGAATGTGTTCTTGTTGTAGACTAAGGATGTGTCCAGTGAAGGCTTTCACTTGGTTGTCAACATCCCCTTGGAGAAGAGCATTCCAGTCGGTGGTGGCGAGCTCAGAGCAAAGGGCTGGCCAATTTCCTCTTTCCCATAGCCAGGTTGTGCATGTGGACTCCTCACCTCGTTCTGTTGGGAACTTAAGTGTCGTAAAAACAGCCTTGTGGTCAGTCGATCCAACGTAGCCGAGGGGTTGACAAGTGACTATGCCTTCTGCCAGATCACTCACTACTGGGTCAAGGGAGGAGCCAGGGATATGAGTAGGGAAATCAACAAAGTTTCTCATGTCAAACACTGCAAGAAGGTCATCAAAGTCCCTCTGTATAAGGTGCTGGTTGAGGTCACCAACAATTATAATATGTTGACAGTTGTGTTGTAGCAGAAGGGAGTCAATATTTTCCATTAGGAAGTTGATAGGGTCTGCATGTTGCCACTGAGGTCTGTACATTGCACATGCTAGTACAGAGGTACTAGTGTTTATACAGAGCTTGAAGAACATCATTTCAAGATGTGTAGGGGTGGCAACATCAATGTGCTGGGCATGAACACTTTTAGAGAAGCACACAGCAACACCTCCTCCTTGCCCTTGCCTGTCTCTTCTCATCCATGAGGTGTAGCCAGCAATTCTTGCAAAATTTTCTGGAGTCCTGTCATCCAAAAATGTTTCAACAACAGCTATCATGTCGGGACGTCGAGTGTTCACAAAACTATGTGTGAGCTCTCCAACATTAGTAATGAAACCTCTAATGTTGGCAGACAGGATGCTGATAGACTGGCTCCTCATGATGAAGTGGTCAGCTTGAGGTGGTGGGTGTGTAGGGAATGTAAGGTGCCTGCCCTTGAGAGAGGTAGGGTACTGAGGCAGCTGCAGGGATGTAGGTCTGTGGTCTTGTATAAGGCACAATCCCACCTGCTGGGCTGGGAAAGGAGTAGCTAAATGGGTGACGTGTGAGAGTGTTCACCAATTCAGATATCCTGCTGGTTTGTTCTGAGAACAGGTCTCTAAACAGGTGGCCCTGTCTGTCAAGTTCCTTTTTCTTCCGACACTGGTCCTCCTTATGTCCTTTCTTGTAGCAGTAATTACACCTGGTATCTCACAGGCAGTTGTTGGCAGTGTGCCCCTTCCAGTGACAGCGTGAGCACAGCCTAGGTGCCTGGGAGGGTGGACTAGGATTTGTTGCACCTCCTGTGTTTTGCAGATTTGTCCTCAGATTCTGCCGCTGGAACTGTGTTAGTGGAGGGTGAGATGGCTGTAGATGTCTTCCTCCTCCATGTCCTCCTCCACGTCCTCCTCCACGTCCTCCTCCACGTCCTCTGCCCCGTCCTCTACCAGTTCTGACAGATGTGTCCCTGCTGTTCGTACTTCCTCCCCTCTTTACTGCCCTCTTTCCTGCCCTCTCTCATGCCCTCTTTGCTGCCCTCTCTCATCCCCTCTTTACTGCCCTTTCTCCTCCCCTCTTTACTGCCCTCTTTCCTGCCCTCTCTCGTGCCCTCTTTACTGCCCTCTCTTTTGCCTTTTTACTGCCCTCTCTCCTCCCCTCTTTACTGCCCTCTCTCCTCCCCTCTTTACTGCCCTCTCTCCTCCCCTCTTTACTGCCCTCTTTCCTGCCCTCTCTCCTTCCCTTTTTACTGCCCTCTCTCCTCTCCTCTTTACTGCCCTCTCTCCTCCCCTCTTTACTGCCCTCTCTCCTCCCCTCTTTCCTGCCCTCTTTCCTGCCCTCTTTCCTCCCCTCTTTACTGCCCTCTCTCCTCCCCTCTTTACTGCCCTCTTTCCTGCCCTCTCTCGTGCCCTCTTTACCGCCCTCTCTCTTGCCTTTTTACTGTCCTCTCTCCTCTCCTCTTTACTGCCCCCCCTCCTCCCTTCTTGACTGCCCTCTTTCCTTCCCTCTCTCGTGCCCTCTTTACTGCCCTCTCTCTTCCCCTCTTGACTGCCCTCTTTCCTTCCCTCTCTCGTGCCCTCTTTACTGCCCTCTCTCCTCCCCTCTTGACTGCCCTCTTTCCTTCCCTCTCTCGTGCCCTCTTTACTGCCCTCTCTCCTCCCCTCTTTACTGCCCTCTCTCCTCCCCTCTTGACTGCTCTCTTTCCTGCCCTCTCTCCTCCCCTCTTTACTGCCCTCTCTCCTCCCCTCTTGACTGCCCTCTTTCCTGCCCTCTCTCCTCCCCTCTTTACTGCCCTCTCTCCTCCCCTCTTTACTGCCCTCTCTCCTCCCCTCTTTACTGCCCTCTTTCCTGCCCTCTCTCGTGCCCTCTTTACTGCCCTCTTCCCGTACTACTCACACTTTGCCCTTCAGTCCCCCACTCATTCCTCTCCCTAAATTTTCCTCTCCCCCAACACTCCCTCTCCCCCAATACTCCCTCTCTCCCAATCCTCCTCTCCCCCACTCCTCTCTTGCCCCTACTACTCCCTCTACCCCAATCCTTTACTGCCCTCTCTCCTCCCCTCTTTACTGCCCTCTCTCCTCCCCTCTTTACTGCCCTCTCTCCTCCCCTCTTTACTGCCCTCTCTCCTCCCCTCTTTACTGCCCTCTCTCCTCCCCTCTTTACTGCCCTCTCTCCTCCCCTCTTTACTACCCTCTCTCCTCCCCGGTGGCCTGGTGGCTAAAGCTTCCGCTTCACACACGGAGGGCCCGGGTTCGATTCCCGGCGGGTGGAAACATTTCGACACGTTTCCTTACACCTGCTGTCCTGTTCACCTAGCAGCAAATAGGTACCTGGGTGTTAGTCGACTGGTGTGGGTCGCATCCTGGGGGACAAGATAAGGACCACAATGGAAATAAGTTAGACAGTCCTCGATGACGCACTGACTTTCTTGGGTTATCCTGGGTGGCTAACCCTCCGGGGTTAAAAATCCGAACGAAATCTTATCTTATCTTATCTCTTGACTGCCCTCTTTCCTGCCCTCTCTCCTCCCCTCTTTACTGCCCTCTCTCCCCTCTTTACTGCCCTCTCTCCTCCCCTCTTTACTGCCCTCTTTCCTGCCCTCTCTCGTGCCCTCTTTACTGCCCTCTTTCCGTACTACTCACACTTTGCCCTTCAGTCCCCCACTCATTCCTCTCCCTCAATTTTCCTCTCCCCCAATACTCCCTCTCCCCCAATACTCCCTCTCTCCCAATCCTCCTCTCCCCCACTCCTCTCTTGCCCCTACTACTCCCTCTACCCCAATCCTCCTCTCCCCAATCCTCCTCTCCCCCAATCCTCCCTATCCCACTCCTCCCTCTCCCCACTTCTTCGTCTCCCCCAGTCTTCCTGTCTCACTTCTCCCTTTCCCCCACTCTTCCCTCTCTCCCAATCCTCCTCTCTCATATTCCTCCCTCTCCGCCACACTCATCCGTCTCCCCCACTCTTCCTCCGCCACTCTTCCTTCTCCTTCACTCCTCCCTCTCCCCCACTCATCCCTCTCCCCCACTCATTCCTCTCCCTTCTATCAATTAACTTTCGGTTTCTATATTTTTCACCCTGGCATCAGCACTTGCTGGCCTCCCTTTGTTCCTCCCTCCCTCCCTAACTCCCTCCTTCCCTCCCTAACTCCCTCCTTCCCTCCCTAAGTCCCTCCTTCCCTCCCTAACTCCCTCCTTCTCTCCCTAACTCCCTCCTTCCCTAACTCACTCCCTTCTGCCGTTGGTAGTATGGCTGGTAGTTTGGCTGGTAGTGTGGTTGGTAGTGTGGTTGATAGTGTGGCTGGTAGTGTGGTTGGTAGTGTGGTTGGTAGTGTAACTGGTAGTGTGGCTGGTAGTGTGGTTGGTAGTGTGGTTGGTAGTGTGGTTGGTAGTATGGCTGGTAATGTGGCTGGTAGTGTGATTGGGTGTGTGGCTGGCAGTATGGCTGGTAGTTTGGCTGGTAGTGTGGTTGGTAGTGTGGTTGATAGTGTGGCTGGCAGTATGGCTGGTAGTGTGGTTGGTAGTGTGGTTGATAGTGTCGCTGGTAGTGTGGTTGGTAGTGTGGCTCGTAGTATGGCTGGTAATGTGGCTGGTAGTGTGATTGGGTGTGTGGCTGGTAGTGTGGTTGGTAGTGTGGTTGGTAGTGTGGCTGGTAATGTGGCTGGTAGTGTGATTGGGTGTGTGGCTGGCAGTATGGCTGGTAGTTTGGCTGGTAGTGTGGTTGGTAGTGTGGTTGATAATGTGGCTGGTAGTATGGCTGGTAATGTGGCTGGTAGTATGGCTGGTAATGTGGCTGGTAGTGTGATTGGGTGTGTGGCTGGTAGTATGGCTGATAGTTTGGCTGGTAGTGTGGTTGGTAGTGTGGTTCGTAGTGTGGTTCGTAGTGTGGTTGATAGTGTGGTTGGTAGTGTGGTTCTTAGTATGGCTGGTAATGTGGCTGATAGTGTGATTGGGTGTGTGGCTGGTAGTATGGCTGGTAGTTTGGCTGGTAGTGTGGTTGGTAGTGTGGTTGGTAGTATGGCTGGTAATATGGCTGGTAGTGTGATTGGGTGTGTGGCTGGCAGTGTGGTTGGTAGTGTGGTTGGTAGTATGGTTGATAATGTGTTTGGTAGTGTGGTTGGTAATGTGGCTGGTAGTGTGGCTGATAGTGTGGTTGGTAGTGTGGCTGATAGTGCGGTTGGTAGTGTGGTTGGTAGTATGGCTGGTAGTGTGGCTGGTAGTGTGATTGGTATTATGGTTGGTAGTGGGGTTATTAGTGTGGTTGGTATTGTGGTTGGTAGTGTGGTTGGTAGTGTGTTGGTAGTGTGCTTGGTAGTGTGGCTTGTAGTATGATTGGTAGTGTGGTTGGTAGTGTGGTTGGTAGTGTGGTTGGTAGTGTGGTTGGTAGTGTGGCTGGTAGTGTGGCTGGTTGTGTGGTTGGTAGTGTGGTTGGTAGTGTGGTTGGTAGTGTGGTTGGTAGTGTGGCTGGTTGTGTGGTTTGTAGTGTGGTTGGTAATGCGGCTGGTCGTGTGGTTGGTAGTGTGGTTGGTAGTGTGGTTGGTAGTGTGGCTGGTTGTGTGGTTGGTAGTGTGGTTGGTAGTGTGGCTGATAGTGCGGTTGGTAGTGTGGTTGGTAGTATGGCTGGTAGTGTGGCTGGTAGTGTGATTGGTATTATGGTTGGTAGTGGGGTTATTAGTGTGGTTGGTATTGTGGTTGGTAGTGTGGTTGGTAGTGTGGTTGGTAGTGTGTTGGTAGTGTGCTTGGTAGTATGGCTTGTAGTATGATTGGTAGTGTGGTTGGTAGTGTGGTTGGTAGTGTGGTTGGTAGTGTGGCTGGTATTGTGGTTGGTATTGTGGTTGGTATTGTGGTTGGTATTGTGGTTGGTAGTGTGGTTGGTAGTATTGTTGGTAGTGTGGTTGGTAGTGTGGCTGGTTGTATGGTTGGTAGTGTGGTTGGTAGTGTGGTTGGTAGTGTGGTTGATAGTGTAGCTGGTAGTGTGGTTGGTAGTGTGGTTGGTAGTGTGGCTGGTAGTGTGGTTGGTAGTATTGTTGGTAGTGTGGTTGGCAGTGTGGTTGGTAGTGTGGTTGGTAGTGTGGTTGGTAGTGTGGTTGGTAGTATTGTTGGTAGTGTGGTTGGCAGTGTGGCTGGTTGTGTGGTTAGTAGTGTGGTTGGTAGTGTGGTTAGTAGTGTGGTTGGTAGTGTGGCTGGTTGTGTGGTTGGTAGTGTGGTTGGTAGTGTGGTTGGTAGTGTGGTTGGTAGTGTGGCTGGTTGTGTGGTTAGTAGTGTGGTTGGTAGTGTGGTTAGTAGTGTGGTTGGTAGTGTGGCTGGTTGTGTGGTTGGTAGTATTGTTGGTAGTGTGGCTGGTAGTGTGGCTGGTTGTGTGGTTGGTAGTGTGGTTGGTAGTGTGGTTGGTAGTGTGCCTGGTAGTGTGGTTGGTAGTGTGGCTGGTTGTGTGGTTGGTAGTGTGGTTGGTAGTGTGGTTGGTAGTGTGCCTGGTAGTGTGGTTGGTAGTATTGTTGGTAGTGTGGTTGGTAGTGTGGCTGGTTGTGTGGTTGGTAGTGTTGTTGGTAGTGTGGTTGGTAGTGTGGTTGGTAGTGTGGCTGGTTGTGTGGCTGGTTGTGTGGTTGGTAGTGTGGTTGGTAGTGTGGTTGGTAGTGTGGTTGGTATTGTGGTTGGTAGTGTGGTTGGTAGTGTGGCTGGTAGTGTGGTTGGTAGTGTGGTTGGTAGTGTGGTTGGTAGTGTGGTTGGTAGTGTGGCTGGTAGTGTGGCTGGTAGTGTGGTTGGTAGTGTGGTTGGTAGTGTGGTTGGTAGTGTGGCTGGTAGTGTGGTTGGTAGTGTGGTTGGTAGTGTGTTTGGTAGTGTGGCTGGTAGTGTGGCTGGTAGTGTGGCTGGTAGTGTGGTTGGTAGTGTGGCTGGTAGTGTGGTTGGTAGTGTGGCTGGTAGTGTGGCTGGTTACCTGGATTACCTGGAGGTTATTCCGGGGATCAACGCCCCCGCGGCCCGGTCCATGACCAGGCCTCCCGATGGATCAGGGCCTGATCAACTAGGCTGTTACTGCTGGCCGCACGCAGTCCGACGTACGAGCCACAGCCCGGCTGATCCGGCACCGACTTTAGGTATCTGTCCAGCTCTCTCTTGAAGGCAGCCAGGGGTTTATTGGCAATTCCCCTAATGCTTGATGGGAGGCTGTTGAACAGTTTTGGGCCCCGGACACTTATGGTGTTTTCTCTTAGTGTAGCAATGGCGCCCCTACTTTTTATTGGGGGCATTTTGCATCGCCTGCCCAGTCTTTTACTTTCGTAGGGAGTGATTTCTGTGTGCAGATTTGGGACCATTCCTTCCAAGATTTTCCAAGTGTAGATTATGATATATCTCTCCCTCCTGCGTTCCAACGAGTACAAGTCAAGTGCTTCCAAGCGTTCCCAGTAGTTAAGGTGCTTGACAGAACTTATACGTGCAGTAAAGGATCTCTGTACACTCTCTAGATCTGCGATTTCACCTGCTTTGTATGGAGATGTTAATGTACAGCAGTATTCCAGCCTAGAGAGAACAAGTGATTTGAAAAGGATCATCATGTGGTTGGTAGTGTGGCTGGTAGTGTGGCTGGTAGTGTGGCTGGTAGTGTGGTCGGTAGTGTGGCTGGTAGTGTGGCTGGTAGTGTGGTTGGTAGTGTGGCTGGTAGTGTGGTTGGTAGTGTGGTTGGTAAATAATAGTCTTGGAGGCATGTCTTAGGTTTATAGTGCAAGCGGTAAGTGTCTGGGACCCAAGACTGTTTAACAGCCTCACACCATGCATAAAGGCAATCGCCAATAAATCCCTGGCTGCCTTCAGGAGGAAGCTGGACAAATACCTAAAGTCAGTACCGGATCAACCGGGCTGTTGTTCGCATGTTGGACTACGTGTGGCAACAGTAACAGCCTAGTTGATCAGGCCCTGATCTACTGTGAGGCCTGGTCAAGGACAGTGCCGCGGGGGCGTTGATGCCCAGAACACCTTCCAGATAGACTTCAGGTAAGTTTATTTAGGCACAGTAAGTTATTTAGGTACAGGTACAGTCTAACAGGTCCACAGCAAGGCTGCATGGACCTGTTAGAGTGAGAGGACGAGTCTGTCTTTTCTGTTGTGTGTCTGTCCTGTCCTGGGCAGAAGTCAAGTAAGGTCGGCCAGGTAGCAGCCGGAGTGCTGAGGAAAGTCTACGACCCCAGTGGAAAAAGATTTTTTTTCTGGAGTTTCCTACTTACACTGTGTACAGTAATTGCACTTATAGTGTGCCTGTGCTTACACAGACTTTCCTGGGGTTACATTCCCTCTCCTCTCTCTTCCCTCTGCTTTCTATTCTCTTTTCACTCTTCTTTCTCCGTCCTCTTCTCTTCCCTCTCTCTATCCTTCTTCTCTCTCCCCAAGGCAGGGTCCTGGCGCCTCTGCTGTTTCTTATCCTCACAGCAGACATAAACAAAAACACTCGTCACAGTTTTGTATCATCAGTTGCAGAAGACACTAAAATAAACATGAAAGTCACTACGGTAGAAGACACTGAAAAATTACAGTAAGATGTAAGCAGTGTTTTCCAGTGAACAGTGAAGAACAACGTGACGTTCACTGCTGATAAGTTCCAGCTGCTTAGATATGGAAACAATGAAGAACTCAAAAGTAACACTGTTTACAAAACTCAAGATAATCATCAAATAGAATGACAGGAACATGTGAAAGATCTGGGAGTAATTATGTCAGCTGACCTTTCTTTCAAAGAACACAATAAGACCAACGTCACGACAGCCAAGAGGATGACGGGTGGATAATGAGAACTTTCAAAACAAGGGTAATAGCGGCTATGTGACACTTTTCAAAACACTTGTGCTCTCTCGTTTAGAGTATTGTGCAGTGTTGACGGCCCCGTTCACGGCGGGACGAGGTATCAGAGATGGAACAGATACAGAGATCGTTTAAGGCCCACATAGAGCCAACAAAACATTTAAATTTCTGGGAATGTCCTAAAGTCCTAAATATGTACTCACTGAAGCAGAGGATAATCTATACTTGGAAGGTGCTTGAGGGCCTGGACCCAAATCTGCACACTGCCATAACAACATATTAGAGTGAGAGATATGGGAGGAAGTGCAAAATAAACTCAGTGAAAAGTAGAGGTGCGGTGGGAACAATAAGAAAATGCTGTATCAATATTTGTGGTCCCAGATTATTCAACATCTTAACAGAAGATATCAGAAACACTGTTGGAACAAGTGTTGAAGTCTTCAAGAAGAAACTGGGCAAGTATCTTCACCAGGTGTCATATCAATCAGGCTGTACTCACCTAATTGTACTCACTTAATTGTGGTTGCAGGGATCAAAACTCAGCTCCTGGCCTCGCCTCTTCACTGATCGCTACTAGGTCCTCTCTCTCTCTCTGCTTCCTGAGCTTTTTCATACCTTGTCTTAAAGCTATATATGGTTCCTGCCTCCACTACATCACTTGCTAGGCTATTCCACTTCCTGACGACTCTATGACTGAAGAAATACTTCCTAACATCCCTGTGATTCGTCTGAGTCTTCACCTCCCAATTGTGACCCCTTGTTTCTGTGTTCCATCTCTGGAACATCCTGTCTCTGTCCACCTTGTCTATTCCACGCATTATTTTGTATGTTGTTATCATGTCTCCCCTGACCCTCCTGTCCTCCAGTGTCGTCAGTCCGATTTCCCTCAACCTTTCTTCATAGGACATTCCCCTGAACTCCGGAACTAGCCTTGTTGCTATGATGGATATGTTGGCCATAAGCAGCAACAGTCTGGTTGACCAGGCTAGCACCAGACGAACCTGCCCAATGGCCGGGCTCCGAGAGTAGTAAGATTCAGGGAACTCATCAAAGGTATGAGGAATATCTTCTCTCTCCCTCCTCTCTCTCCTTCCTCTTCTCTCTTCTTCCTCTTCCTCCTCCTCTTCACAGCTTCCACTCTTCATTTTCACCATCTCTCTCTCCACACTTTTATCTTGAGTAAGTGCACTCTCGCCCTCTCAGTCTCTTCCCACTCCCCTCGTCCCACTCCCCTCGTCCCGATCCCCTCGTCCCACTCCCCTCGTCCCACTCCTCTCGTCCCGCTCTCCTCGTCCCACTCCCCTCGTCCCACTCCCCTCGTCCCACTCCCCTCGTCCCACTCCCCTCGTCCCACTCCCCTCGTCCCGATCCCCTCGTCCCACTCCCCTCGTCCCACTTCCCTCGTCCCGATCCCCTCGTCCCACTCCCCTC
>NC_091296.1:69781933-69816933 GCF_038502225.1 Cherax quadricarinatus | reverse complement strand
AGTTGCCTTCACCACACTAAACTGCTGCCTTCACCACATTAAACTGCTGCCTTCAACACACTATACTGCTACCTTCACCACACTAACCTGCTGCCTTCACCACACTATACTGCTGCCTTCACCACACTATACTGCTACCTTCACCACACTATACTGCTGCCTTCACCACACTATACTGCTGCCTTCACCACACTGTACTGCTGCCTTCACCACACTAAACTGCTGCCTTCACCACATTAAACTGCTGCCTTCACCACACTATACTGCTGCCTTCACCACACTATACTGCTGCCTTCACCTCACTATACTGCTGCCTTCACCACACTATACAGTTGCCTTCACCACACTATACTGCTGCCTTCACCACACTGTACTGCTGCCTTCACCACACTAAACTGCTGCCTTCACCACACTATACTGCTGCCTTCACCACACTGTACTGCTGCCTTCACCACACTAAACTGCTGCCTTCACCACACTATACTGCTGCCTTCACCACACTATACTGCTGCCTTCACCACACTATACTGCTGCCTTCACCACACTAAACTGCTGCCTTCACCACACTATACTGCTACCTTCACCACACTGTACTGCTGCCTTCACCACACTAAACTGCTGCCTTCACCACATTAAACTGCTGCCTTCACCACACTATACTGCTGCCTTCACCACACTATACTGCTACCTTCACCACACTGTACTGCTACCTTCACCACACTAAACTGCTGCCTTCACCACATTAAACTGCTGCCTTCACCACACTAAACTGCTGCCTTCACTACACTAAACTGCTGCCTTCACCACACTATACTGCTGCCTTCACCACACTATACTGCTGCCTTCACCACACTATACAGTTGCCTTCACCACACTAAACTGCTGCCTTCACCACACTAAACTGCTGCCTTCACCACACTAAACTGCTGCCTTCACCACACTAAACTGCTGCCTTCACCACACTAAACTGCTGCCTTCACCACATTATACTGCTGCCTTCACCACACTAAACTGCTGCCTTCACCACACTAAACTGCTGCCTTCACCACACTAAACTGCTGCCTTCACCACACCAAACTGCTGCCTTCACCACACTAAACTGCTGCCTTCACCACACTAAACTGCTGCCTTCACCACATTATACTGCTGCCTTCACCACACTAAACTGCTGCCTTCACCACACTAAACTGCTGCCTTCACCACACTAAACTGCTGCCTTCACCACACTAAACTGCTGCCTTCACCACACTAAACTGCTGCCTTCACCACACTAAACTGCTGCCTTCACCACACTAAACTGCTGCCTTCACCACACTAAACTGCTGCCTTCACCACACTAAACTGCTGCCTTCACCACACTAAACTGCTGCCTTCACTACATTATACTGCTGCCTTCACCACACTAAACTGCTGCCTTCACCACACTAAACTCCTGCCTTCACCAGACTAAATCGCTGCCTTCACCATACTAATCTGCTGCCTTCACCACACTAAACTGCTGCCTTCACCACACTAAACTGCTGCCTTCACCACACTAAACATCTGCCTTCACTACATTATACTGCTGCCTTCACCACACTAAACTGCTGCCTTCACCACACTAAACTGGTGCCTTCACCACACTAAACTGCTGCCTTCACCACACTAAACTGCTGCCTTCACCACACTAAACTGCTGCCCTCACTACGCTAAACTGCTGCCTTCACCACACTAAACTGCTGCCTTCACCACACTAAACTGCTGCCTTCACTACACTAAACTGCTGCCTTCACCACACTAAACTGCTGCCTCCACCACACTAAACTGCTGCCTTCACCACACTAAACTGCTGCCTTCACCACACTAAACTGCTGCCTTCACCACACTAAACTGCTGCCTTCACCACACTAAACTGCTGCCTTCACCACACTAAACTCCTGCCTTCACCACACTAAATCGCTGCCTTCACCATACTAATCTGCTGCCTTCACCACACTAAACTGCTGCCTTCACTACACTAAACTGCTGCCTTCACCACACTAAACTGCTGCCTTCACTACGCTAAACTG
This sequence comes from Cherax quadricarinatus, assembly GCF_038502225.1. NCBI lineage: Eukaryota > Metazoa > Arthropoda > Malacostraca > Decapoda > Parastacidae > Cherax > Cherax quadricarinatus. Next base: position 69,814,885 of record NC_091296.1, on the reverse strand, counting down.
CTGCCTTCACTACACTAAACTGCTGCCTTCACCACACCAAACTGCTGCCTTCACTACGCTAAACTGCTGCCTTCACCACACTAAACTGCTGCCTTCACCACACTAAACTGCTGCCTTCACTACACTAAACTGCTGCCTTACTACACTAAACTGCTGCCTTCACTACGCTAAACTGCTGCCTTCACTACACTAAACTGCTGCCTTCACTACGCTAAACTGCTGCCTTCACCACACTAAACTGCTGCCTTCACTACACTAAACTGCTGCCTTCACTACACTAAACTGCTGCCTTCACTACGCTAAACTGCTGCCTTCACCACACTAAACTGCTGCCTTCACTACGCTAAACTGCTGCCTTCACCACACTAAACTGCTGCCTTCACCACACTATACTGCTGCCTTCACCACACTAAATTGCTGCCTTCACCACACTAAACTGCTGCCTTCACCACACTAAACTGCTGCCTTCACTACTCTAAACTGCAGCCTTCACCACACTATACTGCTGCCTTCACCACACTATACTGCTGCCTTCACTACACTATACTGCTGCCTTCACCACACTAAACTGCTGCCTTCACTACACTAAACTGCTGCCTTCACCACACTATACTGCTGCCTTCACCACAATGTACTGCTGCCTTCACCACACTATACTGCAACCTTCACCACACTCAACTGCTGCCTTCACCACACTATACTGCTGCCTTCACCACACTATACTGCTGCCTTCCCCACACTATACTGCTGCCTTCACCACACTATACTGCTGCCTTCACCACACTATACTGCTGCCTTCACCACACTAAACTGCTGCCTTCACCACACTATACTGCTGCCTTCACCACACTATACTGCTACCTTCACCACACTATACTGCTGCCTTCACCACACTATACTGCTGCCTTCACCACACTATACTGCTGCCTTCACCATACTATACTGCTGCCTTCACCGCACTATACTGCTGCCTTCACCACACTATACTGCTGCCTTCACCACACTATACTGCTGCCTTCACCACACTATACTGCTGCCTTCACCACACTATACTGCTACCTTCACCACACTATACTGCTGCCTTCACCACACTATACTGCTGCCTTCACCACACTATACTGCTGCCTTCACCACACTATACTGCTACCTTCACCACACTATACTGCTGCCTTCACCATACTATACTGCTGCCTTCACCACACTATACTGCTACCTTCACCACACTATACTGCTGCCTTCACCACACTATACTGCTACCTTCACCACACTATACTGCTGCCTTCACCACACTATACTGCTACCTTCACCACACTATACTGCTACCTTCACCACACTATACTGCTGCCTTCACCACACTATACTGCTACCTTCACCACACTATACTGCTGCCTTCACCACACTATACTGGTACCTTCACCACACTGTACTGCTGCCTTCACCACACTATACTGCTGCCTTCACCACACTATACTGCTGCCTTCACCACACTATACTGCTGCCTTCACCACACTATACTGCTACCTTCACCACACTATACTGCTGCCTTCACGACACTATACTGCTACCTTCACCACACTGTACTGCTGCCTTCACCACACTATACTGCTGCCTTCACCACACTATACTGCTGCCTTCACCACACTATACTGCTGCCTTCACCACACTATACTGCTGCCTTCACCACACTATACTGCTGCCTTCACCACACTATACTGCTACCTTCACCACACTATACTGCTACCTTCACCACACTATACTGCTACCTTCACCACACTATACTGCTACCACACTTCACCACATTATACTGCTGCCTTCACCACACTATACTGCTGCCTTCACCACACTAAACTGCTGCCTTCACCACACTATACTGCTGCCTTCACCACACTATACTGCTACCTTCACCACACTATACTGCTACCTTCACCACACTATACTGCTGCCTTCACCACACTATACTGCTGCCTTCACCACACTATACTGCTGCCTTCACCACACTATACTGCTGCCTTCACCACACTATACTGCTACCTTCACCACACTATACTGCTGCCTTCACCACACTAAACTGCTGCCTTCACCACACTATACTGCTACCTTCACCACACTATACTGGTACCTTCACCACACTATACTGCTGCCTTCACCACACTATACTGCTGCCTTCACCACACTATACTGCTGCCTTCACCACACTATACTGCTGCCTTCACCACACTATACTGCTGCCCTCACCACACTATACTGCTGCCTTCACCACACTATACTGCTGCCTTCACCACACTATACTGCTACCTTCACCACACTATACTGCTGCCTTCACCACACTATACTGCTGCCTTCACCACACTATACTGCTACCTTCACCACACTATACTGCTACCTTCACCACACTATACTGCTACCTTCACCACACTATACTGCTACCTTCACCACACTATACTGCTGCCTTCACCACACTATACTGCTGCCTTCACCACACTATACTGCTGCCTTCACCACACTATACTGCTGCCTTCACCACACTATACTGCTGCCTTCACCACACTATACTGCTGCCTTCACCACACTATACTGCTGCCTTCACCACACTATACTGCTACCTTCACCACACTATACTGCTGCCTTCACCACACTATACTGCTACCTTCACCACACTATACTGCTGCCTTCACCACACTATACTGCTGCCTTCACCACACTATACTGCTGCCTTCACCACACTATACTGCTGCCTTCACCACACTATACTGCTGCCTTCACCACACTATACTGCTGCCTTCACCACACTATACTGCTGCCTTCACCACACTATACTGCTGCCTTCACCACACTATACTGCTGCCTTCACCACACTATACTGCTGCCTTCACCACACTATACTGCTGCCTTCACCACACTATACTGCTGCCTTCACCACACTATACTGCTACCTTCACCACACTATACTGCTGCCTTCACCACACTATACTGCTGCCTTCACCACACTATACTGCTGCCTTCACCACACTATACTGCTACCTTCACCACACTATACTGCTGCCTTCACCACACTATACTGCTGCCTTCACCACACTATACTGCTGCCTTCACCACACTATACTGCTACCTTCACCACACTATACTGCTACCTTCACCACACTATACTGCTGCCTTCACCACACTATACTGCTACCTTCACCACACTATACTGCTGCCTTCACCACACTATACTGCTGCCTTCACCACACTATACTGCTGCCTTCACCACACTATACTGCTGCCTTCACCACACTATACTGCTACCTTCACCACACTATACTGCTACCTTCACCACACTATACTGCTACCTTCACCACACTATACTGCTGCCTTCACCACACTATACTGCTACCTTCACCACACTATACTGCTGCCTTCACCACACTATACTGCTGCCTTCACCACACTATACTGCTGCCTTCACCACACTATACTGCTGCCTTCACCACACTATACTGCTGCCTTCACCACACTATACTGCTGCCTTCACCACACTATACTGCTGCCTTCACCACACTATACTGCTGCCTTCACCACACTATACTGCTGCCTTCACCACACTATACTGCTGCCTTCACCACACTATACTGCTGCCTTCACCACACTATACTGCTGCCTTCACCACACTATACTGCTGCCTTCACCACACTATACTGCTGCCTTCACCACACTATACTGCTGCCTTCACCACACTATACTGCTGCCTTCACCACACTATACTGCTGCCTTCACCACACTATACTGCTGCCTTCACCACACTATACTGCTGCCTTCACCACACTATACTGCTACCTTCACCACACTATACTGCTGCCTTCACCACACTATACTGCTGCCTTCACCACACTATACTGCTGCCTTCACCACACTATACTGCTGCCTTCACCACACTATACTGCTGCCTTCACCACACTATACTGCTGCCTTCACCACACTATACTGCTGCCTTCACCACACTATACTGCTGCCTTCACCACACTATACTGCTGCCTTCACCACACTATACTGCTGCCTTCACCACACTATACTGCTGCCTTCACCACACTATACTGCTACCTTCACCACACTATACTGCTGCCTTCACCACACTATACTGCTGCCTTCACCACACTATACTGCTGCCTTCACCACACTATACTGCTGCCTTCACCACACTATACTGCTGCCTTCACCACACTATACTGCTACCTTCACCACACTATACTGCTGCCTTCACCACACTATACTGCTGCCTTCACCACACTATACTGCTGCCTTCACCACACTATACTGCTACCTTCACCACACTATACTGCTACCTTCACCACACTATACTGCTACCTTCACCACACTATACTGCTGCCTTCACCACACTATACTGCTGCCTTCACCACACTATACTGCTGCCTTCACCACACTATACTGCTGCCTTCACCACACTATACTGCTGCCTTCACCACACTATACTGCTGCCTTCACCACACTATACTGCTACCTTCACCACACTATACTGCTGCCTTCACCACACTATACTGCTGCCTTCACCACACTATACTGCTGCCTTCACCATACTATACTGCTGCCTTCACCACACTATACTGCTACCTTCACCACACTATACTGCTGCCTTCACCACACTATACTGCTGCCTTGACCACACTATACTGCTACCTTCACCACACTATACTGCTGCCTTCACCACACTATACTGCTGCCTTCACCACACTATACTGCTGCCTTCACCACACTATACTGCTGCCTTCACCACACTATACTGCTGCCTTCAACACACTATACTGCTGCCTTCACCATACTATACTGCTGCCTTCACCACACTATACTGCTGCCATCACCACACTATACTGCTGCCTTCACCACACTATACTGCTGCCTTCACCACACTATACTGCTGCCTTCACCACACTATACTGCTGCCTTCACCACACTATACTGCTGCCTTCACCACACTATACTGCTGCCTTCACCATACTATACTGCTGCCTTCACCACACTATACTGCTGCCTTCACCACACTATACTGCTGCCTTCACCACACTATACTGCTGCCTTCACCACACTATACTGCTGCCTTCACCACACTATACTGCTGCCTTCACCACACTATACTGCTGCCTTCACCACACTATACTGCTGCCTTCACCATACTATACTGCTGCCTTCACCACACTATACTGCTACCTTCACCACACTATACTGCTGCCTTCACCACACTATACTGCTGCCTTCACCACACTATACTGCTGCCTTCACCACACTATACTGCTGCCTTCACCACACTATACTGCTGCCTTCACCACACTATACTGCTGCCTTCATCACACTATACTGCTGCCTTCACCACACTATACTGCTGCCTTCACCACACTATACTGCTGCCTTCACCACACTATACTGCTGCCTTCACCACACTATACTGCTACCTTCACCACACTATACTGCTACCTTCACCACACTATACTGCTGCCTTCACCACACTATACTGCTGCCTTCACCACACTATACTGCTGCCTTCACCACACTATAATTAAACACTCCTGTGACCATCCAGTACTTCGTTAAACACTAATCTTAGAGTGTTTCGTTTACTTCTCCCATCACGTGAAATATGTTCGTTGAACCTTTAAACTAATGTTAAAGAACTTAGAGAGAGAGAGAGAGAGAGAGAGAGAGAGAGAGAGAGAAAGTTATGACGAGGGTAAGAGCAAGAAAAAAAAAGACAGGAAGTGTAAGAAATGGGGAAGTTGAGGAAGTTATGGGGAGAGAGGAATAGTTAGGGGAAGAGGAGGAAGAGAGAAGGGGAAGGAAGAGAAGACCGGAGAGAGGGAATGGAGATAAGAGGGGAGAAAAGGAATAGACAGATGGGTTGGAAAAAGAAATAAAAGAGGGGAATCAGAAATAGTTAAAAAAAGGAAAAAGAATGGGTGGGAATGGGTAGTAAAGAATGGGTGGGAATGGGTAGTAAAGAATGGGTGGGAATAAGAACATGGGTAATAAAGAATGGGTGGGAATGGGTAGTAAAGAATGGGTGGGAATGGGTAGTAAAGAATGGGTGGGAATGGGTAGTAAAGAATGGGTGGGAATGGGTAGTAAAGAATGGGTGGGAATGGGTAGTAAAGAATGGGTGGGAATGGGTAGTAAAGAATGGGTGGGAATGGGTAGTAAAGAATGGGTGGGAATAAGAACATGGGTAATAAAGAATGGGTGGGAATGGGTAGTAAAGAATGGGTGGGAATAAGAACATGGGTAATAAAGAATGGGTGGGAATGGGTAATAAAGAATGGGTGGGAATGGGTAATAAAGAATGGGTGGGAATGGGTAATAAAGAATGGGTGGGAATGGGTAATAAAGAATGGGTGGGAATAAGAACATGGGTAATAAAGAATGGGTGGGAATAAGAACATGGGTAATAAAGAATGGGTGGGAATAAGAACATGGGTAATAAAGAATGGGTGGGAATAAGAACATGGGTAATAAAGAATGGGTGGGAATGGGTAATAAAGAATGGGTGGGAATGGGTAGTAAAGAATGGGTGGGAATAAGAACATGGGTAATAAAGAATGGGTGGGAATGGGTAGTAAAGAATGGGTGGGAATGGGTAGTAAAGAATGGGTGGGAATGGGTAGTAAAGAATGGGTGGGAATAAGAACACGGGTAATAAAGAATGGGTGGGAATGGGTAGTAAAGAATGGGTGGGAATAAGAACATGGGTAATAAAGAATGGGTGGGAATGGGTAATAAAGAATGGGTGGGAATGGGTAATAAAGAATGGGTGGGAATGGGTAATAAAGAATGGGTGGGAATGGGTAATAAAGAATGGGTGGGAATAAGAACATGGGTAATAAAGAATGGGTGGGAATGGGTAATAAAGAATGGGTGGGAATGGGTAGTAAAGAATGGGTGGGAATGGGTAATAAAGAATGGGTGGGAATGGGTAGTAAAGAATGGGTGGGAATGGGTAATAAAGAATGGGTGGGAATGGGTAGTAAAGAATGGGTGGGAATGGGTAATAAAGAATGGGTGGGAATGGGTAGTAAAGAATGGGTGGGAATGGGTAATAAAGAATGGGTGGGAATGGGTAATAAAGAATGGGTGGGAATGGGTAGTAAAGAATGGGTGGGAATGGGTAATAAAGAATGGGTGGGAATGGGTAGTAAAGAATGGGTGGGAATGGGTAGTAAAGAATGGGTGGGAATGGGTAATAAAGAATGGGTGGGAATGGGTAGTAAAGAATGGGTGGACACAGAGGGGAAGAGAAAAGAGAGAGAGAGAGAGAGAGAGAGAGAGAGAGAGAGAGAGAGAGAGAGAGAGAGAGAGAGAGAGAGAGAGAGAGAGAGAGAGAGAGAGAGAGAGAGAGGGGGGGAAGGAGGAGAGAGAGTAAAAAGAGAGAGAGGAGAGAGGAAAAAAGAAGGATTTACCTGGAGTGACTTCCAGGGGGTGAGCGCCCCCCGGGGCCTGGTCCCAGACCAGGCCCCCTGGTTGCTAGTCTGATCAGTCAAGTTGTTAGTGTCCATCGCTCACATTTCAACGTGTGCATCACAACACAGCCAAGATAAGAACACAAGACAACACAAGACAACACAAGACAACACAAGACAACACAAGACAACACAAGACAACACAAGACAACACAAGACAACACAAGACAACACAAGACAACACAAGACAACACAAGACAACACAAGACAACACAAGACAACACAAGACAACACAAGACAACACAAGACAACACAAGACAACACAAGACAACACAAGACAACACAAGACAACACAAGACAACACAAGACAACACAAGACAACACAAGACAACCAAGAATTTGTTGGTGATCTCCCTTACGTATGAAGACAGGGTGTTCAAGAGTCGTGGTCCCTTTACATTTAGTAAGTTCTCTTCTGGATTCTGCATATGTGAAGGAGTATTTTGGGTATCTCTCGGCGAGGCCTGGTCAAGGGCCGGGCCGGGGGGCGTCGACCCCCGGAACAGCCCTCCAGGTTTCCCTCGTGGGTTTTACAGAGCCGCGGCTCTGTCTCTCCTGCACTCTGTATGATGTACTCTGCTACACTCAACGCTTTTCTAATTCTCTAGACCAGGTGTTCCCAACATTTTTGTTCCATTGTTCCCCGTGGACATTGACAGGTTCCCATGTTCTCCATGGACACTGACAGGTTCCCATGTTCTCCCTGCACACTGTGACAGGTTCCCATGTTCTCCCTGGACACTGTGACAGGTTCCCATGTTCTCCCTGCACACTGTGACAGGTTCCCATGTTCTCCCTGCACACTGACAGGTTCCCATGTTCTCCATGGACACTGACAGGTTCCCATGTTCTCCATGGACACTGTGACAGGTTCCCATGTTCTCCCTGCACACTGACAGGTTCCCATGTTCTCCCTGGACACTGTGACAGGTTCCCATGTTCTCCCTGCACACTGTGACAGGTTCCCATGTTCTCCCTGCACACTGACAGGTTCCCATGTTCTCCATGGACACTGACAGGTTCCCATGTTCTCCATGGACACTGTGACAGGTTCCCATGTTCTCCCTGCACACTGACAGGTTCCCATGTTCTCCCTGGACACTGTGACAGGTTCCCATGTTCTCCCTGCACACTGACAGGTTCCCATGTTCTCCATGGACACTGTGACAGGTTCCCATGTTCTCCCTGCACACTGACAGGTTCCCATGTTCTCCCTGGACACTGTGACAGGTTCCCATGTTCTCCCTGGACACTGTGACAGGTTCCAATGTTCCCCGTGGACATTGACAGGTTCCCATGTTCTCCCTGCACACTGACAGGTTCCCATGTTCTCCATGGACACTGTGACAGGTTCCCATGTTCTCCCTGGACACTGTAACAGGTTCCAATGTTCCCCCTGGACATTGACAGGTTCACATGTTCTCCCTGGACACTGTAACAGGTTCCAATGTTCCCCCTGAACACTGACAGGTTCCCATGTTCTCCCTGGACACTGTGACAGGTTCCCATGTTCTCCCTGGACACTGTGACAGGTTCCCATGTTCTCCCTGGACACTGACAGGTTCCCATGTTCTCCCTGGACACTGTGACAGGTTCCCATGTTCTCCCTGCACACTGACAGGTTCCCATGTTCTCCCTGGACACTGTGACAGGTTCCCATGTTCTCCCTGGACACTGTAACAGGTTCCAATGTTCCCCCTGGACATTGACAGGTTCACATGTTCTCCCTGGACACTGTAACAGGTTCCAATGTTCCCCCTGAACACTGACAGGTTCCCATGTTCTCCCTGGACACTGTGACAGGTTCCCATGTTCTCCCTGGACACTGTGACAGGTTCCCATGTTCTCCCTGGACACTGACAGGTTCCCATGTTCTCCCTGGACACTGTGACAGGTTCCCATGTTCTCCCTGGACACTGTGACAGGTTCCCATGTTCTCCCTGGACACTGACAGGTTCCCATGTTCTCCCTGGACACTGTGACAGGTTCCCATGTTCTCCCTGGACACTGTGACATGTTCCCATGTTCCCCCAGGACACTGACAGGTTCCCATGTTCTCCCTGGACACTGTGACAGGTTCCCATGTTCTCCCTGGACACTGTGACAGGTTCCCATGTTCTCCCTGGACACTGTGACAGGTTCCCATGTTCCCCCAGGACACTGACAGGTTCCCATGTTCTCCCTGGACACTGTGACAGGTTCCCATGTTCTCCCTGGACACTGTGACAGGTTCCCATGTTCTCCCTGGACACTGTGACAGGTTCCCATGTTCTCCCTGGACACTGTGACAGGTTCCCATGTTCCCCCAGGACACTGACAGGTTCCCATGTTCTCCCTGGACACTGTGACAGGTTCCCATGTTCTCCCTGGACACTGTGACAGGTTCCCATGTTCTCCCTGGACACTGTGACAGGTTCCCATGTTCCCCCAGGACACTGACAGGTTCCCATGTTCTCCCTGGACACTGTGACAGGTTCCCATGTTCTCCCTGGACACTGTGACAGGTTCCCATGTTCCCCCAGGACACTGACAGGTTCCCATGTTCTCCCTGGACACTGTGACAGGTTCTCATGTTCTCCCTGGACACTGTGACAGGTTCCCATGTTCTCCCTGGACACTGTGACAGGTTCCCATGTTCTCCCTGGACACAGTGACAGGTTCCCATGTTCCCCCTGGACACTGACAGGTTCCCATGTTCTCCCTGGACACAGTGACAGGTTCCCATGTTCCCCCTGGACACTGACAGGTTCCCATGTTCTCCCTGGACACTGTGACAGGTTCCCATGTTCTCCCTGGACACTGTGACAGGTTCCCATGTTCTCCCTGGACACAGTGACAGGTTCCCATGTTCCCCCTGGACACTGACAGGTTCCCATGTTCTCCCTGGACACAGTGACAGGTTCCCATGTTCTCCCTGGACACTGACAGGTTCCCATGTTCTCCCTGGACACTGACAGGTTCCCGTGTTCTCCCTGGACACTGACAGGTTCCCATGTTCCCCCTGGACACTGTGACAGGTTTCCATGTTCCCCCTGAACACTGTCACAGTGTTCTCGTGTTCACCCTGAACATTGTCACAGGGTTCTCGTGTTCACCCTGAACACTGTCACAGTGTTCTCGTGTTCACCCTGAACACTGTCACAGGGTTCTCGTGTTCACCCTGAACACTGTCACAGGGTTCTCGTGTTCACCCTGAACACTGTCACAGTGTTCTCGTGTTCACCCTGAACACTGTCACAGTGTTCTCGTGTTCACCCTGAACACTTTCACAGGGTTCTCGTGTTCACCCTGAGCAGTGTCACAGGGTTCTCGTGTTCACCCTGAACACTGTCACAGTGTTCTCGTGTACACCCTGAACACTGTCACAGTGTTCTCGTGTTCACCCTGAACACTGTCACAGTGTTCTCGTTTTCACCCTGAACACTGTCACAGGGTTCTCGTGTTCATCCTGAACACTGTCACAGTGTTCTCCTGTTCACCCTGAACGCTGTCACAGAGTTCTCGTGTTCATTCTGAACACTGTCACAGTGCTCTCGTGTTCACCCTGAACACTGTCACAGTGTTCTCGTGTTCATCCTAAACACTGTCACAGTGTTATCGTGTTCATCCTGAACACTGTCACAGTGTTCTCGTGTTCACCCTGAACACTGTCACAGTGTTCTCGTGTTCATCCTGAACACTGTCAGTGTTCTCGCGTTCACCCTGAACACTGTCACAGTGTTCTCGCGTTCACACTGAACACTGTCACAGTGTTCTCATGTTCATCCTGAACACTGTCACAGCGTTCTCGTGTTCACCCAGAACACTGTTACAATGTTTTCGTGTTCATCCTAAACACTGTCACAGTGTTCTCGTGTTCACCATGAACACTGTCACAGTGTTCTCGCGTTCACACTGAACACTGTCACAGTGTTCTCATGTTCATCCTGAACACTGTCACAGCGTTCTCGTGTTCACCCAGAACACTGTTACAATGTTTTCGTGTTCATCCTAAACACTGTCACAGTGTTCTCGTGTTCACCCTGAACACTGTCACAGTGTCCTCGTGTTCACCCTGAATACTGTCACAGTGTTCTCGTGTTCATCCTGAACACTGTCACAGAGTTCTCGTGTTCACCCTGAAAGCTGTCAGTGTTCTCGTGTTCACCCTGAACACTGTCACAGTGTTCTCGTGTTCATCCTGAATTCTGTCAGTGTTCTCGTGTTCACCCTGAATACTGTTACAGTGTTCTCGTGTTCATCCTGAATTCTGTCAGTGTTCTCGTGTTCACCCTGAACACTGCCACAGAGTTCTCGTGTTCATCCTGAATTCTGTCACAGTGTTCTCGTGTTCATCCTGAATTCTGTCACAGTGTTCTCGTGTTCACCCTGAATTCTGTCACAGTGTTCTCGTGTTCATCCTGAATTCTGTCACAGTGTTCTCGTGTTCACCCTGAATACTGTTACAGTGTTCTGGTGTTCACCCTGAACACTGTCACAGTGTTCTCGTGTTCACCCTGAATACTGTTACAGTGTTCTCGTGTTCACCCTGAACACTGTCACAGTGTTCTCGTGTTCATCCTGAACACTGTCACAGTGTTCTCGTGTTCACCCTGAACGCTGTCACAGTGTTCTCGTGTTCACCCTGAACACTGTCACAGTGTTCTCGCGTTCACACTGAACACTGTCAGTGTTCTCGTGTTCATCCTGAATTCTGTCACAGTGTTCTCGTGTTCATCCTAAAAACTGTCACAGTGTTCTCGTGTTCATCCTAAAAACTGTCACAGTGTTCTCGTGTTCATCCTAAAAACTGTCACAGTGTTCTCGTGTTCATCATAAAAACTGTCACAGTGTTCTCGTGTTCATCCTAAAAACTGTCACAGTGTTCTCGTGTTCATCCTAAAAACTGTCACAGTGTTCTCGTGTTCATCCTGAATTCTGTCACAGTGTTCTCGTGTTCACCCTGAACACTGTCACAGTGTTCTCGCGTTCACACTGAACACTGTCACAGTGTTCTCGTGTTCACCCTGAACACTGTCACAGTGTTCTCGTGTTCATCCTGAATTCTGTCACAGTGTTCTCGTGTTCACCCTGAACACTGTCACAGTGTTCTCGTGTTCATCCTGAATTCTGTCACAGTGTTCTCGTGTTCACCCTGAACACTGTCACAGTGTTCTCGTGTTCACCCTGAACACTGTCACAGTGTTCTCGTGTTCATCCTGAACACTGTCACAGTGTTCTCGTGTTCACCGTGAACACTGTCACAGTGTTCTCGTGTTCACCGTGAACACTGTCACAGTGTTCTCGTGTTCACCCTGAACACTGTCACAGTGTTCTCGTGTTCACCCTGAACACTGTCACAGTGTTCTCGTGTTCACCCTGAACACTGTCACAGTGTTCTCGTGTTCACCCTGAACACTGTCACAGTGTTCTCGTGTTCACTCTGAACACTGTCACAGTGTTCTCGTGTTCATCCTGAATTCTGTCACAGTGTTCTCGTGTTCATCCTGAAAACTGTCACAGTGTTCTCGTGTTCATCCTGAAAACTGTCACAGTGTTCTCGTGTTCATCCTGAATTCTGTCACAGTGTTCTCGTGTTCATCCTGAAAACTGTCACAGTGTTCTCGTGTTCATCCTGAATTCTGTCACAGTGTTCTCGTGTTCACCCTGAACGCTGTCACAGTGTTCTCGTGTTCACCCTGAACACTGTCACAGTGTTCTCGTGTTCACCCTGAACACTGTCACAGTGTTCTCGTGTTCACCCTGAACACTGTCACAGTGTTCTCGTGTTCATCCTGAATACTGTCAGTGTTCTCGTGTTCACCCTGAACACTGTCACAGTGTTCTCGTGTTCATCATGATCGCTGTCACAGTGTTCTCGTGTTCACCTTAAAATTGAACATCAGGAACTGATAAAATTATATTGACACACCTGTTACACACACCTGTTACACACACCTGTTACACCTGTTAAACACACCTGTTACACACAATTCACTGTCTCACACACACCTGCTACACACAATACACTGTCTCACACACCTGTTACACACAATTCACTGTCTCACACACACCTGTTACACACAATTCACTGTCTCACACACACCTGTTACACACAATTCACTGTCTCACACATACCTGTTACACACAATACACTGTCTCACACACCTGTTACACACAATACACTGTCTCACACACACCTGTTACACACAATACACTGTCTCACACACCTGTTACACAATTCACAGTCTCACACACACCTGTTATACACAATTCACTGTCTCACACACACCTGTTACACACAATTTACTGTCTCACACACACCTGTTACACACAATACACTCTCACACACACCTGTTACAATACACTGTCTCACACACACCTGTTACACACAATTCACTGTCTCACACACACCTGTTACACACAATACACTGTCTCACACACACCTGTTACACACAATTCACTGTCTCACACACACCTGTTACACACAATTCACTGTCTCACACACACCTGTTACACACAATTCACTGTCTCACACACACCTGTTACACACAATACAGTCTCACACACACCTGTTACACACAATTCACTGTCTTACACACACCTGTTACACACAATACATTGTCTCACACACACCTGTTACACACAATTCACTGTCTCACACCTGCTACACACACAATACACTGTCTCACAGACCTGTTACACACAATTCACTGTCTCACATACCTGTTACACACAATTCACAGTCTCACACACACTTGTTACACACAATTCACTGTCTCACACACACCTGTTACACAGAATTCACTGTCTCACACACACCTGTTACACAGAATTCACTGTCTCACACACACCTGTTACAATACATTGTCTCACACACACCTGTTACACACAATACACTGTCTCACACACACACCTGTTACACACAATACATTGTCTCACACACACCTGTTACACACAATTCACTGTCTCACACCTGCTACACACACAATACACTGTCTCACACACCTGTTACACACAATTCACTGTCTCACACACCTGTTACACACAATTCACTGTCTCACACACACCTGTTACACACAATTCACTGTCTCGCACACCTGTTACACACAATACACTGTCTCACACACACCTGTTACACACAATTCAATGTCTCACACCTGCTAAACACACAATACACTGTCTCACACACACCTGTTACACACAATTCACTGTCTCACACACACCTGTTACACACAATTCACTGTCTCACACACCTGTTACACACAATACAGTCTCACACACACCTGTTACACACAACTCACTGTCTCACACCTGCTACACACACAATACACTGTCTCACACACACCTGTTACACACAATTCACTGTCTCACACCTGCTACACACACAAAACACAGTCTCACACACACCTGTTACACACAATTCACTGTCTCACACACACCTGTTATACACAATTCACTGTCTCACACACACCTGTTACACACAATTCACTGTCTCACACACACCTGTTACACACAATTCAGTCTCACACACCTGTTACACACAATTCACTGTCTCACACACACCTGTTACACACAATTCACTGTCTCACACACCTGTTACACACAATACACTGTCTCACACACACCTGTTACACACAATTCACTGTCTCACACCTGCTACACACACAATACACTGTCTCACACACACCTGTTACACACAATTCACTGTCTCACACACCTGTTACACACAATTCACTGTCTCACACACACCTTTTACACACAATTCACTGTCTCACACACCTGTTACACACAATACACTGTCTCACACACACCTGTTACACACAATTCACTGTCTCACACCTGTTACACACACAATACACTGTCTCACACACACCTGTTACACACAATTCACTGTCTCACACCTGCTACACACACAATACACTGTCTAACACACACCTGTTACACATAATTCACTGTCTCACACCTGCTACACACACAATACACTGTCTCACACACACCTGTTACACACAATACACTGTCTCACACACACCTGCTACACACAATACACTGTCTCACACACACCTGTTACACACAATACACTGTCTCACACACACCTGTCACACACAATACACTGTCTCACACACACCTGTTACACACAATACACTGTCTCACACACACCTGTTACACACAATACACTGTCTCACACACACCTGCTACACACAATACACTGTCTCACACACACCTGCTACACAGAATACACTGTCTCACACACACCTGTTAGACACAATACACTGTCTCACACACACCTGCTACACACAATACACTGTCTCACACACACTTGTTACACAGAATACACTGTCTCACACACACCTGTTACACACAATACACTGTCTCACACACACCTGTTACACACAATACACTGTCTCACACACACCTGTTACACAGAATACACTGTCACACACACTTGTCACACACAATACACTGTCTCACACACACCTGTTACACAGAATACACTGTCTCACACACACCTGTCACACACAATACAGTCTCACACACACCTGTTACACACAATACACTGTCTCACACACACCTGTTACACACAATACACTGTCTCACACCCACTTGTTACACAGAATACACTGTCTCACACACACCTGTCACACACAATACACTGTCTCACACAATACACTGTCTCACACACACCTGTTACACACAATACACAGTCTCACACACACCTGTCACACACAATACATTGTCTCACACACACACGTTACACACAATACACTGTCTCACACACACCTGTCACACACAATACACTGTCTCACACACACCTGTTACACACAATACACTGTCTCACACACACCTGTTACACACAATACACTGTCTCACACACACCTGTCACACACAATACACTGTCTCACACACACCTGTTACAGAGAATACACTGTCTCACACACACTTGTCACACACAATACACTGTCTCACACACACCTGTTACTTAGAATACACTGTCTCACACACACCTGTCACACACAATACACTGTCTCACACACACCTGTTACACACAATACACTGTCTCACACACACCTGTTACACACAATACACTGTCTCACACACACTTGTTACACAGAATACACTGTCTCACACACACCTGTCACACACAATACACTGTCTCACACACACCTGTTACACAGAATACACTGTCTCACACAATACACTGTCTCACACACACCTGTTACTCACAATACACTGTCTCACACACACCTGTCACACACAATACACTGTCTCACACACACCTATTACACACAATACACTGTCTCACACACACCAGTCACACACAATACACTGTCTCACACACACCTGTTACACACAATTCACTGTCTCACACACACCTGTTACACACAATTCACTGTGTCACACACACCTGTTACACAAAATTCACTGTCTCACACACCTGTTACACACAATACACTGTCTCACACACACCTGTTACACACAATTCACTGTCTCACACCTGCTACACACACAATACACTGTCTCACACACACCTGTTACACAAAATTCATTGTCTCACACCTGCTACACACACAATACACTGTCTCACACACACCTGTTACACACAATTCACTGTCTCACACACACCTGTTACACACAATTCACTGTCTCACACACACCTGTTACACACAATTCACTGTCTCACACACACCTGTTACACACAATTCTCTGTCTCACACACCTGTTACACACAATTCACTGTCTCACACACACCTGTTACACACAATTCACTGTCTCACACACCTGTTACACACAATACACTGTCTCATACACAGCTGTTACACACAATTCACTGTCTCACACCTGCTACACACACAATACACTGTCTCACACACACCTGTTACACACATTTCACTGTCTCACACCTGCTACACACACAATGCACTGTCTCACACACACCTGTTACACACAATTCACTGTCTCACACCTGCTACACACACAATACACTGTCTCACACACACCTGTTACACACAATACACTGTCTCACACACACCTGTTACACAGAATACACTGTCTCACACACACCTGTTACACACAATACACTGTCTCACACACACCTGTTACACACAATACACTGTCTCACACACACCTGTTACACACAATACACTGTCTCACACACACCTGTCACACAGAATACACTGTCTCACACACACCTGTTACACACAATACACTGTCTCACACACACCTGTTACACAGAATACACTCTCTCACACACACCTGTCACACACAATACACTGTCTCACACACACCTGTTACACAGAATACACTGTCTCACACACACCTGTTACACACAATACACTGTCTCACACACACCTGTTACACACAATACACTGTCTCACACACACCTGTCACACACAATACACTGTCTCACACACACCTGCTACACAGAATACACTGTCTCACACGCACCTGCTACACACAATACACTGTCTCACACACACCTGTCACACACAATACACTGTCTCACACACACCTTCTACACACAATACACTGTCTCACACACACCTGTTACACACAATACACTGTCTCACACACACCTGTCACACACAATACACTGTCTCACACACACCTGTTACACAGAATACACTGTCTCACACACACCTGTTACACACAATACACTGTCTCACACACACCTGCTACACACAATACACTGTCTCACACACACCTGTTACACGGAATACACTGTCTCACACACACCTGTTAAACACAATACACTGTCTCACACACAGCTGCTACACACAATACACTGTCTCACACACACCTGTTACACAGAATACACTGTCTCACACACACCTGTTACACACAATACACTGTCTCACAGACACCTGTAACACACAATACACTGTCTCACACTCACCTGTTACACACAATTCACTGTCTCACACACAACTGTCACACACAATACACTGTCTCACACACACCTGTTACACAGAATACACTGTCTCACACACACCTGTTACACACAATACACTGTCTCACACACACCTGTTACACACAATACACTGTCTCATACACACCTGTTACACACAATACACTGTCTCACACACACCTGTCACACACAATACACTGTCTCACACACACCTGTTACACAGAATACACTGTCTCACACACACCTGTCACACACAATACACTGTCTCACACACACCTGTTACACAGAATACACTGTGTCACACACACCTGTCACACACAATACACTGTCTCACACACACCTGTTACACACAATACACTGTCTCACACACACCTGTTACACAGAATACACTGTCTCACACACACCTGTCACACACAATACACTGTCTCACACACACCTGTTACACAGAATGCACTGTCTCACACACACCTGTTACACACAATACACTGTCTCACACACACCTGTTACACACAATACACTGTCTCACACACACCTGTCACACACAATACACTGTCTCACACACACCTGTTACACACAATACACTGTCTCACACACACCTGTTACACACAATATACTGTCTCACACACACCTGTTACACACAATACACTGTCTCACACACACCTGTCACACACAATACACTGTCTCACACACACCTGTTACACAGAATACACTGTCTCAAACACACCTGTTACACACAATATACTGTCTCACACACACCTGTTACACACAATACACTGTCTCACACACACCTGTCACACACAATACACTGTCTCACACACACCTGTTACACAGAACACACTGTCTCACACACACTTGTCACACACAATACACTGTCTCACACACACCTGTTACACAGAATACACTGTCTCACTCACACCTGTCACACACAATACACTGTCTAACACACACCTGTTACACACAATACACTGTCTCACACACACCTGTTACACACAATACACTGTCTCACACACACTTGTTACACAGAATACACTGTCTCACACACACCTGTCACACACAATACACTGTCTCACACACACCTGTTACACACAATACACTGTCTCACACACACCTGTTACACACAATACACTGTCTCACACACACCTGTTACACAGAATACACTGTCTCACACACACCTGTCACACACAATACACTGTCTCACACACACCTGTTACACACAATACACTGTCTCACACACACCTGTCACACACAATACACTGTCTCACACACACCTGTCACACACAATACACTGTCTCACACCTGTCACACACAATACACTGTCTCACACACACCTGTTACACACAATACACTGTCTCACACACATCTGTCACACACAATACACTCTCTCACACACACCTGTTACACACAATACACTGTCTCACACACACCTGTCACACACAATTCACTGTCTCACACACCTGTTACACACAATTCACTGTCTCACACACACCTGTTACACACAATTCACTGTCTCACACACCTGTTACACACAATACAATGTCTCACACACACCTGTTACACACAATTCACTGTCTCACACCTGCTACACACACAATACACTGTCTCACACACACCTGTTACACACGATTCACTGTCTCACACACCTGTTACACACAATTCACTGTCTCACACACACCTGTTACACACAATTCACTGTTTCACACACCTGTTACACACAATACACTGTCTCATACACAGCTGTTACACACAATTCACTGTCTCACACCTGCTACACACACAATACACTGTCTCACACACACCTGTTACACACAATTCACTGTCTCACACCTGCTACACACACAATACACTGTCTCACACACACCTGTTACACACAATTCACTGTCTCACACCTGCTACACACACAATACACTGTCTCACACACACCTGTTACACACAATTCACTGTCTCACACCTGCTACACACAATACACTGTCTTACACACACCTGTCACACACAATACACTGTCTCACACACACCTGTCACACACAATACACTGTCTCATACACACCTGTTACACAGAATACACTGTCTCACACACACCTGTTACACACAATACACTGTCTCACACACACCTGCTACACACAAAACACTGTCTCACACACACCTGTTACACAGAATACACTGTCTCACACACACCTGTTGAACACAATACACTGTCTCACACACACCTGCTACACACAATACACTGTCTCACACACACCTGTTACGCAGAATACACTGTCTCACACACACCTGTTACACACAATACTCTGTCTCACACACACCTGTTACACACAATACACTGTCTCACACACACCTGTTACACACAATTCACTGTCTCACACACACCTGTCACACACAATTCACTGTCTCACACACACCTGTTACACAGAATACACTGTCTCACACACACCTGTTACAATACAGTCTCACACACACCTGTTACACACAATACACTGTCTCACACACACCTGTTACACACAATACACTGTCTCACACACACCTGTCACACACAATACACTGTCTCACACACACCTGTTACACAGAATACACTGTCTCACACGCACCTGTCACACACAATACACTGTCTCACACACACCTGTTACACAGAATACACTGTCTCACACACACCTGTCACACACAATACACTGTCTCACATACACCTGTTACACACAATACACTGTCTCACACACACCTGTTACACAGAATACACTGTCTCACACACACCTGTCACACACAATACACTGTCTCACACACACCTGTTACACAGAATACACTGTCTCACTCACACCTGTCACACACAATACACTGTCTCACACACACCTGTTACACACAATACACTGTCTCACACACACCTGTTACACACAATACACTGTCTCACACACACCTGTTACACACAATACACTGTCTCACACACACCTGTTACACAGAGTACACTGTCTCACACACACCTGTCACACACAATACACTGTCTCACACACACCTGTTACACACAATACACTGTCTCACACACACCTGTTACACACAATACACTGTCTAACACACACCTGTTACACAGAATACACTGTCTCACACACACCTGTCACACACAATACACTGTCTCACACACACCTGTTACACACAATACACTGTCTCACACACACCTGTCACACACAATACACTGTCTCACACACACCTGTTACACACAATACACTGTCTCACACCTGTCACACACAATACACTGTCTCACACACACCTGTTACACACAATACACTGTCACACACACACCTGTCACACACAATACACTGTCTCACACACACCTGTTACACACAATACACTATCTTACACACACCTGTCACACACAATACACTGTCTCACACACACCTGTTACACACAATACACTGTCTCACACACACCTGTCACACACAATACACTATCTCACACCTGTTACACACAATTCACTGTCTCACACACACCTGTTACACACAATTCACTGTCTCACACACGCCTGTTACACACAATTCACTGTCTCACACACCTGTTACACACAATACACTGTCTCACACACACCTTTTACACACAATTCACTGTCTCACACCTGCTACACACACAATACACTGTCTCACACACACCTGTTACACACAATTCACTGTCTCACACCTGCTACACACACAATACACTGTGTCACACACACCTGTTACACACAATTCACTGTCTCACACCTGCTACACACACAATACACTGTCTCACACACACCTGTTACACACAATTCACTCTCTCACACACACTTGTTACACACAATTCACTGTCTCACACACACCTGTTACACACAATTCACTGTCTCACACACACCTGTTACACACAATTCACTGTCTCACACACCTGTTACACACAATTCACTGTCTCACACACACCTGTTACACACAATTCACTGTCTCACACACCTTTTACACACAATACACTGTCTCACACACACCTGTTACACACAATTCACTGTCTCACACCTGCTACACACACAATACACTGTCTCACACACACCTGTTACACACAATTCACTGTCTCACACACCTGTTACACACAATTCACTGTCTCACACACACCTGTTACACACAATTCACTGTCTCACACACCTGTTACACACCATACACTGTCTCACACACACCTGTTACACACAATTCACTGTCTCACACCTGCTACACACACAATACACTGTCTCACACACACCTGTTACACACAATTCACTGTCTCACACCTGCTACACACACAATACACTGTCTCACACACACCTGTTACACACAGTTCACTGTCTCACACCTGCTACACACACAATACACTGTCTCACACACACCTGTTACACACAATACACTGTCTCACACACACCTGTTACACACAATACACTGTCTCACACACACTTGTTACACAGAATACACTGTCTCACACACACCTGTCACACACAATACACTGTCTCACACACACCTGTTACACAGAATACACTGTCTCACACACACCTGTCACACACAATACACTGTCTCACACACACCTGTTACACACAATACACTGTCTCACACACACCTGTTACACACAATACACTGTCTCACACACACCTGTCACACAAAATACACTGTCTCACACACACCTGTTACACACAATACACTGTCTCACACACACCTGTCACACACAATACACTGTCTCACACACACCTGTTACACACAATACACTGTCTCACACACACCTGTTACACACAATACACTGTCTCACACACACCTGTCACACACAATACACTGTCTCACACACACCTGTTACACACAATACACTGTCTCACAAACACCTGTTACACACAATACACTGTCTCACACACACCTGTCACACACAATACACTGTCTCACACACACCTGTCACACACAATACACTGTCTCACACACACCTGTTACACACAATACACTGTCTCACACACACCTGTCACACACAATACACTGTCTCACACACACCTGTCACACACAATACACTGTCTCACACACACCTGTTACACACAATACACTGTCTCACACACACCTGTCACACACAATACACTGTCTCACACACACCTGTCACACACAATACACTGTCTCACAAACACCTGTCACACACAATACACTGTCTCACACACACCTGTTACACACAATACACTGTCTCACAAACACCTGTTACACACAATACACTGTCTCACACACACCTGTTACACACAATACACTGTCTCACAAACACCTGTTACACACAATACACTGTCTCACAAACACCTGTTACACACAATACACTGTCTCACAAACACCTGTTACACACAATACACTGTCTCACACACACCTGTTACACACAATACACTGTCTCACACACACCTGTCACACACAATACACTGTCTCACACACACCTGTTACACACAATACACTGTCTCACACACACCTGTTACACACAATACACTGTCTCACAAACACCTGTTACACACAATACACTGTCTCACACACACCTGTTACACACAATACACTGTCTCACACACACCTGTCACACACAATACACTGTCTCACACACACCTGTTACACACAATACACTGTCTCACAAACACTTACAACTGATAATAATGAGATGGTTGTGCTGCTTTTAATGTACAACAATGTACAACAATGTACAACAATGTACAGCAATGTACAATGTACAACAATGTACAGCAATGTACAATGTACAACAATGTACAATGTACAACAATGTACAGCAATGTACAATGTACAACAATGTACAACAATGTACAACAATGTACAGCAATGTACAATGTACAACAATGTACAATGTACAACAATGTACAACAATGTACAGCAGTGTACAATGTACAACAATGTACAACAATGTACAATGTACAACAATGTACAACAATGTACAACAATGTACAATGTACAACAATGTACAGCAATATACAATGTACAACAATGTACAACAATGTACAACAATGTACAATGTACAACAATGTACAACAATGTACAATGTACAACAATGTACAGCAATGTACAATGTACAACAATGTACAACAATGTACAATGTACAACAATGTACAACAATGTATAATGTACAACAATGTACAACAATGTACAACAATGTACAGCAATGTACAGTGTACAACAATGTACAACAATGTACAATGTACAACAATGTACAACAATGTACAATGTACAACAATGTACAACAATGTACAGCAATGTACAATGTACAACAATGTACAACAATGTACAGCAATGTACACTGTACAACAATGTACAACAATGTACAATGTACAACAATGTACAACAATGTACAGCAATGTACAGCAATGTACAATGTACAACAATGTACAACAATGTACAGCAATGTACAGCAATGTACAATGTACAACAATGTACAACAATGTACAACAATGTACAGCAATGTACAGCAATGTACAATGTACAACAATGTACAACAATGTACAGCAATGTACAACAATGTACAACAATGTACAACAATGTACAATGTACAACAATGTACAACAATGTACAATGTACAACAATGTACAACAATGTACAACAATGTACAGCAATGTACAAGGTGCAACAATGTACAACAATGTACAGCAATGTACAATGTACAACAATGTACAACAATGTACAATGTACAATGTACAACAATGTACAACAATGTACAACAATGTACAGCAATGTACAATGTACAACAATGTACAACAATGTACAACGATGTACAGCAATGTACAATGTACAACAATGTACAGCAATGTACAATGTGCAACAATGTACAACAATGTACAGCAATGTACAATGTACAACAATGTACAACAATGTACAATGTACAACAATGTACAACAATGTACAATGTACAACAATGTACAACAATGTACAGCAATGTACAATGTAAAACAATGTACAACAATGTACAACAATGTACAGCAATGTACAGCAATGTACAACAATGTACAACAATGTACAACAATGTACAGCAATGTACAATGTTCAACAATGTACAACAATGTACAATGTACAACAATGTACAACAATGTACAACAATGTACAGCAATGTACAATGTTCAACAATGTACAACAATGTACAATGTACAATGTACAACAATGTACAGCAATGTACAATGTACAACAATGTACAACAATGTACAATGTACAACAATGTACAACAATGTACAGCAATGTACAATGTACAACAATGTACAATGTACAACAATGTACAACAATGTACAACAATGTACAATGTACAACAATGTACAACAATGTACAATGTACAACAATGTACAACAATGTACAATGTACAACAATGTACAATGTACAACAATGTACAATGTACAACAATGTACAACAATGTACAACAATGTACAGCAATGTACAATGTACAACAATGTACAACAACGTACAATGTACAACAATGTACAACAATGTACAGCAATGTACAACAATGTACAGCAATGTACAATGTGCAACAATGTACAGCAATGTACAATGTACAACAATGTACAACAATGTACAATGTACAACAATGTACAACAATGTACAATGTACAACAATGTACAACAATGTACAACAATGTACAGCAATGTACAATGTACAACAATGTACAGCAATGTACAACAATGTACAGCAATGTACAATGTGCAACAATGTACAACAATGTACAGCAATGTACAATGTACAACAATGTACAACAATGTACAATGTACAACAATGTACAACAATGTACAACAATGTACAGCAATGTACAATGTTCAACAATGTACAACAATGTACAATGTACAATGTACAACAATGTACAGCAATGTACAATGTACAACAATGTACAACAATGTACAATGTACAACAATGTACAACAATGTACAGCAATGTACAATGTACAACAATGTACAATGTACAACAATGTACAACAATGTACAACAATGTACAATGTACAACAATGTACAACAATGTACAATGTACAACAATGTACAACAATGTACAATGTACAACAATGTACAATGTACAACAATGTACAATGTACAACAATGTACAACAATGTACAACAATGTACAGCAATGTACAATGTACAACAATGTACAACAACGTACAATGTACAACAATGTACAACAATGTACAGCAATGTACAACAATGTACAGCAATGTACAATGTGCAACAATGTACAGCAATGTACAATGTACAACAATGTACAACAATGTACAATGTACAACAATGTACAACAATGTACAATGTACAACAATGTACAACAATGTACAACAATGTACAGCAATGTACAATGTACAACAATGTACAGCAATGTACAACAATGTACAGCAATGTACAATGTGCAACAATGTACAACAATGTACAGCAATGTACAATGTACAACAATGTACAACAATGTACAATGTACAACAATGTACAACAATGTACAATGTACAACAATGTACAACAATGTACAACAATGTACAGCAATGTACAATGTACAACAATGTACAATGTACAACAATGTACAGCAATGTACAACAATGTACAACAATGTACAACAATGTACAACAATGTACAGCAATGTACAATGTTCAACAATGTACAACAATGTACGATGTACAACAATGTACAACAATGTACAGCAATGTACAATGTACAACAATGTACAATGTACAATGTACAACAATGTACAACAATGTACAACAATGTACAATGTACAACAATGTACAACAATGTACAACAATGTACAATGTACAACAATGTACAATGTACAACAATGTACAACAATGTACAATGTACAACAATGTACAACAATGTACAATGTACAACAATGTACAATGTACAACAATGTACAACAATGTACAATGTACAACAATGTACAACAATGTACAATGTACAACAATGTACAATGTACAACAATGTACTACAATGTACAACAATGTACAACAATGTACAGCAATGTACAATGTACAACAATGTACAATGTACAACAATGTACAATGTACAACAATGTACTACAATGTACAACAATGTACAACAATGTACAGCACTGGTTAAACCCTCAGCCTTGACAAGTGCAGATGTATCCCAGGTTGGGCACTCCTGGTCTAGCTAATGTTACTTGATGTTGTTCAGATAGTCTGGTACCGTTGATCAGTTGTTCAGAGAGTCTGGTACCGTTGATCAGTTGTTCAGATAGTCTGGTACCGTTGATCAGTTGTTCAGATAGTCTGGTACCGTTGATCAGTTGTTCAGATAGTCTGGTACCGTTGATCAGTTGTTCAGAGAGTCTGGTACCGTTGATCAGTTGTTCAGATAGTCTGGTACCGTTGATCAGTTGTTCAGAGAGTCTGGTACCGTTGATCAGTTGTTCAGAGAGTCTGGTACCGTTGATCAGTTGTTCAGATAGTCTGGTACCGTTGATCAGTTGTTCAGATAGTCTGGTACCGTTGATCAGTTGTTCAGATAGTCTGGTACCGTTGATCAGTTGTTCAGATAGTCTGGTACCGTTGATCAGTTGTTCAGATAGTCTGGTACCGTTGATCAGTTGTTCAAATAGTCTGGTACCGTTAATCAGTTGTTCAAATAGTCTGGTACCGTTGATTAGTTGTTCAGAGAGTCTGGTACCGTTGATCAGTTGTTCAAAGAGTCTGGTACCGTTGATCAGTTGTTCAGATAGTCTGGTGCCGTTGATCAGTTGTTCAGATAGTCTGGTGCCGTTGATCAGTTGTTCAGATAGTCTGGTGCCGTTGATCAGTTGTTCAGATAGTCTGGTGCCGTTGATCAGTTGTTCAGATAGTCTGGTGCCGTTGATCAGTTGTTCAGATAGTCTGGTGCCGTTAATCAGTTGTTCAGATAGTCTGGTGCCGTTGATCAGTTGTTCAGATAGTCTGGTACCGTTGATCAGTTGTTCAGATAGTCTGGTACCGTTGATCAGTTGTTCAGAGAGTCTGGTACCGTTGATCAGTTGTTCAGAGAGTCTGGTACCGTTGATCAGTTGTTCAGAGAGTCTGGTGCCGTTGATCAGTTGTTCAGAGAGTCTGGTACCGTTGATCAGTTGTTCAGAGAGTCTGGTACCGTTGATCAGTTGTTCAGATAGTCTGGTACCGTTGATCAGTTGTTCAGATAGTCTGGTACCGTTGATCAGTTGTTCAGAGAGTCTGGTACCGTTGATCAGTTGTTCAGATAGTCTGGTGCCGTTGATCAGTTGTTCAGATAGTCTGGTGCCGTTGATCAGTTGTTCAGATAGTCTGGTGCCGTTGATCAGTTGTTCAGATAGTCTGGTGCCGTTGATCAGTTGTTCAGATAGTCTGGTGCCGTTGATCAGTTGTTCAGATAGTCTGGTACCGTTGATCAGTTGTTCAGATAGTCTGGTACCGTTGATCAGTTGTTCAGAGAGTCTGGTACCGTTGATCAGTTGTTCAGAGAGTCTGGTACCGTTGATCAGTTGTTCAGAGAGTCTGGTGCCGTTGATCAGTTGTTCAGAGAGTCTGGTACCGTTGATCAGTTGTTCAGAGAGTCTGGTACCGTTGATCAGTTGTTCAGATAGTCTGGTACCGTTGATCAGTTGTTCAGATAGTCTGGTACCGTTGATCAGTTGTTCAGAGAGTCTGGTACCGTTGATCAGTTGTTCAGATAGTCTGGTGCCGTTGATCAGTTGTTCAGATAGTCTGGTGCCGTTGATCAGTTGTTCAGAGAGTCTGGTACCGTTCATCAGTTGTTCAGATAGTCTGGTGCCGTTGATCAGTTGTTCAGATAGTCTGGTACCGTTGATCAGTTGTTCAGATAGTCTGGTACCGTTGATCAGTTGTTCAGATAGTCTGGTACCGTTGATCAGTTGTTCAGGTAGTCTGGTACCGTTGATCAGTTGTTCAGATAGTCTGGTGCCGTTGATCAGTTGTTCAGATAGTCTGGTGCCGTTGATCAGTTGTTTAGATAGTCTGGTGCCGTTGATCAGTTGTTCAGAGAGTCTGGTGCCGTTGATCAGTTGTTCAGATAGTCTGGTGCCGTTGATCAGTTGTTCAGATAGTCTGGTGCCGTTGATCAGTTGTTCAGATAGTCTGGTGCCGTTGATCAGTTGTTCAGATAGTCTGGTGCCGTTGATCAGTTGTTCAGAGAGTCTGGTACCGTTGATCAGTTGTTCAGAGAGTCTGGTACCGTTGATCAGTTGTTCAGATAGTCTGGTACCGTTGATCAGTTGTTCAGATAGTCTGGTGCCGTTGATCAGTTGTTCAGAGAGTCTGGTGCCGTTGATCAGTTGTTCAGATAGTCTGGTGCCGTTGATCAGTTGTTCAGATAGTCTGGTACCGTTGATCAGTTGTTCAGATAGTCTGGTGCCGTTGATCAGTTGTTTAGATAGTCTGGTGCCGTTGATCAGTTGTTCAGAGAGTCTGGTGCCGTTGATCAGTTGTTCAGATAGTCTGGTGCCGTTGATCAGTTGTTCAGATAGTCTGGTGCCGTTGATCAGTTGTTCAGATAGTCTGGTGCCGTTGATGAGTTGTGTTATTCATCGACTTGACCTAGAGAGGCCACGTCTCTCTCTTTCCAACCTGCATCTTCCTCTCCTCCTTCATAATGTTAAGTGCGTGTGTGTGATAGTTGCAGTGACAGTGAGTTCTTCCTCTCCTCTGACTGGTTCATGAGGTCGCTGGTGATTATATTGTCTTGCAACAACCTCAACACTTATCACCTTCATGTTACCTGCCACTTGGTATTCTTGTTGGGAAACTTAAATGTTGAATATACCCTGAGTGTTGTGCTGAGGATGACTAGTGGGTATGCATGTCTGACTAGTGGGTATGTATGTCTAACTTGTGGGTATGTATGTCTGACCAGTGGGTATGCATGTTTGACCAGTGGGTATGTATGCCTGACTTGTGGGTATGTGTGTCTGACTAGTGGGTACGTATGCGTGACCAGTGGGTATGTATATCTGACCAGTGGGTATGCATATCTGACCAGTGGGTATGTATGTCTGACCAGTGGGTATGTATGTCTGATCAGTGGGTATGTATGTATGACCAGTGTGTATGTCTGACCAGTGGGTATGTATGTTTGACCAGTGGGTATGTATAACCAGTGGGTATGTATGTATGTATGACCAGTGGGTATGTATGTATGACCAGTGGGTATTTATGTATGACCAGTGGTTATGTATGTATGACCAGTGGGTATTTATGTATGACCAGTGGTTATGTATGTATGACCAGTGGGTATTTATGTATGACCAGTGGTTATGTATGTATGACCAGTGGGTATTTATGTATGACCAGTGGTTATGTATGTATGACCAGTGGGTATTTATGTATGACCAGTGGTTATGTATGTATGACCAGTGGGTATGTATGTATGACCAGTGGTTATGTATGTATGACCAGTGGGTATGTATGTATGACCAGTGGTTATGTATGTATGACCAGTGGTTATGTATGTATGACCAGTGGTTATGTATGTATGACCAGTGGGTATGTATGTATGACCAGTGGTTATGTATGTATGACCAGTGGTTATGTATGTATGACCAGTGGGTATGTATGTATGACCAGTGGTTATGTATGTATGACCAGTGGGTATGTATGTATGACCAGTGGGTATGTATGTATGACCAGTGGTTATGTATGTATGACCAGTGGTTATGTATGTATGACCAGTGGGTATGTATGTATGACCAGTGGGTATGTATGTATGACCAGTGGTTATGTATGTATGACCAGTGGGTATGTATGTATGACCAGTGGGTATGTATGTATGACCAGTGGTTATGTATGTATGACCAGTGGTTATGTATGTATGACCAGTGGTTATGTATGTATGACCAGTGGGTATGTATGTATGAACAGTGGTTATGTATGTATGACCAGTGGTTATGTATGTATGACCAGTGGGTATGTATGTATGACCAGTGGTTATGTATGTATGACCAGTGGGTATGTATGTATGACCAGTGGGTATGTATGTATGACCAGTGGTTATGTATGCATGACCAGTGGTTATGTATGTATGACCAGTGGGTATGTATGTATGACCAGTGGGTATGTATGTATGACCAGTGGTTATGTATGTATGACCAGTGGGTATGTATGTATGACCAGTGGTTATGTATGTATGACCAGTGGGTATGTATGTATGACCAGTGGGTATGTATGTATGACCAGTGGGTATGTATGTATGACCAGTGGGTATACATGTCTGACCAATGGGTATGTATGTCTTAATTAACTTATATTAAGTTGAGGTTTAAGTTGACTGTCTAAAACAGTATAATGTTCCTAACCAAGGGTGTGGAAGGTGGGGAGAGACAGGAAATGGGAGAGGGGAGAGAGAGGAGAGGGGAGGGGAGAGGGGATGGGAAGGAGAGAGAGGATTGGAGAGGGGAGAGGAGAGGGGAGAGGAGAGGGGACAACAGAAAGGCCAGACTTGCATGGTAATTTCTCCTAAGTTTCTGCCTTAACGATTTTCAAGACAAATGTTGCTATTCTGGTGTGTGTGTGTGTGTGTGTGTGTGTGTGTGTGTGTGTGTGTGTGTGTGTGTGTGTGTGTGTGTGTGTGTGTGTGTTACCATTTTGTCCTAGGCACATGTCGATTAGACATTAGGCCCATTTTATATGCATGCGTGCATATGTGTGTGTGTGTGTTTGTGTGTGTGTACTCACCTATTTGTGGTTGCAGGGGTCGATTCACAGCTCCTGGCCCCGTAATGAGGTGGTGTAGTAATGCGCTTCGGTATGGCTGGTAACACTTGTATTTACAGAGTGGTGAGGGGAAGCCCAGCCTACCTGTTCTTGCGTGTGGGTCTACGCGGGAACTGAGAGCGAGGCAGGGTGACGGCCGCTCACATGTGGCACCACGTGACGTCACATGCAAGGGATCTTATACATAAAATATATAGATGGTACTAACTACGATACTCAGATATGCTACACACACTCAGTAGCTATGATGACATCTCGGTCATGTTACGTATGGCGTCTCGACATACCATACTTTACAGGCAGAACAAGCAGGTTGCTCTGGGCTGGTTCTATACAA
Organism: Cherax quadricarinatus; assembly: GCF_038502225.1. Lineage (NCBI taxonomy): Eukaryota > Metazoa > Arthropoda > Malacostraca > Decapoda > Parastacidae > Cherax > Cherax quadricarinatus. The sequence continues at coordinate 69,782,506 of NC_091296.1, read as the reverse complement.
TAGCAAAGACATATAACAAAGAACTAGCCACAGAAATGGTAATGGGATATACTCGATTGAATGAATAACATTGGAATGGATATTACTGTAACGGCTGGTAAATGTAACACATTATGAATTATAGTAACAAATCACAGTGTAATAAAAAAAATAGAATTGATCGATCGATCTATATTCATGTACTCTACAGATTCTGTAGAGTACATGAATTTACAAAGAGGAAAGACCTGGCGTGCACAGATCATTACTGATAAATCACAGAATTTGGAGGGAATGTGAATACACACATTTTTTTTTTTTTTGAAAATTGATCAGCTAATAACAAAACACACAGTTGACAACTTCATTAAGCTTGATCATCTAATTATACAGTCTATGTACATTTAAACCCAACTCTGCGAGGGTAAGATTTACATATGGAGTATGGTGATCATCTCTGGGAGGATCGAATTCTTTTGCAAAGGCTAACACATGCCTTGACTGAAGAAGGTCTGATGGTCTGTCTACTTTTTTTAAAAGATACTTGTGGGTTCTCATTACTTATCATGTATGCAAGGAATAACACCATTCAGG
>NC_091296.1:69771933-69776933 GCF_038502225.1 Cherax quadricarinatus | reverse complement strand
TCTCTTCCTCGCACCTCTCTTCCTTCACCTCCTCTTCCTCACACTGTTATTCCTTCAACTTCTCATTCTTACACTGCTCTTCCTTCATTTCCTCTAGTTTTGTCCTCAGCTTTGTGAGATCTTCCACTCTGAGTGTCCTCTTTGCAGCAACAACAGCACCTTCTCTCTTGTGCCTCACCTGCCTCCAATACTATCTTCATCTCCCCTTTCATCTCTGTACAAAGACTGAGGGGCTGTTTTGTCCACTCTTCATCCATCGTGGCTTTGAGTATAACCAACAGCATTTCGTTTACTGCCCATGGACGTTGGAAAAATAAACACCAATACAATATAATGCGATTCTTTATTCATTACATTTCGCCCATACATTGGCCTTTATCAAGTCACAAACAGATCTACATAAATATATATAGTGTGGGGAATCAGGTGGAGAATGTTGGGTAGGGCATACCCTCCAGGTAGGGTGAATCTGACAGCGGGCAACCGCTACTCCCTGCCTCAGTCTAGCCACATCAGTCTTGTTACTGTCTGTTGGTACAAAATATGTCTTGGAGATAAGTGTACTTACTTATATATGGTCGCAGGGGGTGTCGAGTCTCAGCTCCTGGCTCCTGCCTCTTCGCTGGTCGCTGCTAGGTTCACTCTCATCCGGCTTCGAGACCTTAGCGTACCTCTTCTTAAAGCTATGTATGGACCCTCAGTGTGTGTGTGTGTGTGTGTACTCACCTAGTTGTACTCACCTAGTTGAGGTTGCAGGGGTCGAGTCCAAGCTCCTGGCCCCGCCTCTTCACTGGTCGCTACTAGGTCACTCTCCCTGAACCATGAGCTTTATCGTACCTCTGCTTAAAGCTATGTATGGATCCTGCCTCCACTACATCGCTTCCCAAACTATTCCACTTCCTGACTACTCTGTGGCTGAAGAAATACTTCCTAACATCCCTTTGATTCATCTGTGTCTTCAGCTTCCAACTGTGTCCCCGTGTTGCTGTGTCCAGTCTCTGGAACATCCTGTCTTTGTCCACCTTGTCAATTCCTCTCAGTATTTTGTAAGTCGTTATCATGTCCCCACTATCTCTCCTGTCCTCCAGTGTCGTCAGGTTGATTTCCCTTAACCTCTCCTCATAGGACATACCTCTTAACTTTGGGACTAGTCTTGTTGCAAACCTTTGCACTTTCTCTAGTTTCTTTACATGCTTGGCTAGGTGTGGGTTCCAAACTGGTGCCGCATACTCCAATATGGGCCTAACGTACACGGTGTACAGGGTCCTGAACGATTCCTTATTAAGATGTCGGAATGCTGTTCTGAGGTTTGCCAGGCGCCCATATGCTGCAGCAGTTATTTGGTTGATGTGCGCTTCAGGAGATGTGCCTGGTGTTATACTCACCCCAAGATCTTTTTCCTTGCGTGAGATTTGTAGTCTCTGGCCCCTTAGACTGTACTCCGTCTGCGGTCTTCTTTGCCCTTCCCCAATCCTCATGACTTTGCACTTGGTGGGATTGAACTCCAGGAGCCAATTGCTGGACCAGGTCTGCAGCCTGTCCAGATCCCTTTGTAGTTCTGCCTGGTCTTCGATCGAGTGAATTCTTCTCATCAACTTCACGTCATCTGCAAACAGGGACACCTCAGAGTCTATTCCTTCCGTCATGTCGTTCACAAATACAAGAAACAGCACTGGTCCTAGGACTGACCCCTGTGGGACCCCGCTGGTCACAGGTGCCCACTCTGACACCTCGCCACGTACCTTGACTCGCTGCTGTCTTCCTGACAAGTATTCCCTGATCCATTGTAGTGCCTTCCCTGTTATCCCTGCTTGGTCCTCCAGTTTTTGCACTAATCTCTTGTGTAGAACTGTGTCAAACGCCTTCTTGCAGTCCAAGAATATGCAATCCACCCACCCCTCTCTCTCTTGTCTTACTGCTGTCACCATGTCATAGAACTCCAGTAGGTTTGTGACACAGGATTTCCCGTCTATGAAACCATGTGTGTGTGTGTGTGTGTGTGTGTGTGTACTCACCTAGTTGTACTCACCTAGTTGAGGTTGCGGGGGTCGAGTCCGAGCTCCTGGCCCCGCCTCTTCACTGATCACTACTAGGTCACTCTCCCTGAGCCGTAAGCTTTATCATACCTCTGCTTAAAGCTATGTATGGATCCTGCCTCCACTACATCGCTTCCCAAACTATTCCACTTACTGACTACTCTGTGGCTGAAGAAATACTTCCTAACATCCCTGTGATTCATCTGTGTCTTCAGCTTCCAACTGTGTCCCCTTGTTACTGTGTCCAATCTCTGGAACATCCTGTCTTTGTCCACCTTGTCAATTCCTCTCAGTATTTTGTAAGTCGTTATCATGTCCCCACTATCTCTCCTGTCCTCCATTGTCGTCAGGTTGATTTCCCTTAACCTCTCCTCGTAGGACATACCTCTTAGCTCTGGGACTAGTCTTGTTGCAAGCCTTTGCACTTTCTCTAGTTTCTTCACGTGCTTGGCTAGGTGTGGGTTCCAAACTGGTGCCGCATACTCCAATATGGGCCTAACGTACACGGTGTACAGGGTCCTGAATGATTCCTTATTAAGATGTCGGAATGCTGTTCTGAGGTTTGCTAGGCGCCCATATGCTGCAGCAGTTATTTGGTTGATGTGCGCTTCAGGAGATGTGCCTGGTGTTATACTAACCCCAAGATCTTTTTCCTTGAGTGAGGTTTGTAGTCTCTGACCCCCTAGACTGTACTCCGTCTGCGGCCTTCTTTGCCCTTCCCCAATCTTCATGACTTTGCACTTGGTGGGATTGAACTCCAGGAGCCAATTGCTGGACCAGGTCTGCAGCCTGTCCAGATCCCTTTGTAGTTCTGCCTGGTCTTCGATCGAGTGAATTCTTCTCATCAACTTCACGTCATCTGCAAACAGGGACACCTCAGAGTCTATTCCTTCCGTCATGTCGTTCACAAATACAAGAAACAGCACTGGTCCTAGGACTGACCCCTGCGGGACCCCGCTGGTCACAGGTGCCCACTCTGACACCTCGCCACGTACCATGACTCGCTGCTGTCTTCCTGACAAGTATTCCCTGATCCATTGTAGTGCCTTCCCTGTTATCCCTGCTTGGTCCTCCAGTTTTTGCACCAATCTCTTGTGTGGAACTGTGTCAAACGCCTTCTTGCAGTCCAAGAAAATGCAATCCACCCACCCCTCTCTCTCTTGTCTTACTGCTGTCACCATGTCATAGAACTCCAGTAGGTTTGTGACACAGGATTTCCCGTCCCTGAAACCATGTTGGCTGCTGTTGATGAGATCGTTCCTTTCTAGGTGTTCCACCACTCTTCTCCTGATAATCTTCTCCATGATTTTGCATACTATACATGTCAATGACACTGGTCTGTAGTTTAATGCTTCATGTCTGTCTCCTTTTTTAAAGATTGGGACTACATTTGTTGTCTTCCATGCCTCAGGCAATCTCCCTGTTACGATAGATGTATTGAATATTGTTGTTAGGGGTACACATAGCGCCTCTGCTCCCTCTCTCAATACCCATGGGGAGATGTTATCTGGCTCCATTGCCTTTGAGGTATCTAGCTCACTCAGAAGCCTCTTCACTTCTTCCTCGGTTGTGTGCACTTTGTCCAGCACTTGGTGGTGTGCCCCACCTCTCCATCTTTCTGGAGTCCCTTCTGTCTCCTCTGTGAACACTTCTTTGAATCTCTTGTTGAGTTCTTCACATACTTCATGGTCATTTCTTGTTGTCTCTCCTCCTTCCTTCCTTAGCCTGATTACCTGGTCCTTGACTGTTGTTTTCCTCCTGATGTGGCTGTACAACAGTTTCGGGTCAGATTTGGCTTTCGCTTCTATGTCATTTTCATATTGTCTTTGGGCCTCCCTTCTTATCTGTGCATATTCGTTTCTGGCTCTACGACTGTTCTCCTTATTCTCCTGGGTCCTTTGCCTTCTATATTTCTTCCATTCCCTAGCACACTTGGTTTTTGCCTCCCTGCACCTTTGGGTAAACCATGGGCTCATCCTGGCTTTTTCATTATTCCTGTTACCCTTGGGTACAAACCTCTCCTCAGCCTCCTTGCATTTTGTTGCTACATATTCCATCATCTCATTAACTGGCTTCCCTGCCAGTTCTCTGTCCCACTGAACCCCGTTCAGGTAGTTCCTCATTCCTGTGTAGTCCCCTTTCTTGTAGTTTGGCTTCATTCGTCCTGGCCTTCCTGCTTCTCCCTCCACTTGTAGCTCTACTGTGTATTCGAAGCTTAAAACCACATGGTCACTGGCCCCAAGGGGTCTTTCATATGTGATGTCCTCGATATCTGCACTACTCAAGGTGAATACTAAGTCCAGCCTTGCTGGTTCATCCTCTCCTCTCTCTCTCTTGTAGTGTCCCTTACATGTTGGCACATGAAGTTTTCCAGTACCACCTCCATCATCTTAGCCCTCCATGTATCTTGGCCCCCATGTGGGTCCAAGTTCTCCCAATCAATCTCCTTGTGGTTAAAGTCACCCATGATCAGGAGCTTTGCCCTGCATGCATGAGCTCTTCTGGCCACTCTAGCCAGTGTGTCAACCATCGCTCTATTGCTCTCGTCGTACTCTTGCCTTGGCCTCCTGCTGTTCTGTGGTGGGTTATACATCACTGCTATTACCACCTTGGGACCTCCAGAGTGAAGTGTTCCCGCTATGTAATCACTTTCTTCTCCGCTGTCTCCTCTCTCCAGCTCATCAAAATTCCAGCGATTTTTGATCAGCAACGCCACTCCTCCACCCCCCTGTTCCCTCTGTCTTTCCTCAGGATTTGGTATCCCGTTGGAAAGATGGCATCTGTTATCATACCTGTAAGCTTGGTTTCTGTGAGAGCTATGATGTGTGTGTGTGTGTGTGACAACTGCCTACAGATCATGACCGTCTTAAAGCACTTGAGTTGTGAAGAAATACTGCCTTGTGTCATATAATAATAGTAATAATAATAATAATATTATTATTATTATTATTATTATCATCATCA
>NC_091296.1:69741479-69771833 GCF_038502225.1 Cherax quadricarinatus | reverse complement strand
CCCCCTTCCCCCTTCCCCCTTCCCTTTATGGCTGTGCTGGCCGAAGTGTTTTTCTCACGTTCATTTCTTTGTAGTTGTTGTGTTTGTTGCTGCCAAACAAAAAAATGATAGTCTGTTCTTGTCTCTGTCCCCTAACACTCTCTCTTTGTGTGTGTGTGTGTGTGTGTGTGTGTGTGTGTGTATTCACCTATTTGTACTAACCTATTTGTTGTTGCAGGGGTCGAGTCACAGCTCCTGGCCCCGCCTCTTCACTGATTGCTACTAGGTCCTCTCTCTCCCTGCTCCATGAGCTCTATCATACCTCGCCTTAAAACTATGTATGGTTCCCGCCTCCACTACTTCACTTTCTAGGCTATTCCACGGCCTGACTACTCTATGACTGAAGAAATACTTCCTAACATCCCTTTGATTCATCTGAGTCTTCAACTTCCAATTGTGACCTCTTGTGTCTGTGTCCCATCTGTGGAACATCCCGTCTTTGTCCACCTTGTCTATTCCACGCAGTATTTTATATGTCGTTATCATGTCTCCCCTGACCCTCCTTGCCTCCAGTGTCGTCAGGCCGATTTCCCTCAACCTTTCTTCGTAGGACAATCCCCGTAGCTCTGGGACTAGTCTTGTTGCAAACCTTTGCACTTTCTCTAATTTCTTGACGTGCTTGACTAGGTGTGGATTCCAAACTGGTGCTGCATACTCCAGTATGGGCCTGACGTAAATGGTATACAGAGTCTTGAACGAATCCTTACTGAGGTATCGGAATGCTATCCGTAGGTTTGCCAGGCGCCCGTATGCTGCAGCAGTTATCTGATTGATGTGCGCCTCAGGAGATATGCTCAGTGTTATACTCACCCCCAGATCTTTTTCCTTGAGTGAGGTTTGCAGACTTTGGCCGTGTAAACTATATTGTGTCTGCGGTCTTCTTTGCCCTTCCCCAATCTTCATGACTTTCCATTTGGCAGGGTTAAACTCAAGGAGCCAGTTGCTCGACCAGGCTTGGGTGTGTGTGTGTGTGTGTGTGTGTGTGTGTGTGTGTGTGTGTGTGTGTGTGTGTGTGTGTGTGTGTGTGTGTGTGTGTGTGTGTGTGTGTGTGTGTATGTGTGTGTGTGTGTTAGTGTGAGTGTGTGTGTGTGTGTGTGTTAGTTAAGATCCCATGACTATCGACATGGTGTTCGCTGCTAGACAGCTACAGGAGAAATGTCAGGAACAGAACGCCGACTTGTACTCCACCTACATCGATCTGACCAAGGCCTTCGACACCGTTAGTAGAGAGGGCCTTTGGAGAATCATGGCAAAGTACGGCTGCCCAAAGACGTTTATCGCCATCGTATGCCAACTTCACGATGGAATGCTGGCCAGAGTCCAAGACAACGGAGAGACATCTAAACCATTCCCAGTCTCAAATGGAGTGAAACAAGGCTGCGTGCTTGCTCCCACCCTGTTCAGCCTGATGTTCTCGGCCATGCTTACAGACGCATTCAGGGACACAGAAGCAGGAATCGGCATCAGGTACCGTACAGATGGGTCTGTCTTCAACCTCAGGAGGCTTCAAGCAAAAACCAAGGCTGCAACTGACACCATCAATGACCTGCTATTGTGTCTGTGGTCTTCTTTGCCCTTCCCCAATCTTCATGACTTTGCATTTGGCGGGCTTAAACTCAAGGAGCCAGTTGCTGGACCAGGCTTGTAGCCTGTCCAGGTCTCTTTGTAGTCCTGCCTGATCCTCATCCGATTTGATTCTTCTCATTAACTTCACATCGTCTGCAAACAAGGACACTTCTGAGTCTATCCCTTCCGTTATGTCATTCACATATACCAAGAACAGCACAGGTCCAAGGACTGACCCCTGTGGAACCCCGCTTGTCACAGACGCCCACTTTGACACCTCGTCACGTACCATGACTCATTGTTGCCTCCCTGTAAGGTATTCTCTTATCCATTGCAGTGCCTTTCCTGTTATGTGTGCCTGATCCTCTAGCTTTTGCAGTAACCTCTTGTGAGGAACTGTGTCAAAGGCCTTCTTGCAGTCCAAAAAAATGCAGTCGATCCACCCCTCTCTCTCTTGTCTTACTTCTGTCACCTTGTCATAAAACTCTAATAGGTTTGTGACACAGGATTTTCCCTCCCTGAAACCATGCTGGTTGTCAATTATACACTTGTTTCTTTCCAGGTGCTCCACCACTCTCCTCCTGATGATCTTCTCCATGACCTTGCATACTATACACGTTAGTGATACAGGTCTGTAGTTTAGTGCTTCATGTCTGTCTCCCTTTTTAAAAATTGGAACTACATTTGCCATCTTCCATACCTCGGGGAGTTGCCCAGTTTCAAATGATGTGTTGAAGATCTTTGTCAATGGTACACACAGTGTCTCTGCTCCCTCTTTAAGGACCCACGGAGAGATGTTGTCTGGTCCCACCGCCTTTGAGGTGTCAAGTTCGCATAGCAGCTTCTTCACCTCCTCCTTGGTTATATGTACCTCATCCAGCACTTGCTGGTGCACCCCCCTGCTCTGATTTCCTGGAGTCCTACTGGTTTCCACTGTAAATACTTCTTTAAATCTTGTGTTGAGCTCCTGACATACCTCCCGGTCGTTTCTTGTGAATTCCCCATCACCCTTCCTCAGTCTGATTACCTGGTCCTTGACTGTTGTTTTCCTCCTGATGTGGCTGTACAATAGCTTCAGGTCAGTCTTGACTTTCGTTGCTATGTCATTTTCGTATTGCCGCTGAGCCTCCCTTCTTATCTGTGCATATTCGTTTCTGGCTCTTCGGCTAATCTCTTTATTTTCCTGAGTTCTCTGTCTTCTGTACCTTTTCCATTCTCTAGTAAACCTAGTTTTTGCCTCCCTACACCTTTGGGTGAACCAAGGACTCGTTCTGTTCTTCCCATTATTTCTGTTTCCCTTGGGAACAAACCTCTCCTCTGCCTCCTTGCATTTTGTTGCCACATAGTCCATCATTTCTTGTACTGGTTTTCCTGTCAGTTTCCTCTCCCACTGAATGTCTTGAAGGAAGTTCCTCAAGCCTGAGTAGTTCCCCCTTTTGTAGTTTGGTTTTTCCCACCCTATTCCTGCTGCTCTCTCCACTTGGAGCTCAACTATGTAGTCGAAGCACAGAACCACATGATCACTAGCTCCCAGGGGCCTTTCATACATGATATCCTCAATGTCAGAACTACTCAAGGTGAATACAAGGTCCAGTCTTGCTGGTTCATCCTCTCCTCTAACATGTTGATGCATGAGGTTTTCCAGTACCACATCCATTATCTTGGCTCTCCATGTTTCGGGACCCCCATGGGGCTCCAGGTTTTCCCAGTCAATCTCCTTGTGATTGAAATCACCCATAACTAGTAACTTTACTCCCCCCCATGTGTGCTCTCCTGGCCACCTCGGCTAGTGTGTCGACCATTGCTCTGTTGCTCTCATCGTATTCTTCTCTTGGCCTCCTGCAGTTCTGTGGTGGGTTGTACATTACTGCAATTATCACCTTATGTCCCTCAGACTGGATTGTTCCTACTAAGTAGTCCCTTTCGCCCGTGCCATCCATTCCTTCCATTTTCTCAAACCCCCACTGGTTTTTAATGAGCAGTGCAACTCCTCCTCCCCCTCTCCTCCCTCTGTCTTTCCTGAGGATTTGATATCCGGTTGGAAAGATTTAATCTGTTATTATTCTGGTGAGTTTTGTTTCTGTGAGTGCTATTATGTCTGGGGATGTCTCCTTGATTCTTTCGTGCCACTCCTCATGCTTATTTGTTCTTCCATCTGCATTTGTATACCACACCTTCAACTTCTTTTCTAAGATTGTGGTCTGGGAGGTGTATTGGGGTTGGGGAAGTGGGAGACCTGATAAGGAACTATGGGTGGTTGCTGTGGGGGTGGAGTTTGTAATGCAGTGGGTGGGGGCATTGGATGTGGCATGGGTGTTTTGGTTTAGAGTGTTTGGTTGCACTGGGGTTGACCTGGTTGGGAGGCTTCTATAGGAAGTTGTGAGGGAGGCTGCATTTGATCTTCCTGTGTCTGGGATCTCCTGTCTGTCTTCTCCATCCCCTCTCTTTCCTCCTTTCGCCTTTGTACCATCTCTCTCTGTTTCTTCCTTTCTGCTTGTGTTCTGTCGCAGTCGAGATACACCTTCCTGTATGCCGGCATGTCCCTTAATCGTGCTTTCTCCTGTAGGATCCTGTTCCGAGTCGATTCTGCCTTGAAGGTCACTTTCACTGGCCGGGTTCTTTTTTTTACATACCCCCCTATTCTCCGAAAATTTTCCAGCTGGGTCATGTCGTCTTCTCCTATTGCTTTCATGATTCTTTCAATTGCTTTTTTTTCCCTTGTTTTCTGGCTTCATATGTTTCCCCTTCAACTTCCTGGAGCCCATACACAAAGACTGACCTCACCCTTTCATTCTCCCACTGCATATCCCTGTGTATCCTCTCATTCAATTTGATTTCCTCCATTGCAGCTTTCCTTTCTTCAGTTTCACTAGCTAATGTACTTGGGCTCAGTGGCCTATCATTTTCCCTTCTCGGCTTTCCCTGGGCTCTGCTGTGGTCTGTTAGGGCCTCCACATATAGCTTAGGTCTTTCATTTACTACATTCTCCACTGATTGAGCTTCTACATGCTGTTTTGCTCCTTCTTTCCCTACAGTCCCCTTATTTGTGACTGAGGTAGCAGTCTCTGTTGTCAATCCCAAAATGTTCTTTAGTTCTTTAGGCTGTTTCAGATTTTTCAGTTCCTCTTCTAAACTCTGTATCCTGGCCTCTGCTGCTTTGACTTGCACCTCCCACTTCCTGCTTTCCATGACTATGCTCTCTTCCATTCTCATGCTAAGTTCTTCTAGTTTCTTTTCCCATTCATGTTCCCTTTTTGTGAGCTCTGCTGCTCAATCTTCCTTTGCAGTTTCCTCCTCCTGTCCCTTGGTTTATCTTGTTGCTCTCTGGCAACCCATTTTTGTTTTATCCTGATTGCCTCAGAGTGGGAAACCTATGTAATTCTGTATGTTAGGTTAGTATTGTGTATGTCAGAGTGTGGGGTGGGGGAGGTAGAGGAGGAACTGTGGCTATGTGGGAGATTAGTGGGAAGGGGGAGTGGGAAGGAGAGTGAAGCAAGTGGGTGAGTGGGAGAGGGAGAGGTGGGAAGGGGGAGGGTGAAAGAGGGAGGGGAGGGATCAGGTGAAGGAGTGAGATGTCGGTGGGGGAGGGGGGGAGTGTATGTGTGAGTCTGGCAATGTGTGTGTGTGTGGGGGGAGTGGGGGTGTGTGGGGGATGTGTGGGGGATGTGTGGGTGTGTGTGGGTGTGTGTGGATGTGTGTGGATGTGTGTGGGGGTGTGTGGGTGTGTGTGGGGGTGTGTGGGTGTGGGGGTGTATGGGTGTTCGTGTGCACACTATGCTACGCTACTCTTTTGAAGATCATAAAAATTTTTTCACAATCAATTCCTTATTAATATACACTAATATATACTATATAATATTAATTGTGTACACTTGTGTTTGTGTGTACACTTGTGTTTGTGTGTACACTTGTGTTTGTGTGTGTGTGTGTTTACTAGCTTGTCGTTCTTTGAAAAAGAGGGGGGGTTACGTTAACACTATTTGTTATTGTTGTTGGTTCACTGGTACTCTCCCGGCCCAGATCTTTGTTGTTCTTGGTTCACCGGTACTCTCCCGGCCCAGATCTTTGTTGTTGTTGGTTCACCGGTACTCTCCCGGCCCAGATCTTTGTTGTTCTTGGTTCACCGGTACTCTCCCGGCCCAGATCTTTGTTGTTCTTGGTTCACCGGTACTCTCCCGGCCCAGATCTTTGTTGTTCTTGGTTCACCGGTACTCTCCCGGCCCAGATCTTTGTTGTTGTTGGTTCACCGGTACTCTCCCGGCCCAGATCTTTGTTGTTGTTGGTTCACCGGTACTCTCCCGGCCCAGATCTTTGTTGTTGTTGGTTCACCGGTACTCTCCCGGCCCAGATCTTTGTTGTTGTTGGTTCACCGGTACTCTCCCGGCCCAGATCTTTGTTGTTCTTGGTTCACCGGTACTCTCCCGGCCCAGATCTTTGTTGTTGTTGGTTCACCGGTACTCTCCCGGCCCAGATCTTTGTTGTTCTTGGTTCACCGGTACTCTCCCGGCCCAGATCTTTGTTGTTGTTGGTTCACCGGTACTCTCCCGGCCCAGATCTTTGTTGTTGTTGGTTCACCGGTACTCTCCCGGCCCAGATCTTTGTTGTTGTTGGTTCACCGGTACTCTCCCGGCCCAGATCTTTGTTGTTGTTGGTTCACCGGTACTCTCCCGGCCCAGATCTTCGCACACTAGGCTACTTTACTTTTTGAAGATTATAGGATTATTTTTTCTCACTCAATTCCTTATTAATATATACTTATGTTTATTATAATAATTACGGGTGCGCACATGTGTTTGTATGTGCGTACTTGTTTACTAGCTTGTCGCTGTCAGGGGGGGGGTTCACTAGGCTACACAACTCTTCTGGAGTTTACCTGAAGATATTTAGATAATTTACTAAACATTATCAGGGTAACCACTATCTATCTCCTGGTACTGAAATAGGGAGAGAGAGATGGTATAGCATACAACCAGCAGGGCGAGACACTGAGACTTTAGACACTAACCAAAATTAACCACAAATAGGCAAGTGATGTCGTCTGCACAACAATGGAGGTTCCTGCTGGTCGGCTGCTATCAACTCCTTCAATTTTGTAACTCCTTCAGGAACTTCATCATGCATTCAAGTTTTTATTTTATTTTTATTTTAAGACTTGGTATTCCCTCTTTTTTCTTTAGTACAGTATTATGGTCATTACAAATCTGATGATGTCAGCTACATTCACAACACCAACAGCTGGGGATTGACTAATTTTTTCTTACTTTCAGTATTTACTTAATCACTCTTTTATGACCTTATCACTACACTGCTGTTATAACCAACTAACATATGTATTTGTTAATATTTCAGATCACACCGTTAACCCAATTAACTGTTTGGATATTTTGTGTCAACACTGCGTCCAGTAGCCTGATCAGCTGACTGCTACCCTCCCTCACTCACCATTCATTCAAATCTAAATTGTAAAAATTCTTGATCTTATCACATTATTCGCACTCTTGAAAGCTATTGCACTCTTGTAGGTATGTTCACTGATTCACTCACGTACGATGACCGCTAATAATATCTTAGGACAGCCACTAAAACGCTAAATCCTGGGAGCACTATTCAGCGATACTGCTTCACGTGTGTACTCACCTAGTTGCACTCACCTAGTTGAGGTTGCGGGGGTCGAGTCCGAGCTCCTGGCCCCGCCTCTTCACTGATCGCTACTAGGTCACTCTCCCTGAGCCGTGAGCTTTATCATACCTCTGCTTAAAGCTATGTATGGATCCTGCCTCCACTACATCGCTTCCCAAACTATTCCACTTACTGACTACTCTGTGGCTGAAGAAATACTTCCTAACATCCCTGTGATTCATCTGTGTCTTCAGCTTCCAACTGTGTCCCCTTGTTACTGTGTCCAATCTCTGGAACATCCTGTCTTTGTCCACCTTGTCAATTCCTCTCAGTATTTTGTATGTCGTTATCATGTCCCCCCTATCTCTCCTGTCCTCCAGTGTCATCAGGTTGATTTCCCTTAACCTCTCCTCGTAGGACATACCTCTTAGCTCTGGGACTAGTCTTATTGCAAACCTTTGCACTTTCTCTAGTTTCTTTACGTGCTTGGCTAGGTGTGGGTTCCAAACTGGTGCCGCATACTCCAATATGGGCCTAACGTACACGGTGTACAGGGTCCTGAATGATTCCTTATTAAGATGTCGGAATGCTGTTCTGAGGTTTGCTAGGCGCCCATATGCTGCAGCAGTTATTTGGTTGATGTGCGCTTCAGGAGATGTGCCTGGTGTTATACTCACCCCAAGATCTTTTTCCTTGAGTGAGGTTTGTAGTCTCTGGCCCCCTAGACTGTACTCCGTCTGTGGTCTTCTTTGCCCTTCTGCAATCTTCATGACTTTGCACTTGGTGGGATTGAACTCCAGGAGCCAATTGCTGGACCAGGTCTGCAGCCTGTCCAGATCCCTTTGTAGTTCTGCCTGGTCTTCGATCGAAAGAATTCTTCTCATCAACTTCACGTCATCTGCAAACAGGGACACCTCGGAGTTTATTCCTTCCGTCATGTCCTAGGACTGACCCCTGTGGGACCCCGCTGGTCACAGGTGCCCACTCTGACACCTCGCCACGTACCATGACTCGCTGCTGTCTTCCTGACAAGTATTCCCTGATCCATTGTAGTGCCTTCCCTGTTATCCCTTCTTGGTCCTCCAGTTTTTGCACTAATCTCTTGTGTGGTACTGTGTCAAACGCCATCTTGCAGTCCAAGAAAATGCAATCCACTCACCCCTCTCTCTCTTGTCTTACTGCTGTCACCATGTCATAGAACTCCAGTAGGTTTGTGACACAGGATTTCCCGTCCCTGAAACCATGTTGGCTGCTGTTAATAAATTAATGAGATCGTTCCTTTCTAGGTGTTCCACCACTCTTCTCCTGATAATCTTCTCCATGATTTTGCATACTATACATGTCAGTGACACTGGTCTGTAGTTTAATGCTTCATGTCTGTCTCCTTTTTTAAAGATTGGGACTACATTTGCTGTCTTCCATGCCTCAGGCTATCTCCCTGTTTCGATAGATGTATTGAATATTGTTGTTAGGGGTACACATAGCACCTCTGCTCCCTCTCTCAATACCCATGGGGAGATGTTATCTGGCCCCATTGCCTTTGAGGTATCTAGCTCACTCAGAAGCCTCTTCACTTCTTCCTCGGTTGTGTGCACTGTGTCCAGCACTTGGTGGTGTGCCCCACCTCTCCGTCTTTCTGGAGTCCCTTCTGTCTCCTCTGTGAACACTTCTTTGAATCTCTTGTTGAGTTCCTCACATACTTCACGGTCATTTCTTGTTGTCTCTTCTCCTTCCTTCCTTAGCCTGATTACCTGGTCCTTGACTGTTGTTTTCCTCCTGATGTGGCTGTACAACAGTTTCGGGTCAGATTTGGCTTTCGCTGCTATGTCATTTTCATATTGTGTGTGTGTGTATGTGTGTATGTGTGTGTGAGTGTGAGTGTGTATGTGAGTGTGTGTGTGAGTGTGAGTGTGTATCAGGAAACTGTGAAATAAACAATATAAATTGAAAAAAGCAGTACAAAAGAAGACCAATTTCCATCAGCAGGAAAAAAGAGAATCCCTCAGCCTCAGTCTGCCAACATTCATATATATATTTTTTTTGTTCAGTCCGGCACACATTTTCCTAACAGTATAAATCCATAACAAAACCAGCAGGTTTGTGAATATAAATTAGAAAGCCAACACCTGTCTTTATATATATATATATATATATATATATATATATATATATATATATATATATATATATATATATATATATATATATATATATATATATATATATATATATATGTGTGTGTGTGTGTGTGTGTGTGTGTGTGTGTGTGTGTGTGTGTACTCACCTATTTGTACTCACCTATTTGTGGTTGCAGGGGTCGAGTCCTAGCTCCTGGCCCCGCCTCTTCACCGGTTGCTACTAGGCCCTCTCTCTCCCCGCTCCATGAGCTTTATCAAACCTCGTCTTAAAACTGTGTATGGTTCCTGCCTCCACTACGTCATTTTCTAGGCTATTCCACTGCCTTACAACTCTCTGACTGAAGAAATACTTCCTACTATCTCTCTGACTCATTTGTGTCTTCAACTTCCAATTGTGGCCTCCTGTTTCTGTGTCCCCTCCCTGGAACATCCTGTCCTTGTCCACCTTGTCTATTCCACGCAGTATTTTATATGTCGTTATCATGTCTCCCCTGACCCTCCTGTCCTCCAGTGTCGTCAGGCCGATTTCCCTTAATCTTTCTTCATAGGACATTCCCCTTAGCTCTGGAACTAACCTTGTTGCAAACCTTTGTACTTTCTCTAGTTTCTTGACGTGCTTTATCAAGTGCGGGTTCCAAACAGGTGCTGCATACTCCAGTATGGGCCTGACATACACCTTATACAGTGTCTTGAATGATTCCTTACTAAGGTGTCGGAATGCTGTTCTCAGGTTTGCCAGGCGCCCATATGCTGCAGCAGTTATCTGATTGATGTGTGCTTCCGGAGACATGCTCGGTGTTATACTCACCCCAAGATCTTTCTCCTTGAGTGAGGTTTGCAGTCTTTGGCCACCTAGCCTATACTCTGTCTGTGGTCTTCTGTGCCCTTCCCCTATCTTCATGACTTTGCATTTGGCAGGATTAAATTCGAGAAGCCATTTGCTGGACCAGGTGTCCAGTCTGTCCAGGTCTCTTTGAAGTCCTGCCTGGTCCTCATCAGATTTAATTCTCCTCATTAACTTCACATCATCTGCAAACAGGGACACTTCTGAGTCTAACCCTTCCGTCATGTCGTTCACATATACCAAAAATAGCACTGGTCCTAGGACCGACCCCTGTAGGACCCCGCTCGTCACAGGTGCCCACTGTGATACATCATTACGTACCATGACTCGTTGTTGCCTCCCTGTCAGGTATTCTCTGATCCATTGCAGTGCCCTTCCTGTTATATGCGCCTGATGCTCTAGCTTCTGGACTAATCTCTTGTGAGGAACTGTGTCAAAGGCCTTCTTGCAGTCCAAGAAGATGCAATCAACCCACCCATCTCTCTCTTGTCTTACTTCTGTTATTTTATCATAAAACTCCAGAAGGTTTGTGACACAGGATTTGCCTTCCGTGAATCCGTGCTGGTTGGCATTTATACTCCTGTTCCGTTCCAGGTGCTCCACCACTCTCCTCCTGATAATCTTCTCCATAATTTTGCATACTATACACGTCAATGACACAGGTCTATAGTTTAGTGCCTCTTTTCTGTCTCCTTTTTTGAAAATGGGAACTACATTTGCTGTCTTCCATACCTGTGTGTGTGTGTGTGTGTGTGTGTGTGTGTGTGTGTGTGTGTGTGTTTAGAATTCGCAGAAGAGCGAAGTATTCACAAACATTAATCTCTGGTGGAAGGAGACTCGAACCTACGAACCTTGGGACAAGGTACGTAGTGCTTTAACCCCTGTACCACACTGGACCAACCACACTGGACCAACCACACTGGACCAACCACACTGGACTAACCACACTGGACCAACCACACTGGACCAACCACACTGGACCAACCACACTGGACCAACCACACTGGACTAACCACACTGGACTAACCACACTGGACCAACCACACTGGACCAACCACACTGGACCAACCACACTGGACCAACCACACTGGACCAACCACACTGGACCAACCACACTGGACCAACCACACTGGACCAACCACACTGGACCAACCACACTGGACCAACCACACTGGACCAACCACACTGGACTAACCACACTGGACCAACCACACTGGACCAACCACACTGGACCAACCACACTGGACCAACCACACTGGACCAACCACACTGGACTAACCACACTGGACTAACCACACTGGACCAACCACACTGGACCAACCACACTGGACCAACCACACTGGATCAACCACACTGGACTAACCACACTGGACTAACCACACTGGACTAACCACACTGGACCAACCACACTGGACTAACCACACTGGACCAACCACACTGGACTAACCACACTGGACCAACCACACTGGACCAACCACACTGGACCAACCACACTGGACCAACCACACTGGACTAACCACACTGGACAAACCACACTGGACCAACCACACTGGACCAACCACACTGGACCAACCACACTGTACCAGTACCTTGGCGTCGCCAAGGTACTGGTCCAGTGTAGTTGTCATATAGGGGGGTGATGGAACGGACGGAAAATTAGGGGAATAAGGGAGTAATCGGGGTAAAGGGAGTGAGTAGACAGGAGAGGTGAGTCGAGTAACAGGAGCGAAGGTATTGTGAGGTCACTGGTGACATCACCTCTCATTATCTCTACTCACCCTCTCAGTACTTGAAATAAATATTGCTTTTCTACTCAAACAGTTTATTGCTAAGTCCTTGTACAATAATATATTTGGGAACATGGGAACATTATTGAGTTTAGATAAATGGTGATGATACACATATGCAGTGAGACAGGGAATACAATCCACTGACATAACAGAATATAACTTACAATATAGTTCAGAGGACAGTTCACCACAGGAACTCAGTCACACTCTAGCCACAGGTCCGAAGACCTACACAGCATGAGCACTGTTCCAGTGCTGTGTAGGTCTGTGTAGGTCCAGTGTTGTGTAGGTCTGTCTCTGTTGGAGACACTGGGTCGAGACCCAGTGTCTCCAACAGAGTCTCCTCCAGAGACTCTCCAGCAGCCCTCTCCCAAAGCTCTGCACACAGGCAGCAGCTCTGCCAGAATTTCTAGCCCAGAGCTCTGCACACAGACCAGAGCTCCACCCGAATCTGATGCTCAGAGCTCTGCACATAGGCCAGAGCTCGACCAGAATCTCTGCTCTCTAGCAGTTTCCTTCAGCTTATATGGTCCTTAAAGCACCCCTTCAAGAACAAAAGACCTTAGACTTAAGCCGAGAGGCGTGTCTGACAGCTGTTTGCCAAGGCAACGTGTGTGACAATTTACTGGTTAATTAGGTCTCCCTAAGTGTCCTCACAAACACTACATCACATGGTACGCTGGTTAAAGCACTGTGTACCTTGTCCCAAGGTTCGTAGGTTTGAGTCTCCTTCGACAAGAGATTAATATATATATATATATATATATATATATATATATATATATATATATATATATATATATATATATATATGTATGTGTGTGTGTGTGTGTGTGTGTGTACTCACCTATTTTTGGTTGCAGGGGTCGAGTCTTAGCTCCTGGTGCCGCCTCTTCACCGGTTTCTACTGGGTCCTCTCTCTCCCTGCTCCATGAGATTTATTAAACCTCGTCTTAAAACGATGTATGGTTCCCGCCTCCACTACATCACTTTCTAGGCTATTCCACTGCCTGACAACTCTATGACTGAAGAAATACTTCCTAACACCCCTTTGACTCATCTGAGTCTTCAACTTCCAATTGTGACACCTTGTTTCTGTGTCCCATCTCTGGAACATCCTGTCTTTGTCCACCTTGTCTATTCTGCACACTATTTTATATGTCGTTATCATGTGTCCCCTGACCCTCCTGTCCTCTAGTGTCGTCAGGCCGATTTCCCTCAACCTTTCTTCATAGGACGTTCCCCTTAGCTCTGGAACTAACCTTGTCGCAAACCTTTGCACTTTCTCTAGTTTCTTGACGTGCTTGATCAAGTGTGGGTTCCAAACAGGTGCTGCATACTCCAGTATGGGCCTGACGTACACGGTGTACAGTGTCTTGAACGATTCCTTGCTAAGGTATCGGAACGCTGTTCTCAGGTTTGCCAGGCGCCCATATGCTGCAGCAGTTATCTGGTTGATGTGTGCTTCCGGAGACATGCTTGGTGTTATACTCACCCCAAGATCTCTCTCCTTGAGCGAGGTTTGCAGTCATTGACCACCTAGCCTATACTCCATCTGCGGTCTTCTGTGCCCTTCCCCGATCTTCATGACTTTGAATTTGGCAGGGTTAAATTCGAGAAGCCAGTTGCTGGACCAGGTGTCCAGTCTGTCCAGGTCTCTGAAGTCCTGCCTGATCCTCATCTGATTTAATTCTCCTCATTAACTTGACATCGTCTGGGAACAGGGACACTTCTGAGTCTAACCCTTCTTACCATCCTGCTCTTGACTTAGGGAGGAAGAATTCTGTTTCACTCCCTCATGGAGATTTTTAAAATATATATTATGTACAAAGAGAGGCGTTTATAGAGGGATCAAAAGCGGAGAGGATTATCTTGCTAACCATTATATTCAATTGAAGAGAGAACTCAAAAGAGAATGTGAAATTAAGTGTGCGAGGGAAGACAATTATTAACCCATAAGATTTCTTGTCACAGATATATAAATATTATTATTGAATGTATAGAATCAATTAACTGTAAGTCAGGTCAGTTTACTGTGATATAAAAAAATGGGTATACTATTTTTAACACCTATTTTCTCTCTTCTTTTTTAAGAAAAGGATACGAATGTAATTCCAAAAATCAACGATTACAATGATTACACTAGTCTGATGGTCCTCGAACAAGTAGATGGATTAAATTCAAGCAAGTCATGGGGCTCTGATGACTATGTCAAGGGTTCTCGAGGAATGCACGAAGGAACTTAGCAAACACCTAGCTAAGCTCCTCAGTATATCACTGCAAACAAATGTGACAAATAAATGGAAAACGGCAAATGTAATACCCATTTACAGAGGGAAATAGGTACTTAGCTTCAAATTATAGACCAGTCAGCCTAACCTCAATTGTTGGAAAGTTGATGGAATTAATAATTGCTGATGCAATTAGAAACTACCTTGAAATATATAGTTTGATCAATGAAGTTATTAGTATTTTCATCCACACTTGTTTAGTTAACATCTATCAAAGTCTCTTGTGTATTCACGAATAATTTCTCACAAAGTGTACAAATGGAAACCCGGAATAAAGTGCATGTATATAAACCGTGTTGAAAATATCTAACCAAGACAGGGCTCACAACAATGGATTCAAGGGGGATCAGTCACAAGCAGCGTTCCACAAGGATCAGTTTTAGGTCCACTGTTGTTTATAATAGTATATATTAATAACTTTGACGAGAGAATAACAAGCGATGTAAGCAAATTCACTGTCGACACAAAAATAGGCAGGATAATAGATTTAGAGGAAGATGTCACTGAACTTCAGGAGGATTTAGACAAACTCATGACGTGGTTGGAAAAGTAGCAGGTACAGTTCAGTGTAGATAAATGCAAAATCCCAAAGCTCAGAAAGTAAATAACCCTAGCGGTTATCAAGTGAATAATTCAGCACTTGGCCGTACATAATGAGAAAGGGTCTTGAGAGTTATGGTAAGCAAGAACCCGAAGCCATGCCAGCGATGCCTTAGCTTACTAATAAGGCAACAGGAGTCCAGAGGTTGAACTACAGCTCTACACATCACTAGTGAGACTTCACTTAGATAATGCAGCTCACTTCTGGCCCCCATATTATAAAATAGATATAAATTCATTAAAGAATATTCAGAAAAGAATGACAAAATTCATTCACTTCATCTGGAATATTTCCTACGAAGACAGACTGAAAATCCCTTAAGTTACATTATCTCGTAAGACGAAGAGTGAAGGGAAGACGTGACTCAAGTGTATAAGCGGAAGATGGCCATAAATATAGGAGATATAAACAATGTGGAGAAATTTTATCCAGGGGGATCGACGCCTCCTGGGGGCGTCGATCCCCCTGGGGAAGTCGCTGTTCCCAGGGAGCGTCGATCCCCCTGGGGAAGTCGCTGTTCCCAGGGAGCGTCGATCCCCCTGGGGAAGTCGCTGTTCCCAGGGAGCGTCGATCCCCCTGGGGAAGTCGCTGTTCCCAGGGAGCGTCGATCCCCCTGGGGGTTGGAGAAAATTTTCCCACAAATAAGACTTTGAGGAGACTCTTCTTCGAGAATAAACTCGAAATTAAGATGACTTACCCCCCCCCCTCGCCCTCCGGAAACGTCATCTTAGTGAAGAAGTAAGTAACATGCGCCTCCGTGAAGGTGATGTCATGTCTCCTGCACCTCCAGCCAGGGATGGGGACACCCAGGTGTTTAAACCTTACCTTCTTATCAGTGTTCGTGATGTACCAGTGTTGCTATCTCAGCCTGGTGCGTGACAGTGTTGCTATCTCAGCCTGGTGCATGACAGTGTTGCTATCTCAGCCTGGTGCATGACAGTGTTGCTATCTCAGCCTGGTGCGTGACACTGTAGCTATCTCAGCCTGGTGCATGACAGTGTTGCTATCTCAGCCTGGTGCGTGACAGTGTTGCTATCTCAGCCTGGTGCATGACAGTGTTGCTATCTCAGCCTGGTGCATGACAGTGTTGCTATCTCAGCCTGGTGCGTGACACTGTAGCTATCTCAGCCTGGTGCATGACAGTGTTGCTATCTCAGCCTGGTGCGTGACAGTGTTGCTATCTCAGCCTGGTGCATGACAGTGTTGCTATCTCAGCCTGGTGCATGACAGTGTTGCTATCTCAGCCTGGTGCGTGACACTGTAGCTATCTCAGCCTGGTGCATGACAGTGTTGCTATCTCAGCCTGGTGCATGACAGTGTTGCTATCTCAGCCTGGTGCATGACCGGGTTGCTATCTCAGCCTGGTGCATGACAGTGTTGCTATCTCAGCCTGGTGCATGACAGGGTTGCTATCTCAGCCTGGTGCGTGACAGTGTTGCTATCTCAGCCTGGTGCATGACAGTGTTGCTATCTCAGCCTGGTGCATGACAGTGTTGCTATCTCAGCCTGGTGCATGACCGGGTTGCTATCTCAGCCTGGTGCATGACAGTGTTGCTATCTCAGCCTGGTGCATGACAGTGTTGCTATCTCAGCCTGGTGCATGACAGTGTTGCTATCTCAGCCTGGTGCATGACAGTGTTGCTATCTCAGCCTGGTGCATGACAGTGTTGCTATCTCAGCCTGGTGCATGACAGTGTTGCTGTCTCAGCCTGGTGCATGACAGTGTTGCTATCTCAGCCTGGTGCATGACAGTGTTGCTGTCTCAGCCTGGTGCATGACAGTGTTGCTGTCTCAGCCTGGTGCATGACAGTGTTGCTGTCTCAGCCTGGTGCATGACAGTGTTGCTATCTCAGCCTGGTGCATGACAGTGTTGCTATCTCAGCCTGGTGCATGACAGTGTTGCTATCTCAACCTGGTGCATGACAGTGTTGCTATCTCAGCCTGGCGCATGACAGTGTTGCTATCTCAGCCTGGTGCATGACAGTGTTACTGTCTCAGCCTTGTGCATGACAGTGTTGCTATCTCAGCCTGGTGCATGACAGTGTTGCTATCTCAGCCTGGTGCATAAGAGTGTTGCTATCTCAGCCTTGTGCATGATAGTGTTGCTATCTCAGCCTGGCGCATGACAGTGTTGCTATCTCAGCCTTGTGCATGACAGCGTTGCTATCTCAGCCTGGTGCATGACAGTGTTACTGTCTCTGCCTTATGCATGACAGTGTTGCTGTCTCAGAATGGTGCATGACAGTGTTGCTATCTCAGCCTGTGCATGCATGCTGTCAGCCTGGTGCATGACAGTGTTGCTATCTCAGCCTGGTGCATGACAGTGTTGCTATCTCAGCCTGGTGCATGACAGTGTTGCTATCTCAGCCTGGTGCATGACAGTGTTGCTATCTCAGCCTGGTGCATGACAGTGTTGCTATCTCAGCCTGGTGCATGACAGTGTTGCTATCTCAGCCTGGTGCATGACAGTGTTGCTATCTCAGCCTGGTGCATGACAGTGTTGCTATCTCAACCTGGTGCATGACAGTGTTGCTATCTCAACCTGGTGCATGACAGTGTTGCTATCTCAACCTGGTGCATGACAGTGTTGCTATCGCAGCCTGGTGCATGACAGTGTTGCTATCTCAGCCTGGTGCATGACAGTGTTGCTATCTCAACCTGGTGCATGACAGTGTTGCTATCTCAGCCTGGTGCATGACAGTGTTGCTATCTCAGCCTGGTGCATGACAGTGTTGCTATCTCAGCCTGGTGCATGACAGTGTTGCTATCTCAACCTGGTGCATGACAGTGTTGCTGTTTCAGCCTGGTGCATGACAGTGTTGCTATCTCAGCCTGGTGCATGACAGTGTTGCTATCTCAGCCTGGTGCATGACAGTGTTGCTATCTCAGCCTGGTGCATGACAGTGTTGCTATCTCAGCCTGGTGCATGACAGTGTTGCTATCTCAGCCTGGTGCATGACAGTGTTGCTATCTCAGCCTGGTGCATGACAGTGTTGCTATCTCAGCCTGGTGCATGACAGTGTTGCTATCTCAGCCTGGTGCATGACAGTGTTGCTGTCTCAGCCTGGTGCATGACAGTGTTGCTATCTCAACCTGGTGCATGACAGTGTTGCTATCTCAGCCTGGTGCATGACAGTGTTGCTAGCTCAGCCTGGTGCATGACAGTGTTGCTATCTCAACCTGGTGCATGACAGTGTTGCTAGCTAAGCCTGGTGCATGACAGTGTTGCTATCTCAGCCTGGTGCATGACAGTGTTGCTATCTCAACCTGGTGCATGACAGTGTTGCTATTTCAGCCTGGTGCATGACAGTGTTGCTAGCTAAGCCTGGTGTATGATAGTGTTGCTATCTCAGCCTGGTGCATGACAGTGTTGCTATCTCAACCTGGTGCATGACAGTGTTGCTATCTCAGCCTGGTGCATGACAGAGATGCTAGTTCAGCCTGGTGCATGACAGTGTTGCTATCTCAACCTGGTGCATGACAGTGTTGCTATCTCAGCCTGGTGCTTGACAGTGTTGCTATCTCAGCCTGGTGCATGACAGTGTTGCTGTCTCAGCCTGGTGCATGACAGTGTTGCTATCTCAACCTGGTGCATGACAGTGTTGCTGTCTCAGTCTGGTGCATGACAGTGTTGCTATCTCAGCCTGGTGCATGACAGTGTTGCTAGCTCAGCCTGGTGCATGACAGTGTTGCTATCTCAGCCTGGTGCATGACAGTGTTGCTGTCTCAACCTGGTGCATGACAGTGTTGCTGTCTCAGCCTGGTGCATGACAGTGTTGCTGTCTCAGCCTGGTGCATGACAGTGTTGCTGTCTCAGCCTGGTGCATGACAGTGTTGCTGTCTCAGCCTGGTGCATGACAGTGTTGCTGTCTCAGCCTGGTGCATGACTGTTGCTGGAGTGCATGTCAATGCATTCCTACACGACCCCCTGAGATGCTGTCTTCAAGAGGGAGGAAGGGGAGGAGGAGGAGGGGAAAGGGAAAGGGGTAAGAGGGGATGGATGGGGAGGGCGATGGGATGTTGGGAGGGATTTTGGGAGGGAGGGAGGGAGGGAGGGAGGGAGGGAGGGAGGGAGGGAAGGAGGGAGGGATGGAAGGGAAGGAGGGAGGGAGGGAAGGGGGAAGCCCTGTTCCTCCCCGGCCACTAGCGCCATCTTGCCATCACTGTATCAACAGTGACCACCTGTCATTTTGTTTACAACTATCAGCTGTTCCGCCGTCGATCAGCTGTTCCGCCAGTCTACCTGTCATGTGCTGGCGGTCTACCTGTCACGTGCTGACAGTCTACCTACTCTTTCTGCTTACGGAGTTGAATTTACAGGCTAAGAGGTGTTATCCTGCCTCAGTTCATTAAAGACCACTTCAGTCTCAGGTGAGCTATCAGCCTACAGAATGCTACCCACAACAGTCTGTTAGTACCTGGGCATCTGTTTACTAATGGGTGAACAAGGGCAACAGGTGAAAGAAATCTAGAGCAGAGAAAGAGAGAGAGAGCGAGAGAGAGAGAGAGAGAGAGAGAGAGAGAGAGAGAGAGAGAGAGAGAGAGAGAGAGAGAGAGAGAGAGAGAGAGAGAGAGAGAGAGAGAGAGAGAGAGAGAGAGAGAGCAAATCAAACAGAACTACCAGAAAAAAAATCGATGAACCAATTACAGCTAGCAGAAACCACAGCAGAACCAAAAAGAACTAGAGGAGACTTAATAGAGCCAATGAGAACCAGCAGAAAGCACACTCAGAGCCGAGAAGAACCAGCACAAACCTCAACAGAACCAAGGGGATATATCAGAACTCTTTATATAAACCTGTAGAACCACGCAGCTTTATGAGAACCAAGGAGAATCACCGGTAACCTCAAGAGAACCCATAATAAGAACCAGAACTCAACAGCACCATAAAGAATCAACAGAAACTCCGCTAGTACTACTTCTATAGAACCACAAACACCCTGCAATACCTCCAGAACCCCCGTAGAACCACCAACACTCTGCATATCCCCCAGAACCCCTGTAAAACCTCAAACACTCTTCATAACCCCCAGAACCATCGTAGAACCACATACACCTTTACTCAACCCACCAGAATCGCCATAGAACGGGAGGATTATACGGGGAACTCCTCTGAACGGCCACATACTCTCGTAGAACCCCCGAGACACGGTAGAACCGCCAAGAACCCTAGAGAACCGCCCTGGCCCACAATAAATAGACCGCCAGTGGCCCGTTTATCACCGCCCTGAGGTGTTGAACATCTAGCCAGGACTGTGCCAGGCGACGCTGAGCGAGTGGGAGTGGAGAGGGAGAGAGGTGAGTGGGAGAGGGAGAGGTGAGTGGGAAAGAGAAAGATGGGTGGGATTGAGAGGGAGAGAGGTGGGTGGGGGGGGGGAGGAGGGCGATGGGAGGGTGGAGAGGAGGGAGGGGAGAGGAGGATATGGATATGGAGTGAGAGAGAGGTGAGAGGGAGTGGAGAGAGAGGGAGAGAGAGAGAGAGAGAGAAGAGAGAGAGAGAGAGAGAGAGAGAGAGAGAGAGAGAGAGAGAGAGAGAGAGCAGAGACAGAGAGAGAGAGCAGAGAGGGAGAGAGAGACAGGAGAGAGAGAGAGAGAGAGAGAGAGAGAGAGAGAGAGAGAGAGAGAGAGGAGGGATGCCATTGAGAGAAGGAGATGTGAGAGAGGAGAGGGAATGAAAAAATGAGACAAGAGAGAGAGAGAGAGAGAGAGAGAGAGAGAGAGAGAGAGAGAGAGAGGCTGCCTCCACTGTCTCACAGACCAGCACCACCAATCTGTCCTTGGCTGCCATTGTCATAAATCTAGAAACGGCTGTTCCCTTCACTGGTGTAGGTGGGAGTCCCCTGGGAGGGAGGCAAGACCTTCCCTTGGAGGGTTGGAGTTCCCTGGGAGGGAGGAAAATCTCCCCTGGGAGGGAGGGAAGACCTCTCCTAGGAGGGAGTCCCTTCAGGAGGGTGGGAGTCCCCTTAGGAAGGGTGGGAGTCCCCTAGAGGGAAGCTCCTCTAGGGAGGAAGTCCTCCTAGGGAGGGAGGGAAGACCTCCCCTAGGAGGGAGTCCCTTCAGGAGGGTGGGAGTCTCCTAGAGGAGAGCTCCTCTAGGGAGGGAGGAAGTCCCCCTAGAGAAGGAAGGAATCCCCTTAGAGAGGAGTGCAGGCGAGAGAGATATCATAATCTACACCTGGAAGATTCTGGAGGGACTGGTCCCCAACATGCACACAGCAATCATTCCATACGAAAGCAAAAGACTTGGCAGGCGATGCAACATACCCCCAGTGAAAAGTGTACCAATGACGCCCCGTCATTGGTACACTAAGAGAAAACACAATAAGTGTCCGGGGCCCAAGACTGTTCAACAGCCTCCCACCAGCAATAAGGGGCATTATGGGAAGACCCTTGGTTGTCTTCAAGAGGGAGCTGGACAGATACCTAAAGATGGTGCCGGATCAGCCGGGCTGTGGTTTGTATGTTGGATTGCATGTGGCCAGCAGTAACAGCATCGTTGATCAGGCCCTGATCCACCGGGAGGCCTGGTCGTGGACCGGGCCGCGGGGGCGTTGATCCCCGGAATGCCCTCCAGGTAGACTCCAGGTAGGTAGGGACAGAATCTCCATAAGGAGGGAGTCCCCTAGTGAGGGTGGGAGTCCCACTAGGGAGGAGGGAGGGAGAGAAAACACCTATCTCAGTGGGAGGAAAGATCTACCTCAGAAAAAATGGGATAACCCACCTCAGAAAAAGGGGATAACCCACCTCAGGAAAAGGGGATAACCCACCTCAGGAAAAGGGGATGACCCACCTCAGAAAAAGGGGATAACCCACCTCAGGAAAAGGGGATGACCCACCTCAATAAAAGGGGATGACCCACTTCAGAAAAAGGGAGATGACCTGCCTCTGAGAGGACTTCATTCGGTTCGAAGTTCTCAGTAGTAGTACCAGTTACCAGTAACCTGTGTACCAGTAGATGACTCACTACCAACCGTCTCTGCGTGAATCACTGACTGTATTCATATTGCTGCTGACCATAGCAGGATTTCAAACACCCCGTCACCCTGTAGACACTTGTGAGTCAGTCAAGATAGAGAGCAGAGAGAGGCAGGTCGGCTATTGGCGCTTTCCATACTTCCCGTTATATATTATACGTACTACCAGCCTACGTGAGTATTCTTACCCTATCCACGTATCGAAAACCCACATGACAAATGGTGGCAGCGGTGGGATACGAACCCATGCCTCCGAAGAGACTGGTGCCTCAGTAGTAGTACCAGTTACCAGTAACCAGTGTACCAGTAGATGACTCACTACTAACCGTCTCTGCGTGAATCACTGACTGTATTCTTATTGCTGCTGACCATAGCAGGATTTCAAACACCCCATTACCCTGTAGACACTTGTGAGTCAGTCAAGATAGAGAGCCGAGAGAGGCAGGTCGGCTGTTGGCGCTTTCCATACTTCCCGTTATATATTATACATACTACCAGCCTACGTGAGTATTCATACCCTATCCACGTATCGAAAACCCACATGACACCATCGTCAGGGAGAGTTGAGTCACCAAGCTACGTAAGACTTAACAAGCTTCACCTGATGACTCGCAGTGACCACTGTGAATGAACAAAAAAATCTACTGTAGAGGAGCCATTCATGGTGTCATAGTGAAAATAAATTGATGCCAAATGTTATGAGGTGGGAGGAGGAGGAGGAGGAGGAGGAGGTGCTGTTGAGCTATAATGAGTGACACTGGACTTAAGAATGACAGTATGTGACTCAAGTCACTACGTATGAACTCTCTCTCTCTCTGACCTATAAAAACAGCTACCATTCTGTAACGAACACAGATGCTTGTCAGGATCTGTAAAAGCCAATGATGCTTTAAAAGGTCCCTGAGGTTGTAAAGAGATGACAAAAAGAGGTTAGCAGGGAAAATGAGTTTGTGTGTACTGCCTGGGAAAAGAGGAGTAGGAGGAAGAGGAGGATAAGGGGGATAAGGAAAATAAGAAAAAAAGAAGCAAAAGGAGGAGAAGAGGAGAAAAGGAAGGTGGAAGAAGAAAAGGGCAACAATAGAATAGCCTTTTGTTGAAAAACACAAAACTACTGTTGTATCTCTTTTTCTCCAGATATCTGAGGTCATGATAGTAAACCAGAAGACTCTCTCCCTGCCCTCTGCTCCCTCCTGTCACACTGAAGCATGAAACCAACTGGGTGAAGAAAACCAATAGTGTATTGAGACTCCATAGTTAAGGAGAACACTGAGTGGGATGACTGAACTACTGCATCATGTACCACCCAGTGTGATGCATATTATATAATTCCTGTATGACAAATTGCTCCAAACCATTCATGATCAGCCAGGCTGTGGTTACATCACACTACAACAATGAAAAGCAAGAGTGCCACAAGTACAATGAGAGAAAGTACAGTAAGTGTCAGTGACCCAAGACTATTCAACACCCTCCCGTCATATATAAGGGGGATTGCTAATAAGCTCATAGCTGTCTTCAAGAAAGAATTTGATAGGTTCCTAAAATCCATTCCTGACCAACTGGGCTGTAATTTGTACACTGGACTGCATGCAGCCAGTAACAGCCTGGTTCATCAGGCCCTGATCCACCAGGAGGCTTGATTATAGATTGAGCCACAGGGGTGTTGACCCCTGAAAAATCCACCAGGGAGGTGCCCCACCAATTCTCACAGCCTGGCTGACCAAGCCATCAACTGGTAGACATCTCTATCTCTTTTCCTGTCTTCAGAACCATGGTAACCCTCCCTACCAGCCAGGGACACTTCCTCCTACCTTCATCCCTGGTTATACCTCCTCCATCCCTCTCTTCTTATCAATGGTCACTGTACTCACTCCTCTCTCCCAGACAAGCTCACTCCTAGTTACTCTTTCTTCTGAACCCTTGTCATGCCTACCTCATGTAAGGAATTTTAGTAAGTGTAAGAATGAATACAATAAAAATACCACTGTTTGTGTATGGGTACTCACCTTTTTTGCTGACAGCTCAGAACCCCAGCAGCTGCAGTTCTGTGGGTCTCCTTCAATGTCAGTTGTCTTAGTTCCCACTAGGTTGCAATAAAGTAGGTTACAATAATTATCACACCCTCCACATGTATTGACACAATATGTGCAGGTAATACTAAATGAGAACATGTCTCTCACCTGTGTCTGGATGATCGCCCACCTGTCACAACTTCACCTTAGGCACTGCAGTGATTTATATGCTGATGTCAGGATGAATAGTAACTTACCTGGTTCATTGTAGCAGAAGCCCTTGACGTTACTACATTGTTGATGCCGATATTGATGGCTTGGTTGAAGATATGCTGTTAAACATCTTCACTTCTTTCGTCACTTCTGATGACCATCACTTGTCTACAAGTTCAGCTTGTGAGCTATATCTATGGATAATGTCCATAATACAGAGAAAGTTCTCCTTAATGATCATACATGAATAAGTGACATGGAGAATAAATGTTCTGCCATGGATACTTACTCACTTGTTAATATGTCCATAATTATTCATGGCAGGGAGAGTAGTCTTTCCTGGAGATTGTCGGTATGATTCGAGAGAGAGTTTCACGAAGTACACATGGATATAGCCATGAATGTTCTGTTTCAATGAGGCATGGCCATGCCAGTGACACTTGCTCACTCCTTATATTGTCAATGGTCGAACTGGCAGTCACTGGCTGTTGAAGCCTCCAGGACCTCTATTTACAGTCAGGTTTCTGCTGACAAAATGTCTACGGGTGTAGATGCCAGCTCTGATGACTTTACTGGATCAAAGAGTGTGGATTCCTTGACTCCAGTGTGTGTGGGTTATTGAGTCTAATGGCACTAGCTATGTCATCAGGGTAAAGGCATATTATTTCGAAATTTTAACGGTCTTACAAAATAGAAGTTTCCTCAGACAAACATGTAAATATATTAAGCTGTAGATTCTTCTGCCAAAGAGGAGAGTTGTTGTCCACATGCTAATATCCGGTACCCGTTTATCCGCTCTTGATCTACATCCCATTAGTGGGAGTCTAGGTCCTGCAGAGATATATGGAAGCTCTGATGATGCTTTGTTGCCAGACATAAGATCGTGATTCATCTCTGTTAATGGAAAGAAGAGGAGGTCATGACCCCCTTATCCCACACCTGCCTTGCCAGGGTGGGAACATAGAGAGAGAGGGGTCTTAGCTCCCTTGAGAGGGGTCACCACCCCCTGTTGGGGAAAATTTCTCCACACTCACCTCCTCACGATGTTTGGCTACTACTCCACACACCTAACCTCACTAACACAACCCACACACATAACCTCACTAACACAACCCACACACATAACCCCACTGTAGTTTGATCGTAGCTGATTTAATTTATAAATTTAAACACTGAGAGTGAACTTCGATTATAAATAACAAAATCTGCTAAAATCTTACTGTTTTATTTTTTGAATAAAAAATGATTGAGCTTAGCCATGATAACGACTGCAATAACACCCACCGGCCGACACTGTTGCTAATTCCAAGACACCGAATTCAAACCTGAACTTAGTTTTCCTCCAACACTTTTAGTTTCTTTGAAATAAAACCTCCTGTGAAACGGAACCAGCCATCATGGAGACGAGATATCAAAGAAAACCTGACAACCAGTCTGATGGTGGACTACTGCTGGACGCTGCTGCATGACACCTGAAATCAACACAAGGGTAGAAGCCTATAAACTGGGCTGTAAATATGTATGTATGATTGTATGTATAATACCTGTGCATAATATATCTGTATAATATAATATCTATAATTGTTAGGTAACATATATTATGTGGTTCTTCAGCCTTAAATGGCCAAAATATTAGGCATAATATTTTAAAAATAAAACTTACATGATAGAAACTAAACAAGTTCAGATTCGTGATCAATGTATCGAAGTTAAGTTAATAATTAGAAAGAGAGAGAGAGAGAGAGAGAGAGAGAGAGAGAGAGAGAGAGAGAGAGAGAGAGAGAGAGAGAGAGAGAGAGAGAGAGAGAGAGAGAGAGAGAGAGAGAGAGAGAGAGAGAGAGAGAGAGAGAGAGGGGGGGTGGGTGGGCATTAAGCATGGTGTTAAGACCACACCTGTAAGTACCATAATGATTACCTGTGTTCCAACACACCTGTGTCTTCCTGTCACCTGCCACTCACTGGCAAGCATGTGTTATCTGACATTCAGGCTTTAAACAACTGTTTAATACTTGTCACATGTGTTGTATGCTTCAGTGGAGTTGTATTCTTCAGTGTAGTGTTGAATACTTCAGTGTAGTGTTGTACTGAAGTACTGTATTTTTCAGTGTAGTGTTGAAAACGTCAGTGTAGTGTTATATACTTTGTAACCACTGCTGGGCATTATGGCATTGTATTTCACGCCATGCCGCCCTTTTCCTTGTGCTGCCATCTTGTGAGCCTAGTTCTACCTAGAGCTCCGTGCACAAGATGATGACACTGTTTCCCTCTCACTCGCTTGACAGATCCAGCAGCACCAAGACGTAGGCCTCACACCCTGGTGTGGGCCTACAACCAACACATTGCCGGTACCATATTCCCAAATCAAACTAAGGCTCGCCTCCAAAGATTATTATAACACCAGAAACCCAACTTCGGTCCAACTTTGACCATTTACAGTCACACCGAAATGTCCTCACACCACCACGTCACCACATCAGTGGCGGCGTGGACCTTGCTCCTGTGAAAACGTGTATAGTGTGTGCTTTCCATTCTTAGCTTGCTGAGATTGTGATGATGGCTTCCCTCGACTATAAGCAGCTATATCATTAACTTAAGCAAGAGTTAATGGAAGCAAGAAGAGAGAATCACCGACTGAAAGGTATGTGTAGTGTAATGATTATCCCCGGAGAACAACTGTGTCAATGATCGAACAAACGACTGGGTGCAGTTCGGAATGGAAGGAACACAGTTAAAGCTAAGGAAGGTCCAGGAGACTCCTGTGGTGAACAGAAATTCCTTCTCAGCATTTACAGATGAATGTGAGTTGACGACCCTAGACACCCCAGTAAAGACCATTCCAACGAAGACCATCGAACGTCATGACAAACACTGCCAGTGAAGGTAAGAAGACTGTTTTAAATGGTGACAGTCAGGTTAAGTTTATGGATAGGGTTTTTTGTCTTAGAGACAGGAAGAGGAGGCACAGGGTATGTTTTCCTGGGGCTGGGATGGTGGATATTGTTAGTTGCCTAGACGACATATGAGAGGTAATGGGAGCAATCCTATTATCTGTCTAAGTGTGTGAGACAACGATGTTGGCAGATGTAGGAGTGAGGACCTGATTAGGAGGTATAGGTCAGCAATAGATATAATTAGGAAGAAGGGAGGGCACCCTGTAATATGTGGCATTTTGCTGACGAGAGGAGTTGGAAATGTCTGGTTGTCCAGGGCACTTGGTGTCAATTGCTGGCTGGACAAACACTGTAAGCACATTGTGGTATCATTTATAGGACAACTGGGACATTTTCTATGGCAGAAATGACATCTTTGCCAGGGAAGGGGTTCAAATATATTATCTAGGTCTGGAGTGGGGGCACTTGTCATTGCGGTGGACGGAGCTGTTAGGGCTTTAAACTAGAAATAGTGTATGGGTTTTTGCAGGAAAGCAATGAACTATGATGCAACAGAAATGGGCAGGATGAATTCTCAGTGTAGCGATGTTATTAAGGAAACCAGCTATAGGCAGAAAGAGGTAGAGTTATTGGTGAATATTGGAAAGACAGAGGCACTAGGTGATAAGGACAGTAATAGAGATAGTGGAGGAGCAGGGAAGGAAAAGAGAAGGTTTCTAAACATATATTATACAAATAATCGTAGTGCTAGAAACAAGATGGAAATGTTGAGATTAGTTGGAATGCAGGTAAAACTGACGTATCAGGACATGCCTGCTGAATGTCACATTCAGAATTTCAAGTTATTCCACATTGATAAAAGGAATGGGAAGAGAGTCAGGGTAACGATATGTCAGAGAACACTCAAACTGCTGCATAAATGTTGATATTAAAACTGAAAGAACAGACAAAGAGACTGGGTAAATTTTTTGGAAGGATGTAAAAATTAATTTTAGGTTTGATTTATCGCCTCTCAGACTTGGATAGGGACCAAGGGAGACTACTTTGGGAGGAAACTGTTAAGGCCACAATATGAGAGCCAGCAGGGCTGGCTCTCATATTCACCTTGAGTAGTTCAGACATTAGGGACATCACATATGAAAGGTCCCTTGGAGATAGTGATCATGTGGTCCTGAGCTTTGAATACATTGTAGAGCTAAAAGTGGAGAGGGAAGCAGCACAGGTAAGATATGAAAAGCCAGACTATAAAAGAGGGGATTACACAGGTATGAGAAATTTCTTGCAGTGAGAAAGAGAACTGGTGGGAAAAGCAGTGAATGAAATAATGGAATACGTGACCACAAAATGCAAATAGGCGGAGGAGAGGTTCATACCCAAGGGCAACAGAATCAACAAGAAGACCAGAACGAGTCCTTGATTCACCCAAAGATATAGAGGCCAAAACTAAGTGCATTAGAGAATGGAAAAGGTTTAGAAGACAAAGGACCCAGGAAAATAAGGAGATTAGCCGAAGAGCCAGAAATGAATATGCATGGATAAGGAGGGAGGCTTAGTGGCAATGCAAGAATGACATAGCATCGAAAGCCAGATGTGACCCAAAGCTGTTATAGAGCCACATCAGAATGAAAACAACAGTCAAGGACCAGGTAATAAGGCTGAGGAAGGAAGGAGGGAAGATCACAAGAAATGACAAAGAAGTATGTGAAGAGCTAAACAAGAGATTTACGAAGGTGATTTCAGTGAAGACAGACTGGACTACAGTAGACCAGAATGGTTGGGTACACCAAAAGTGCTGGACACACTACACACAACTGAGGAGAGGAGGTGAAGAGGTTCTTAAGCGAGCTAGATACATCAAAGGTGGTGGGACTGGACATCTCTCCGTGGGTCCTGAGAGAAGGAGTGAAATCGCTGTATGTGCCGCTAACAATAATCTTCAACATATTTATCGAAACAGGGCAACTACCTGATGTGTAGAAGACAGCAAGTGTTATACCAATCTTTAAGAAAGAAGACAGGCAGGTGGCATTAAACTACAGACCAGTGTCACTGACATGTACAGTATGTAAAATCATGGAGAAGCTTATGAAGAGAACAGTGGTAGAGCACCTAGAGAAGAATGAACCTATACATGGTTTCAGAGAGAGGACATCCTGTTTTACAAGCCTACTGGAGTTTCACAACAGGGTGACAGAAGTAACGCGGCAGGAAAGATGGGTGGGGGGGACTGCATTTCCTTGGATTGTAAGAAGGTTTTTGACACAGTTCAACACAAGAGATTAGTGCAAAAGCTAGAAGAGCAGGCAGGAATAACAGAGAAGGCACTGCACGGGATCAGAGAATACCTGACAGGAAGGAAACAACGAGTGGTGGTACATGACGAGGTGTCAGAGTGGGCGACTGTGACGAGTGGGGCTCCATAAGGGTCAGTCCTAGGGCCAGTGCTGTTTCTGGTATCTTTGAATGACATGACCAAAGTAATAGATTCAGAGGTGTACCTGTTTGCAGATGACGTGAAGCTTATGCAGAGAATTCAAGTGGAACAGGATCTGGACAGGCTGCAAGCCTGATCCAATAACTGGCTTCTGGAGTTTAAACCCACCAAGTGCAAAGTCATGAAGATTGGGGAAGGTCAAAGAAGACCGCAGACAGAGTATAGGCTAGAGGGCCAGAGA
This sequence comes from Cherax quadricarinatus, assembly GCF_038502225.1. Taxonomy (NCBI): domain Eukaryota; kingdom Metazoa; phylum Arthropoda; class Malacostraca; order Decapoda; family Parastacidae; genus Cherax; species Cherax quadricarinatus. Next base: position 69,742,181 of record NC_091296.1, on the reverse strand, counting down.
CTGCAAAACGTCACCCAGGGAGAAGGATCTTGGGGTGAGTATAATACCGAGAACATCTCCTGAGATGCACATCAACCAAATAACTGCTGCAGCATATCGGCGCCTGGGAAACATAAGAATAGCATTTCGACACCTTAACAAGGAATCGTTCAAGATTCTGTACACCGTGTATGTCAGGCCTATATTGGAGTATGCATCACCAATATGGAACCCACACCTGGTCAAGCAAGTAAAAAAATCAGAGAAAGTGAAAAGTTTTGCAACAAGACTAGTCCCGGAGCTAAGGGACATGTCTTGCAAGGAGAGGTTCAGGGAAATCGGGCTGACGACACTGGAGGAGAGGAGAGATAGGGAGGCCACGATAATGATATACAAAATACTGAGAGGAACTGACATTGTGGGCAGGGACAAAATGTTCCAGAGATGGGACACAGCAACAAGGGGTCACAACTGGAAGTTGAAGACTTAGAAGAGTCACAGGGATGTTAGGAAGTTTTTCTTCAGTCACAGAGTTGTCAGGAAGTGGAACAATCTGGAGAGTGATGTAGTGGAGGCAGGATCTAAACATTCCTTTAAGAAGAGGTAATATAAAGCTTATAGAGCAGGGAAAGAGTGGACCTAGTAACGACCAGCGAAGATGCGGGGCCAGGAGCTATCAGTCGACCCCTGCAACCACAAATAGGTGAGTACACAGTTCAGTGT
>NC_091296.1:69713979-69736479 GCF_038502225.1 Cherax quadricarinatus | reverse complement strand
ACCCAGGGCACCAACATGACCCAGGGCACCAACATGACCCAGGGCACCAACATGATCCAAGGCACCAACATGACCCAGGGCACCAACATAACCCAGGGCACCAACATGACCAGGGCACCATCATGACACAGAGCACCAACATGACCCAGGGCACCAACATGACCCAGGGCACCAACATGACCCAGGGCACCAACATGACCCAGGGCACCAACATGACCCAGGGCACCAACATGACCCAGGGCACCAGCATGACCCAGGGCACCATCATGACACAGAGCACCAACATGACCCAGGGCACCAACATAACCCAGGGCACCAACATGACCCAGGGCACCAACATGACCCAGGGAACCAACATGACCCAGGGCACCAACATGACCCAGGGCACCAACATGACCCAGGGCACCATCATGACACAGAGCATCAACATAACCCAGGGCACCATCATGACCCAGGGCACCAACATGGCCCATGACACCAACATGACCCAGGGCACCAACATGACCCATGGCACCAACATGAAACAGGGCACCAACATGACCCAGGGCACCAACATGATCCAGGGCACCAACATGACCCAGGGCACCATCATGACACAGAGCACCAACATGACCCAGGACACCAACATGACCCAGGGCACCAACATGACCTAGGGCACCAACATGACCCAGGGCACCAACATGACCCAGGGCACCAACATGACCCAGGGCACCATCATGACACAGAGCACCAACATGACCCAGGGCACCAACATGACCCAGGGCACCAACATGACCCAGGGCACCAACATGACCCAGGGCACCAACATGACCCAGGGCACCAACATGACCCAGAGCACCAACATGACCCAGGGCACCATCATGACACAGATCACCAACATAACCCAGGGCACCAACATGACCCAGGGCACCAACATGACCCAGGGCACCAACATGACACAGGGTACCAACATGACCCAGGGCACTTCGTAGGTAGTATAGAACCGCTGTGTCACCGCTTTTGACGCGCGGGACATCGGGGTTCAGTTCCCCGGCGCAGGACACCGGGGTTCAGTTCCCCGGCGCAGGACACCGGAGTTCAGTTCCCCGGCGGAGGACACCAGGGTTCAGTTCCCCGGCGCGGGACACCAGGGTTCAGTTTCCCGGCGCGGGACACCAGGGTTCAGTTCCCCGGCACGGGACACCAGGGTTCAGTTCCCCGGCGCAGGACACCAGGGTTCAGTTCCCCGGCGCAGGACACCAGGGTTCAGTTCCCCGGCGCGGGACACCAGGGTTCAGTTCCCCGGCACGGGACACCAGGGTTCAGTTCCCCGGCGCGGGACACCAGGGTTCAGTTCCCCGGCGCAGGACACCAGGGTTCAGTTCCCCGGCGCAGGACACCGGGGTTCAGTTCCCCGGCGGAGGACACCGGGGTTCAGTTCCCGGCGCGGGACACCAGGGGTCAGTTCCCCGGCGCGGGACACCAGCGTTCAGTTCTCCGGCGCGGGACACCAGGGTTCAGTTCCCCGGCGCGGGACACCAGGGTTCAGTTCCTCGGCGTGGGACACCAGGGTTCAGTTTACCCGGCGCAGGACACCAGGGTTCAGTTCCCCGGCGCGGGACACCAGGGTTCAGTTCCCCGGCGCAGGACACCGGGGTTCAGTTCCCCGGCGGAGGACACCGGGGTTCAGTTCCCGGCGCGGGACACCGGGGTTCAGTTCCCCGGCGCGGGACACCAGCGTTCAGTTCTCCGGCGCGGGACACCAGGGTTCAGTTCCCCGGCGCGGGACACCAGGGTTCAGTTCCTCGGCGTGGGACACCAGGGTTCAGTTTACCCGGCGCGGGACACCAGGGTTCAGTTCCCCGGCGCGGGACACCAGGGTTCAGTTCCCTGGCACGGGACACCAGGGTTCAGTTCCCCGGCGCGGGACACCAGGGTTCAGTTCCCCGGCGCGGGACACCAGGGTTCAGTTCCCCGGCGCGGGACACCAGGGTTCAGTTCCCCGGCGCGGGACACCAGGGTTCAGTTCCCCGGCGCGGGACACCAGGGTTCAGTTCCCCGGCGCGGGACACCAGGGTTCAGTTCCCCGACGCGGGACACCAAGGTTCAGTTCCCCGGCGCGGGAGACCAGGGTTCAGTTCCCCGGCGCGGGACACCAGGGTTCAGTTCCCCGGCGCAGGACACCAGGGTTCAGTTCCCCAGCGCAGGACACCAGGGTTCAGTTCCCCGACGCGGGACACCAAGGTTCAGTTCCCCGACGCGGGACACCAGGGTTCAGTTCCCCGGCGCGGGACACCAGGGTTCAGTTCCCGGCGCGGGACACCAGGGTTCAGTTCCCCGGCGCGGGACACCAGGGTTCAGTTCCCCGGCGCGGGACACCAGGGTTCAGTTCCCCGACGCGGGACACCAGGGTTCAGTTCCCCAGCGCAGGAGACCAGGGTTCAGTTCCCCGGCGCGGGACACCAGGGTTCAGTTCCCCGGCGCAGGACACCGGGGTTCAGTTCCCCGGCGCAGGACACCTGGGTTCAGTTCCCCGGCGGAGGACACCGGGGTTCAGTTCCCGGCGCGGGACACCAGGGTTCAGTTCCCCGACGCGGGACACCAGGGTTCAGTTCCCCGGCGTGGGACACCAGGGTTCAGTTCCCCGGCGCGGGACACCAGGGTTCAGTTCCCCGGAGTGGGACACCAGGGTTCAGTTCCCCGACGCGGGACACCAGGGTTCAGTTCCCCGGCGCGGGACACCAGGGTTCAGTTCCCCGGCGCGGGACACCAGGGTTCAGTTCCCCGGCGTGGGACACCAGGGTTCAGTTCCCCGGCGCGGGACACCAGGGTTCAGTTCCCCGGAGTGGGACACCAGGGTTCAGTTACCCGGCGCGGGACACCAGGGTTCAGTTCCCCAGCGCGGGACACCAGGGTTCAGTTCCCCGGCGCGGGACACCAGGGTTCAGTTCCCCAGCGCGGGACACCAGGGTTCAGTTCCCCGGCGCGGGACACCAGGGTTCAGTTCCCCGGCGCGGGACACCAGGGTTCAGTTCCCCGGAGTGGGACACCAGGGTTCAGTTACCCGGCGCGGGACACCAGGGTTCAGTTCCCCGGCGCGGGACACCAGGGTTCAGTTCCCCGGCGCGGGACACCAGGGTTCAGTTCCCCGGCGCGGGACACCAGGGTTCAGTTCCCCGGAGTGGGACACCAGGGTTCAGTTACCCGGCGCGGGACACCAGGGTTCAGTTCCCCAGCGCGGGACACCAGGGTTCAGTTCCCCAGCGCGGGACACCAGGGTTCAGTTCCCCAGCGCGGGACACCAGGGTTCAGTTCCCCGGCGCGGGACACCAGGGTTCAGTTCCCCGGCGCGGGACACCAGGGTTCAGTTCCCCGGCGCGGGACACCAGGGTTCAGTTCCCCGGCGCGGGACACCAGGGTTCAGTTCCCCGGCGCGGGACACCAGGGTTCAGTTCCCCGGAGTGGGACACCAGGGTTCAGTTACCCGGCGCGGGACACCAGGGTTCAGTTCCCCAGCGCGGGACACCAGGGTTCAGTTCCCCGGCGCGGGACACCAGGGTTCAGTTCCCCAGCGCGGGACACCAGGGTTCAGTTCCCCGGCGCGGGACACCAGGGTTCAGTTCCCCGACGCGGGACACCAGGGTTCAGTTCCCCGGCGCGGGACACCAGGGTTCAGTTCCCCGGCGCGGGACACCAGGGTTCAGTTCCCCGGCGCGGGACACCAGGGTTCAGTTACCCGGCGCGGGACACCAGGGTTCAGTTCCCCGGCGCGGGACACCAGGGTTCAGTTCCCCGGCGGAGGACACCGGGGTTCAGTTCCCCGGCGGAGGACACCGGGGTTCAGTTCCCGGCGCGGGACACCAGGGTTCAGTTCCCCGGCGCGGGAGGATAATGTATTCTCGTCTCATACACTGAGTGTCCTGGGTTCAATCCCCGGCACAACAGAAACATATGAATGTTTCCTTACACCTGTTGTCCCTGTTCACCTAGCAGTAAGTAGGTACCTGGATGTTAGTCACCTTACACCTGTTGTCCCTTTTCACCTAGCAGTAAGTAGGTACCTGGATGTTAATGGACTGGTGTGGGTGGCATCCTGGGGGACAAGATTGGGAACCACAATGGGGAATAAGACAGACAGTCCTGGATTAAAAACATATACAAATCTTATGTTAGGTTTGGTAAGTTAGGTTGACGTAATATCGGTAACATATTCAACAAGTCTAACAAAGACAACAATGGAACAAACGTCACTGAGTTTTTTCGGGTTATCATACTAGGTAATTTACACTGTGTATGATAATCGTGTTTATTTGTACCTGTACCTAAATAAACTTACGCAGGATAGGAGTGTCTCTCTCTCTCTCTCTCTCTCTTAGAATATAGAAAACGTAAAATAGGAGTAACTTTCACGACGTAAAAAAAAATAATGTCGGGAGGTTTAAATAAAAATCTTATTTTCAGTGTCACACACACACACACACAGAGGCTGGGGCCAGGAGCTGAGACTTGACCCCTGCAACCACAATTACGTGAGTACACACACACACACACACACAGAGGCGGGGGCCAGGAGCTGAGACTTGACCCCTGCAACCACAATTACGTGAGTACACACACACACACACACACACACACACACAGACCTACTAGAGTTGTACGACAAGGTGACAGAAGACAGGACAGGGAGAGAGGGTGAGAGGGAGGGGAGTAGACTGCATTTTCTTGGACTGTAAGAAAGTTTTCGGTACTGTTCCGTGCGAGTTTAGTGCAAAAGCTAGAAGAGCGGCAGGCAGGTATAACAGAAAAGGCACTGCAATGGATCAGAGAATACCTGACAGGAAGAAAACAGCGAGTGATGATACGTGATGAGTTATGAGAGTGGGCGTCTGTGACGAGTGGGGTTCTTCAAGGGTCAGTCCTAGGGACAGTGCTGTTTGTGGTATATGTAAATGACATGGCGGAAGGGACAGATTCAGATGTGTCCCTGTTTGTAAATGATGTGAAGCTAATGTGCAGAATTAAAAATGGATGAGGATCAGGTAGGCCTACAAAGGGATTTGGAAAGGCTACAAACCTGGTCCAGCATCTGGCTCATGGAGTTTAACCCCACCAAATGCAAGATCTATACATAGTTTTAAGAAGAGGTATGATAAAACTCATGGAGCAATGAGAGAGTAACCTAGTAGTGACCAATGAAGAGGCGGGGCCAGGAGCTATGACTCGACCCCTGCAACCACATATAGGTGAGTAAATCTTTAAATATGTGACTTTGAAAAGAGTGAAGGAAATCTTGGAGCAGTGATGGTGAGCAGTGTCTGAGTCAGTGATGGTGAGCAGTGTCTGAGTCAGTGATGGTGAGCAGTGTCTGAGTCAGTGATGGTGAGCAGTGTCTGAGTCAGTGATGGTGAGCAGTGTCTGAGTCAGTGATGGTGAGCAGTGTCTGAGTCAGTGATGGTGAGCAGTGTCTGAGTCAGCGATGGTGAGCAGTGTCTGAGTCAGTGATGGTGAGCAGTGTCTGAGTCAGTGATGGTGAGCAGTGTCTGAGTCAGTGATGGTGAGTAGTGTCTGAGTCAGTGATGGTGAGCAGTGTCTGAGTCAGTGATGGTGAGCAGTGTCTGAGTCAGTGATGGTGAGCAATGTCTGAGTCAGTGATGGTGAGCAGTGTCTGAGTCAGTGATGGTGAGCAGTGTTTGAGTCAGTGATGGTGAGCAGTGTCTGAGTCAGTGATGGTGAGCAGTGTCTGAGTCAATGATGGTGAGCAGTGTCTGAGTCAGTGATGGTGAGCAGTGTCTGAGTCAGTGTCAGTGATGGTGAGCAGTGTCTGAGTCAATGATGGTGAGCAGTGTCTGAGTCAGTGATGGTGAGCAATGTCTGAGTCAGTGATGGTGAACAGTGTCTGAGTCAGTGATGGTGAGCAGAGTCTGAGTCAGTGATGGTGAGCAGTGTCTGAGTCAGTGATGGTGAGCAGTGTCTGAGTCAGCAATGGTGAGCAGTGTCTGAGTCAGTGATGGTGAGCAGTGTCTGAGTCAGTGATGGTGAGCAGTGTCTGAGTCAGTGATGGTGAGCAGTGTCTGAGTCAGTGATGGTGAGCAGTGTGTGAGTCAGTGATGGTGAGCAGTGTCTGAGTCAGTGATGGTGAGCAGTGTCTGAGTCAGTGATGGTGAGCAGTGTCTGAGTCAGTGATGGTGAGCAGTGTGTGAGTCAGTGATGGTGAGCAGTGTCTGAGTCAGTGATGGTGAGCAGTGTCTGAGTCATTGATGGTGAGCAGTGTCTGAGTCAGTGATGGTGAGCAGTGTGTGAGTCAGTGATGGTGAGCAGTGTGTAAGTCAGTGATGGTGAGCAGTGTCTGAGTCAGTGATGGTGAGCAGTGTGTGAGTCAGTGATGGTGAGCAGTGTCTGAGTCAGTGATGGTGAGCAGTGTCTGAGTCAGTGATGGTGAGCAGTGTCTGAGTCAGTGATGGTGAGCAGTGTGTGAGTCAGTGATGGTGAGCAGTGTCTGAGTCAGTGATGGTGAGCAGTGTGTAAGTCAGTGATGGTGAGCAGTGTGTGAGTCAGTGATGGTGAGCAGTGTCTGAGTCAGTGATGGTGAGCAGTGTGTAAGTCAGTGATGGTGAGCAGTGTGTGAGTCAGTGATGGTGAGCAGTGTGTAAGTCAGTGATGGTGAGCAGTGTGTGTGAGTCAGTGATGGTGAGCAGTGTGTAAGTCAGTGATGGTGAGCAGTGTGTAAGTCAGTGATGGTGAGCAGTATGTGAGTCAGTGATGGTGAGCAGTATTTAAGTCAGTGATGGTGAGCAGTGTGTAAGTCAGTGATGGTGAGCAGTATGTAAGTCAGTGATGGTGAGCAGTGTCTGAGTCAGTGATGGTGAGCAGTGTCTGAGTCAGTGATGGTGAGCAGTGTGTAAGTCAGTGATGGTGAGCAGCATGTAAGTCAGTGATGGTGAGCAGTATGTAAGTCAGTGATGGTGAGCAGTGTGTAAGTCAGTGATGGTGAGCAGTGTGTGAATCAGTGATGGTGAGCAGTGTGTAAGTCAGTGATGGTGAGCAGTGTGTAAGGCAGTGATGGTGAGCAGTATGTAAGTCAGTGATGGTGAGCAGTGTCTGAGTCAGTGATGGTGAGCAGTGTGTAAGTCAGTGATGGTGAGCAGTGTGTAAGGCAGTGATGGTGAGCAGTATGTAAGTCAGTGATGGTGAGCAGTGTCTGAGTCAGTGATGGTGAGCAGTGTGTGAGTCAGTGATGGTGAGCAGTGTGTAAGTCAGTGATGGTGAGCAGTGTGTAAGTCAGTGATGGTGAGCAGTATGTAAGTCAGTGATGGTGAGCAGTGTCTGAGTCAGTGATGGTGAGCAGTGTCTGAGTCAGTGATGGTGAGCAGTGTGTAAGTCAGTGATGGTGAGCAGTATGTAAGTCAGTGATGGTGAGCAGTATGTAAGTCAGTGATGGTGAGCAGTGTGTAAGTCAGTGATGGTGAGCAGTGTGTGAGTCAGTGATGGTGAGCAGTGTGTAAGTCAGTGATGGTGAGCAGTGTGTAAGGCAGTGATGGTGAGCAGTATGTAAGTCAGTGATGGTGAGCAGTGTGTGAGTCAGTGATGGTGAGCAGTGTGTAAGTCAATGATGGTGAGCAGTGTGTAAGGCAGTGATGGTGAGCAGTAAGTCAGTGATGGTGAGCAGTGTCTGAGTCAGTGATGGTGAGCAGTGTGTGAGTCAGTGATGGTGAGCAGTGTGTGAGTCAGTGATGGTGAGCAGTGTGTGAGTCAGTGATGGTGAGCAGTGTGTGAGTCAGTGATGGTGAGCAGTGTGTGAGTCAGTGATGGTGAGCAGTGTGTGAGTCAGTGATGGTGAGCAGTATGTAAGTCAGTGATGGTGAGCAGTGTGTAAGTCAGTGATGGTGAGCAGTGTGTAAGTCAGTGATGGTGAGCAGTATGTAAGTCAGTGATGGTGAGCAGTGCCTGAGTCAGTGATGGTGAGCAGTGTGTGAGTCAGTGATGGTGAGCAGTGTGTGAGTCAGTGATGGTGAGCAGTGTGTGAGTCAGTGATGGTGAGCAGTGTCTGAGTCAGTGATGGTGAGCAGTGTGTGAGTCAGTGATGGTGAGCAGTGTGTGAGTCAGTGATGGTGAGCAGTGTGTGAGTCAGTGATGGTGAGCAGTGTCTGAGTCAGTGATGGTGAGCAGTGTGTGAGTCAGTGATGGTGAGCAGTGTGTGAGTCAGTGATGGTGAGCAGTGTCTGAGTCAGTGATGGTGAGCAGTGTGTAAGTCAGTGATGACGAGCAGTGTGTAAGTCAGTGATGGTGAGCAGTATGTAAGTCAGTGATGGTGAGCAGTGTGTGAGTCAGTGATGGTGAGCAGTGTGTGAGTCAGTGATGGCGAGCAGTGTGTGAGTCAGTGATGGTGAGCAGTGTTTGAGTCAGTGATGGTGAGCAGTGTGTGAGTCAGTGATGGTGAGCAGTGTGTGAGTCAGTGATGGTGAGCAGTGTCTGAGTCAGTGATGGTGAGCAGCGTGTGAGTCAGTGATGGTGAGCAGTGTGTGAGTCAGTGATGGTGAGCAGTGTGTGAGTCAGTGATGGTGAGCAGTGTGTGAGTCAGTGATGGTGAGCAGTGTGTGAGTCAGTGATGGTGAGCAGTGTCTGAGTCAGTGATGGTGAGCAGTGTCTGAGTCAGTGATGGTGAGCAGTGTCTGAGTCAGTGATGGTGAGCAGTGTGCGAGTCAGTGATGGTGAGCAGTCTCAGTAGTAGTAACCAGTGTACCAGTAGTTGACTCGCTACCAACCGTCTCTGCCTGAGTCATTGTCTGAACTCATATTGTGCTGACCATAGCACTATTCAAAGACCCCCTCACATATGGGTACTGTGGGCGGCCAGTCAGTTTACGAGAGTGAGCAAGAGAGATAGGTACGGCTGTAAGGGCGCTCCCCACATTATCTGTAATTATACGTACTACCAGCCTACGTGAGTATTACTTTACCCAATCCACGTGTTCGAACTCCCACATGATAAATGGTGCCAGCGGTGTGGAGCGTGGATTTAGTTTTTACGGGTAATTCAAGACGTTAGAAGACTGTTTGTGAGTAGCCGGCAGGGTCAAAGGTGAACCGTCTCACCCACCAGCTACTCCCCTCACAACCTCCAACCTGCAAGCCTGTTGCAGCCGTTTCAAGCTTCCTGGCTTAGTTCGTGTGCTAATTGCTTCAATCTCCGAGGGGTTGACCCGGATTTTGCAATTAAGCCAGTCAGTAAGCCAGACTGTGGAAGTGAACGCCAGTCAGCCTATCATCCAGCCTGTCTCCTGTCATCCACCTGCTCCTCCGTGCTTTGTGCATCGTTACACGTCTTCCAGTCAGCCATTCTCGTGGGGTAAGCCAGTCAGCCAACCCAGCTTCTAACCCAGCTGAGAGAGAGAAGTAAGCCACGCAGTAAGAAGTAAGCCAAGTTCCTCTGAAGTATTGTCTATATCGCTTTGTGCTCCCTGTTGGATGCTAAGAGTGGTTTTCACCATTCCTGTGGCATAGAGTGGCTTATCAAGCCACCTTCGTGGGTAGAGTGGAGTGCGCGCAGTGCGCCAGCGAGAGTCATCTCGCCCACACTCTCCCTCCACCAACCCACCACCAACCACCCACCACCAGCCACCCACCCCATCTACCTGTGGTTGTTTGCACCCTTGTACCGGGTCCTAATACTGTTTTGGCTCACATAATTGGTCAAGAGATGTAGGTGAGCACCAACGATAAAGCCAATTATGCGAGTTCACCGAGAAAGCGCATTTCTTCCGACAACAGTGAGTGTAGGAGGCGTCAGTCATCACCGCGCAGGACAACCTACACCTACCCTCATCACCAGTCATCACCGTCGACTACTACAGACTTCAGTGATAGTTAGAGACATTTTTCTTGCATTTAAAGACATTTGCGTGTGTGAGACATTTATAGTAAATTTCTTGTGTACTCTAAACCTTGTGTTTTCAGTGTAGACTCAGTGTTTCTTTGACTCGTTATTTTTGCAATATTTTTCAGTGTTTTCACTCATCTTATATTTTTTTTATCTGTGTTTTTTTTTATGCTACTCCTGTCTGTAGTAAGTATTATTGTGTAGTGTACCAGTCAGTCACTCTGTGTGAAGTGATTCATTTTTTTTATTGTATTCTTTCAGCGTTGTATTCTCCAGTAATTGTCATTGTAATTCACGCAGTGATATTCACCCCAGTATACCAAATTATCCATTTATTTCTATGTGTGTCTTTTTTTTCGTATGCCAGCAGTGTCTCATTCCTCTAATTTTTTCGCAGACTGTGTACCATTATTTTTGCCAGCAAATTTTTGTCGTATCAGTCACAGCAAGATTTTGTTGTAAGAATATACTAAAAAATTGTTGTGTGCCCTGCCACTGTAAGTGTTACACTACCCGTTTTGTTCCTTTGTTTTATTTTATTCATATTTTTATATTTCTTTGAACAAATTCACTCTTGATGCAATTTCAATTACTTTTAACGTAAAGTGTTTTCTTTACTCTGTTTGAGTAAATTGTTTTGTCTAATTTACAATTAAGAGTTAAAGTGTTCAATCAGTTTTTTTTTCTTCTTCATCTTTTTATTTCATTATTTAACCTGAGTTTTCCCAGTGACACTTTATTACTGCAGTGATTATTTCTACACCTTATTTTGTTGCACTTGTTCTGCAGTGAATTATTTTGTTGCACTTGTTCTGCAGTGAATTATTTTGTTGCACTTGTTCTGCATTTTGTTGCACTTGTGCAGTGAGTTATTTTCTTTTATTGATATTTTTATGAATTATATTTTAATTTTGTTTATGCATTCTTAGAAAATACTTAAATTTCCCAGTTAACAATTTAGTAATTTTATTTTCTACTTTTTACATTGATTTAAAATTTTATTAATTACTTTCTTTATTAGCAAGAGTAAAGACAGCTCATTTTGCATTTAATTCAGTCTCCAGTAATATTTTTACTTGTATATTTCAATGTAATTTTTTTTATCTTGGCCAATAGTCCTTTAAATTGAGTTGTCCTTCCTCTTGCAGTGTATCTTAGACATTTTTTTTTTATTCCTTCTGCAGAATTAGTTGCATCTCTTTTATTTCAATTCTAGCATTTTGTATCATTTTTATTGTTCATTATTTTTGCCTTATTTGTTCTCGTGCTACTTTGCCATTATGTCTCACATACCGTCAAGTGATACTTTAGTGAATGTCGATACTCAGACCTCTCAGGCTACTGTTGCCCCTGTCATCAGTCCTCACAGTTCCTTAGCGACTGACAGACCGACCCAGACACCGAGATACTATAGTTATACTCGTGATTCCCTTGATGCGTTACCTTTATTCAATGGCCATGTACATAGTCTTGAAGCATGGTTTGCGGCCATTCGTTCTCGTGCTAGTGCTCTAGTTGAAGGTCCTCCTTCAGAGGAAAGTCTTATCAGACTTGCTAAAGAAGCTCTTTATCGATCCCCTGCTGCTGTTCACGTTGTTGATCTCCTTGATATGCGAGACTTCAGGAATCTTACTAAGTGGTCACAATATGAGGAACTGATTCGTTCTTTCCTTGTCCCAGTAAAAACAGCTGATCCATATGTCGTTCTTAGGGAACTAGTGAATGCTACACCCATGAGTAATGAATCGTTGAGTGCATTTGCTGTTAGATTAGACAAACTTTTATCATCATTTATCAATGCTGTCCAGTCATCAGCTTTCCTCCCTGAAGAGGCTAAACCATTTACAGAATCGCTTGCTAAAATAGCAGCTTTTGGAGCAATTAAAGAACTAATGCCGCCTGCTTCCGTGTGTGCTTATGAGGCTCATCCTCCAACTGTGACGATGGAACCACTTACAGCCTTAAATCATGTACGTTCCTTGTGCCCCCAGGGTACTTTCCCATGTATCAAAAGTAATGTCACACATATGCCTCAGTCTGCACCACCTCTTGTTTGCGCCACAGAGACAAATCGTGGTCGTCAACCATCTCAGAGATCACCAAGAACCAGTGTACAGAGTCGTTATACACCTCGTAGTATTCATAGTACATTCAGTAACCATAGTCGGCGGACTTGTTACAACTGTGGTTTCCGTGGCCATATTGCAATTAATTGTCCTGATAGTTACCCTAAGAGACGTCGTACTGATGATGAGTACCCAGATCTTCCCTACTGTACTTATCATAGAATACATGGACATGACACATCTGAGTGCAATGCTCTCTATAACCTTCAGTACTCTAGGTCTTTCCGTGGCCGTTCCAACCGCAGAACCCGTAGAGGAAACAGATATCGTGGTTCTCAAAATAACCAGAACCAGGCTCATTCTTCCAATTCTCAAACTAACCAGAACCTCATTCTTCCAATTCGGGGGAATTCGAGCGCCCCAGTCAAACCGTCCCATGGTGACAGTAGGTGATAATGAGTACACCATCCCCGTTCACAATTCCTTTGAAGCCTTAAGCAGTCTCGAGAATGACAATCCTGCTGATGATGTTGCTTCACATGTCTCTGACATAGATGATTTTGGGGATGAAGTAGAACAAGTCTTTTCTGATGACAATCCACCTTTTTGTTTGCACATAACTTCCAATGCAACCATAGGCCCTATAGTGCAAGCATCTGTTTATAATGCGCCCGTTCATTTGTTCATGGACTCTGGTGCGCAAGTCAATATTATTAGGTCTAGTTTGTTTAAGGATAAGCAGTTACGACATGTCCTTCTCGTAGAACCGACTCATGTGTCCTCCCTTAGTGGAGTAGCTGGTTCTCACCTGCGTGTCCGAGGTCGGACTTCCCTAACCTTTTCTATCCAAGGTAGAGACTTCACTGCTTCCTTCCTTGTTGTCGACCAGATTACTTTCCCTGGTGACCTTCTACTGGGATTTGCTTCCATGCGAGACTTACGCATTGTGCTCGACCCTTATCGATGGCATGCCCAAATTGACGACTTGATCGTTCCATTCTGGGGTTACCAGCTTGGATCAGAAATCTGTTATACTGCTGCAGAGTATGATGTACGGATTAAGTCCTTACAAGCTAATGCATTCTCCAGTAGCGTACCCAAGCGGTCAGGCACTGGTAATTCTGTCACTCCCATCAGTGTTCCACCTATACCTTCAGACTTGCAGGATAGTCCGATGCCTCAAGTGTCCGAGGACACTCAGATTGCCTTGAGTGCACAACCTATCCCTGCAATGACTGCTAGTTCGAGTAGTAGTTTCTCCACAGGGGATGCCTTGTCAGAAAACGATTACTTGAAACTAGTAATGCCATCTCTTGTTGATGTCACATGCCGTCTGCAGAAAGACGTCTCTGTTGCGGCTAGTGCTCTCACTAGAGTGTCTGTAGTTGTTCCTAGTGTTCCAGATGGTGATAACGTCCTAGTTGACAGTGATTCCTGCAAAGTAAAAGGTCTATTTGTTGAACCATCCTTACATGTTGTAAGAGATAGTAAGATCCATTTCTTCCTGGCCAACACTTCTGGTCACAGTGTTCGCCTCAGAGCAAATACCAATCTTGTTGACCTTGTTCACTATCCTTACCCTGTTCAGGTAGAGGATGAGTTGTCACCTGACCAGTGGGTCGGTGCTATTTCTGCCGGGGAGACCTCATCCACTTCACTGGATCAATCTGTTCCACCAGTTGAGGAGAAAGACTTAGCTCCCACTGACTTCCCAGATGAAGTCAAGCGTTTGTTGACTCTGTTGAACAAACGTCGTAAAGCCATTGCTTTACCAGGTGAGAAGATGGGTATAACGAACTTATTGTCCCATCGTATTCCACTTGAACCTGGTACTAGACCTATCTACATACCTGCGTACAGAATGCCTCATTCACAAGTTGCTGTCGCAGAAGAATTGATCAATCAAATGCTTGATGATGGAGTTATTGCACCTAGCAATTCCCCTTGGAATGCACCCTTGATACTAGTACCTAAGAAGGATGGTACTTGGCGCCCAGTGATTGACTTTAGGAAGTTAAACGCGAAAACCATTCCAGATCGCTTTCCACTCCCTGTACTGGGTGATCTTTTACGTAATATCGGAGATAACAAAGTCTTTTCAACCCTAGATTTGTTACAAGGGTTTTGGCAAGTCCCTCTTCACGAGGACAGCCAAGAGCTAACTGCATTCTCCACTCCTACAGGTCATTATCACTTCCTCCGTATGGCGTTTGGATTACGATCTTCCCCTATCACGTTCTCAAGGCTCATGACTAATATCTTTAGAGGTCTCATAGGTAATGCACTTATGGTGTACTTAGATGACGTAATCGTCATGTCTAAAGACGTGGATACACACTTGAAAAGACTTGATGTAGTACTTGGTAAGCTTGAAGAAGCCAATTTAAAGATCAAACTGTCTAAATGTCAATTTTTCAGATCAGAAATTAAGTTTCTTGGTCACGTAGTCACTCCTAGAGGGGTTACGACTGACCAAAGTAAAGTAACTGCAGTACTAAATTTTCCAACTCCCAAAACTGCTGATGCCGTAAGATCCTTTGTGGGCTTAGCAGGTTTTTATAGATCTTTCATTGCCAATTTTTCTTCCATAGCTGCTCCTCTAACTGAGTTGCTTAAGAAAGATGCTCCTTTTGTTTGGACCTTCCGTCAAGAAAGAGCATTCCAAACTCTAAAAGAAAAGCTAACATCTGCTCCAATTTTGAAATTTCCAGATTTTTCTAAGCCCTTCTATCTGACAACTGATGCTAGTTCAATTGGCATAGGTGCCGTACTAGCTCAGAAGACCGATGGCAAGTACAACGCAGTTGCATTTGCTAGCCGAGTCCTTACGAAGGCTGAACGTAATTATACAGTAACTGAGCAAGAAGCTTTAGCAATAGTATGGTCTTTAAAGCACTTCCGAGACATTATTTATCAGTACTCTGTTCATGTCTTGACAGACCATGCTCCACTGATACCCTTATTCCAGAACAAACAACCTACTGGAAGGTTAGCCAGATGGACCTTGACTATCCAAGAGTTCAATCCCACCTTTGAGCATTTACCTGGCAAGTCAAATGTAGTCGCAGATGCCTTATCGCGACATGTTAGTATAGTAACTGCAGACCCTCCATTTAGTGCTGAAGATGTAAAGAATGCTCAACGAACAGATCCCATGTGGTCTGGTGTGATTCGATTCCTGCTCCAGGAAGATCTTATTCTGACTGTGAAGCCACCAGCACCCATCAGTGACTTTGTCATGAACCAAGAATTACTGTATCGAACAGCCGAGTTGGGTACTCCTAGCAGAAGAGTATACCAGTTAGTAATTCCACAGTCACTAGTGAATGTAGCCTTACAGCTAGTTCACGATGTACCAGGTGTTGCACACCCTGGTATGGATCGTTCAGTAAAACAAGCCAGATTGAAATACTTTTGGCCTCGTATGGCAACTGATATTTCTGAGTATGTTAAGAAATGTAGTGTCTGCATGCAACATAAAGGTAATGCTAATGGTCCTAATCCAATCCAAGTATATCCAACTACTAGCGAACCGTGGGAAAGAGTTGCGCTAGATTTGTTAACTAATTTCCAATGTTCCCTCCAAGGTAACAAACATCTGTGTGTTATGGTAGACCATTTCACCAGATATTGTGAGTTAGTTCCTATTGCAGATAAGACTGCCGAGACAGTAGCTAAAGCGTTTAAAGAACGCATTATCTGCAGGCATACCACCCCTAAGTCCCTAGTAACAGATAATGGAGGTGAATTCTGTAATGAGATTCTTGAAAATTTGTGCACCTTGTACAAGATCTCTAAATCCACCATTGTTCCTCATCATCCTGCCAGCAATGGGTTAGCGGAACGAACCAATAAGAAAGTACTTGATGTCTTGAGAGCCACTATCAATCCCAACAGTGAAACTTGGGATGAAGTTATACCTGATGTGCAGTGTGCTATAAATTCTGCTTACAATGTTTCTATAGGTGACACTCCACATTATGCATTGTATGGTGTAGATAAACGTTTGCCTTATGAGTTGTTATATTCTAATCCGAAACCAAATTACAACCCTGATGATTTCATAGCAACTCGTACCAGCTTAGCTCAAAGTGTTTTTAGAAGAATCCGTGAAACACTTCATAAATCAACAGCAGAATTTACAAGAGTCGCAAACACTCGAGCAAAGCCATCCAAAATCAAAGTAGGTTCGAGAGTTATGCTGATTAACTTTAACAAAACGTCTGCAATGCCAAAGCTTGATCAAAAGTTTGTTGGTCCTTATCGAGTAGTTGAACATATCACTGGTAATAAGTATAAGGTTAGAGAGATTAGTACTGGTCAGTATAAAGAATCGCATTTAGATCATATGAAGTTAGTATGTGATGATAATGATGTTCCAACCCAGACTAATGTGACAGACTCTGACAATCCTCCTGATCCTGTACTCTCTTCCTCTGATACTCAGTCAGACGATCAACCTGAATGTCGTTATTCCCTACGTACACGACAGGTATTGAGAAATCCTCAAGTATCATTTGTAACTTCCAATTCAGATTTGCCTCAAATACAGCATGAGTTAGCCAATGCAACAGAGTTTGATCCTCCCAGAGATGACACCCATTCTGCATATGTCAATCTCACCCTAGCAGAGTTGGGGTTAAATGTAAATAACCTGTATAGATGAATAATTACAGTATCAACTTATCAGTATTCAAGAATTTTTTTTTTTTGTGTTCATGTTCTCTCCGCATTCTGAGAGTTAACAGTCTAGATTTGAGTGCACCGAATCTGCCTTTCTGTTAAACACTCTTTCTTTGTATATATTCCTTCCTCAGAATCCGTAGATCACATGAATACAGATCGATCGATCAAATTTTTTTTTTATCACTTCTATTGTGTAATCTCAACGTTGAGTTTTAAGTTGTGCTATATTATACCTTGTATTGCATTACAGTTTCAGTTACGTAAGCTTCCATTCCAATGTTCTACTTATGTATGTTATAATGTTTAATTGTTGTGTACTTTGACATTGTATAGAATCAGCCCAAGCCGTATACCTGCCATCTCTAGTTTGTATTAGTTGTATGTCGGGACGACATACGTTAGCATCGCCGAGCTCTCAGTAGTAGTAACCAGTTACCAGTAACCACTGTACCAGTAGTTGACTCACGACCAACCGTCTCTGCCTGAGTCACTGTCTGAACTCATATTGTGCTGACCTAGCAGTATTCAAAGACCCCCTCACATATGGGTACTGTGGGCGGCCAGTCAGTTGACGAGAGTGAGCAAGAGAGATAGGTACAGCTGTAAGGGCGCTCCCCACATTATCTGTAATTATACGTACTACCAGCCTACGTGAGTATTACTTTACCCAATCCACGTGTTCGAACTCCCACATGATAGCAGTGTGTGAGTCAGTGATGGTGAGCAGTGTGTGAGTCAGTGATGGTGAGCAGTGTGTGAGTCAGTGATGGTGAGCAGTGTGTGAGTCAGTGATGGTGAGCAGTGTGTGAGTCAGTGATGGTGAGCAGTGTGTGAGTCAGTGATGGTGAGCAGTGTCTGAGTCAGTGATGGTGAGCAGTGTGTGAGTCAGTGAGTGAGCATGGTGAGTCAGTGATGGTGAGCAGTGTGAGTCAGTGATGGTGAGCAGTGTGTGAGTCAGTGATGGTGAGCAGTGTGTGAGTCAGTGATGGTGAGCAGTGTGTGAGTCAGTGAAGGTGCGTGGTGAGTCAGTGATGGTGTGCGGTGAGTCAGTGATGGTGAGCAGTGTGTGAGTCAGTGAGATGGTGAGTCAGTGTGTGAGTCAGTGATGGTGAGCAGTGTGTGAGTCAGTGATGGTGAGCAGTGTGTGAGTCAGTGATGGTGAGCAGTGTGTGAGTCAGTGATGGTGAGCAGTGTGTGAGTCAGTGATGGTGAGCAGTGAGTCAGTGATGGTGAGCAGTGAGTCAGTGATGGTGAGCAGTGAGTCAGTGATGGTGAGCAGTGAGTCAGTGATGGTGAGCAGTGTGTGAGTCAGTGATGGTGAGCAGTGTGTGAGTCAGTGATGGTGAGCAGTGTGTGAGTCAGTGATGGTGAGCAGTGTGTGAGTCAGTGATGGTGAGCAGTGTGTGAGTCAGTGATGGTGAGCAGTGAGTCAGTGATGGTGAGCAGTGAGTCAGTGATGGTGAGCAGTGAGTCAGTGATGGTGAGCAGTGTGTGAGTCAGTGATGCTGAGCAGTGTGTGAGTCAGTGATGGTGAGCAGTGTGTCAGTCAGTGATGGTGAGCAGTGTGTGAGTCAGTGATGGTGAGTCAGTGAGTGTGTGAGCAGTGTGTGAGTCAGTGATGGTGAGCAGTGTGTGAGTCAGTGATGGTGAGCAGTGTGTGAGTCAGTGATGGTGAGCAGTGTGTGAGTCAGTGATGGTGAGCAGTGTGTGAGTCAGTGATGGTGAGCAGTGTGTGAGTCAGTGATGGTGAGCAGTGAGTCAGTGATGGTGAGCAGTGTGTGAGTCAGTGATGGTGAGCAGTGTGTGAGTCAGTGATGGTGAGCAGTGTGTGAGTCAGTGATGGTGAGCAGTGTGTGAGTCAGTGATGGTGAGCAGTGTGTGAGTCAGTGATGGTGAGCAGTGTGTGAGTCAGTGATGGTGAGCAGTGTGTGAGTCAGTGATGGTGAGCAGTGAGTCAGTGGTGAGCAGTGATGGTGAGCAGTGAGTCAGTGATGGTGAGCAGTGTGTGAGTCAGTGAGTCATGGTGAGCAGTGTGTGAGTCAGTGATGGTGTGTGAGTCAGTGATGGTGAGCAGTGTGTGAGTCAGTGATGGTGAGCAGTGTGTGAGTCAGTGATGGTGAGCAGTGTGTGAGTCAGTGATGGTGAGCAGTGTGTGAGTCAGTGATGGTGAGCAGTGTGTGAGTCAGTGATGGTGAGCAGTGTGTGAGTCAGTGATGGTGAGCAGTGTGTGAGTCAGTGATGGTGAGCAGTGTGTGAGTCAGTGATGGTGAGCAGTGTGTGAGTCAGTGATGGTGAGCAGTGTGTGAGTCAGTGATGGTGAGCAGTGTGTGAGTCAGTGATGGTGAGCAGTGTGTGAGTCAGTGATGGTGAGCAGTGTGTGAGTCAGTGATGGTGAGCAGTGTGTGAGTCAGTGATGGTGAGCAGTGTGTGAGTCAGTGATGGTGAGCAGTGTGTGAGTCAGTGATGGTGAGCAGTGTGTGAGTCAGTGATGGTGAGCAGTGTGTGAGTCAGTGATGGTGAGCAGTGTGTGAGTCAGTGATGGTGAGCAGTGTGTGAGTCAGTGATGGTGAGCAGTGTGTGAGTCAGTGATGGTGAGCAGTGTGTGAGTCAGTGATGGTGAGCAGTGTGTGAGTCAGTGATGGTGAGCAGTGTGTGAGTCAGTGATGGTGAGCAGTGTGTGAGTCAGTGATGGTGAGCAGTGTGTGAGTCAGTGATGGTGAGCAGTGTGTGAGTCAGTGATGGTGAGCAGTGTGTGAGTCAGTGATGGTGAGCAGTGTGTGAGTCAGTGATGGTGAGCAGTGTGTGAGTCAGTGATGGTGAGCAGTGTGTGAGTCAGTGATGGTGAGCAGTGATGAGGTGAGCAGTGTGTGAGTCAGTGATGGTGAGCAGTGTGTGAGTCAGTGAGTGGTGAGTCAGTGATGGTGAGTCAGTGTGTGAGCAGTGTGTGAGTCAGTGATGGTGAGCAGTGTGTGAGTCAGTGATGGTGAGCAGTGTGTGAGTCAGTGATGGTGAGCAGTGTGTGAGTCAGTGATGGTGAGCAGTGTGTGAGTCAGTGATGGTGAGCAGTGTGTGAGTCAGTGATGGTGAGCAGTGTGTGAGTCAGTGATGGTGAGCAGTGTGTGAGTCAGTGATGGTGAGCAGTGTGTGAGTCAGTGATGGTGAGCAGTGTGTGAGTCAGTGATGGTGAGCAGTGTGTGAGTCAGTGATGGTGAGCAGTGTGTGAGTCAGTGATGGTGAGCAGTGTGTGAGTCAGTGATGGTGAGCAGTGTGTGAGTCAGTGATGGTGAGCAGTGTGTGAGTCAGTGATGGTGAGCAGTGTGTGAGTCAGTGATGGTGAGCAGTGTGTGAGTCAGTGATGGTGGTGAGTCAGTGATGGTGAGCAGTGTGTGAGTCAGTGATGGTGAGCAGTGTGTGAGTCAGTGAGTGTGTGAGTCAGTGATGGTGAGCAGTGAGTCAGTGATGGTGAGCAGTGAGTCAGTGAGATGGTGGTGAGTCAGTGATGGTGAGCAGTGTGTGAGTCAGTGATGGTGAGCAGTGTGTGAGTCAGTGATGGTGAGCAGTGTGTGAGTCAGTGATGGTGAGCAGTGTCTGAGTCAGTGATGGTGAGCAGTGTGAGTCAGTGATGGTGAGTAGTGTGTGAGTCAGTGATGGTGAGCAGTGTGTGAGTCAGTGATGGTGAGCAGTGTGTGAGTCAGTGATGGTGAGCAGTGTGTGAGTCAGTGATGGTGAGCAGTGTGTGAGTCAGTGATGGTGAGCAGTGTGAGAGTCAGTGATGGTGAGCAGTGTGTGAGTCAGTGATGGTGAGCAGTGATGGTGAGCAGTGTGTGAGTCAGTGATGGTGAGCAGTGTGTGAGTCAGTGATGGTGAGCAGTGTGTGAGTCAGTGATGGTGAGCAGTGTGTGAGTCAGTGATGGTGAGCAGTGTGTGAGTCAGTGATGGTGAGCAGTGTGTGAGTGTGAGTCAGTGATGGTGAGCAGTGTGTGAGTCAGTGATGGTGAGCAGTGTGTGAGTCAGTGATGGTGAGCAGTGTGTGAGTCAGTGATGGTGAGCAGTGTGTGAGTCAGTGATGGTGAGCAGTGTGTGAGTCAGTGATGGTGAGCAGTGTGTGAGTCAGTGATGGTGAGCAGTGTGTGAGTCAGTGATGGTGAGCAGTGTGTGAGTCAGTGATGGTGAGCAGTGTGAGTCAGTGATGGTGAGCAGTGTGTGAGTCAGTGATGGTGAGCAGTGTGTGAGTCAGTGATGGTGAGCAGTGTGTGAGTCAGTGATGGTGAGCAGTGTGTGAGTCAGTGATGGTGAGCAGTGTGTGAGTCAGTGATGGTGAGCAGTGTGTGAGTCAGTGATGGTGAGCAGTGTGTGAGTCAGTGATGGTGAGCAGTGTGTGAGTCAGTGATGGTGAGCAGTGTGTGAGTCAGTGATGGTGAGCAGTGTCTGAGTCAGTGATGGTGAGCAGTGTGTGAGTCAGTGATGGTGAGCAGTGTGTGAGTCAGTGATGGTGAGCAGTGTGTGAGTCAGTGATGGTGAGCAGTGTGTGAGTCAGTGATGGTGAGCAGTGTGTGAGTCAGTGATGGTGAGCAGTGTGTGAGTCAGTGATGGTGAGCAGTGTGTGAGTCAGTGATGGTGAGCAGTGTGTGAGTCAGTGTGTGAGTCAGTGATGGTGAGCAGTGTGTGAGTCAGTGATGGTGAGCAGTGTGTGAGTCAGTGATGGTGAGCAGTGTGTGAGTCAGTGATGGTGAGCAGTGTGTGAGTCAGTGATGGTGAGCAGTGTGTGAGTCAGTGATGGTGAGCAGTGTGTGAGTCAGTGATGGTGAGCAGTGTGTGAGTCAGTGATGGTGAGCAGTGTGTGAGTCAGTGATGGTGAGCAGTGTGTGAGTCAGTGATGGTGAGCAGTGTGTGAGTCAGTGATGGTGAGCAGTGTGTGAGTCAGTGATGGTGAGCAGTGTGTGAGTCAGTGATGGTGAGCAGTGTGTGAGTCAGTGATGGTGAGCAGTGTGTGAGTCAGTGATGGTGAGCAGTGTGTGAGTCAGTGATGGTGAGCAGTGTGTGAGTCAGTGATGGTGAGCAGTGTGTGAGTCAGTGATGGTGAGCAGTGTGTGAGTCAGTGATGGTGAGCAGTGTGTGAGTCAGTGATGGTGAGCAGTGTGTGAGTCAGTGATGGTGAGCAGTGTGTGAGTCAGTGATGGTGAGCAGTGTGTGAGTCAGTGATGGTGAGCAGTGTCTGAGTCAGTGATGGTGAGCAGTGTGTGAGTCAGTGATGGTGAGCAGTGTGTGAGTCAGTGATGGTGAGCAGTGTGTGAGTCAGTGATGGTGAGCAGTGTGTGAGTCAGTGATGGTGAGCAGTGTGTGAGTCAGTGATGGTGAGCAGTGTGTGAGTCAGTGATGGTGAGCAGTGTGTGAGTCAGTGATGGTGAGCAGTGTGTGAGTCAGTGATGGTGAGCAGTGTGTGAGTCAGTGATGGTGAGCAGTGTGTGAGTCAGTGATGGTGAGCAGTGTGTGAGTCAGTGATGGTGAGCAGTGTGTGAGTCAGTGATGGTGAGCAGTGTGTGAGTCAGTGATGGTGCAGTGGTGAGCAGTGTGTGTGAGTCAGTGATGGTGAGCAGTGTGTGAGTCAGTGATGGTGAGCAGTGTGTGAGTCAGTGATGGTGAGCAGTGTGTGAGTCAGTGATGGTGAGCAGTGTGTGAGTCAGTGATGGTGAGCAGTGTGTGAGTCAGTGATGGTGAGCAGTGTGTGAGTCAGTGATGGTGAGCAGTGTGTGAGTCAGTGATGGTGAGCAGTGTGTGAGTCAGTGATGGTGAGCAGTGTGTGAGTCAGTGATGGTGAGCAGTGTGTGAGTCAGTGATGGTGAGCAGTGTGTGAGTCAGTGATGGTGAGCAGTGTGTGAGTCAGTGATGGTG
>NC_091296.1:69588979-69708979 GCF_038502225.1 Cherax quadricarinatus | reverse complement strand
TATCTGGCCTCATTGCCTTTGAGGTATCTAGCTCACTCAGAAGCCTCTTCACTTCTTCCTCGGTTGTGTGCACTGTGTCCAGCACTTGGTGGTGTGCCCCACCTCTCCGTCTTTCTGGAGCCCCTTCTGTCTCCTCTGTGAACACTTCTTTGAATCTCTTGTTGAGTTCCTCACATACTTCACGGTCATTTCTTGTTGTCTGTCCTCCTTCCTTCCTTAGCCTGATTACCTGGTCCTTGACTGTTGTTTTCCTCCTGATGTGGCTGTACAACAGTTTCGGGTCAGATTTGGCTTTTGCTGCTATGTCGTTTTCATATTGTCTTTGGGCCTCCCTTCTTATCCGTGCATATTCGTTTCTGGCTCTACGACTGCTCTCCTTATTCTCCTGGGTCCTTTGCCTTCTATATTTCTTCCATTCCCTAGCACACTTGGTTTTTGCCTCTCTGCACCTTTGGGTAAACCATGGGCTCATCCTGGCTTTTTCATTATTCCTGTTACCCTTGGGTACAAACCTCTCCTCAGCCTCCTTGCATTTTGTTGCTACATATTCCATCATCTCATTAACTGGCTTCCCTGCCAGTTCTCTGTCCCACTGAATCCCGTTCAGGAAGTTCCTCATTCCTGTGTAGTCCCCTTTCTTGTAGTTTGGCTTCATTCGTCCTGGCCTTCCTGCTTCTCCGTCCACTTGTAGCTCTACTGTGTATTCGAAGCTTAAAACCACATGGTCACTGGCCCCAAGGGGTCTTTCATATGTGATGTCCTCG
This sequence comes from Cherax quadricarinatus, assembly GCF_038502225.1. Taxonomy (NCBI): domain Eukaryota; kingdom Metazoa; phylum Arthropoda; class Malacostraca; order Decapoda; family Parastacidae; genus Cherax; species Cherax quadricarinatus. Next base: position 69,708,215 of record NC_091296.1, on the reverse strand, counting down.
ATATCTGCACTACTCAAGGTGAATACTAAGTCCAGCTTTGCTGGTTCATCCTCTCCTGTCTCTCTTGTAGTGTCCCTTACGTGTTGGTACATGAAGTTTTCCAGTACCACCTCCATCATCTTAGCCCTCCATGTATCTTGGCCCCCATGCGGGTCCAAGTTCTCCCAATCGATCTCCTTGTGGTTAAAGTCACCCATGATCAGGAGCTTTGCCCTGCATGCATGAGCTCTTCTGGCCACTGTAGCCAGTGTGTCAACCATCGCTCTATTGCTCTCGTCGTACTCTTGCCTTGGCCTCCTGCTGTTCTGTGGTGGGTTATACATCACTGCTATTACCACCTTGGGACCTCCAGAGTGAAGCGTTCCCGCTATGTAATCACTTTCTTCTCCGCTGTCTCCTCTCTCCAGCTCATCAAAATTCCAGTGATTTTTGATCAGCAATGCCACTCCTCCACCCCCCCTGTTCCCTCTGTCTTTCCTCAGGATTTGGTATCCCGTTGGAAAGATGGCATCTGTTATCATACCTGTAAGCTTGGTTTCTGTGAGAGCTATGATGTCCGGTGATGCCTCTTTGACTCTTTCATGCCACTCCTCCCACTTATTTGTTATTCCATCAGCGTTTGTGTACCATACCTTCAGTTTCCTTTCAAACTCTGTGGTTTGGGGGGCCTGTGAGGGTGGGAGACCTGGTGGCATACTGTGGGATTCTATAGCTCGGTGTTGGGTGGAGGCTGTGGGTATGGATTGTAGTGTGTGTTGGGATGGTGTGATAGGTTGTATGGCTCTGAGAATAGTTGTGTGTGTGCTTGCCCTTGCTGTTCTGTTCTGCTCTGACTGACCTCTGCTGGTTCCATCCTTGTTTCTTTTCCTAGCTCCTTTTGCTTTTTTGTCCTCTCCCTCAGCTGCTGTCATTCTGATTGTGTTCTGTCTCTGTCTAGGAACACCCTCTTGTACTCTTCCGAGTATTTCAACCGTGGTTTCTCTTGGAGGATCCTGTTCCACACTGTTTCCGTCCTGAGAATCAGCTTGATTGGTCTGTTTCTCCCCTTCGAGTACCCCCCTATTCTCTGAAAATTTACAATCTCGTCCATCTCTTCACCTATTTCTGTGATGATTTTCTCAATCTCCTTTCTTTCTTCCTGCTGCCTTTCAGTGTGTGTCCTTTCCTCTCTCTCCTGAAGCCCATGGATAAACACTGATTTTGCCCTTTCCTCCTCCCATTGCTTCACCCTCTGTGACTCTGGATCCTGCCTGTATGTGGTCAGTTTCTCCCTTGATTTTGTACTCACCTATTTGTACTCACCTATTTGTGGTTGCAGGGGTCGAGTCATAGCTCCTGGCCCCGCCTCTTCACTGATTGCTACTAGATCCTCTCTCTCCCTGCTCCATGAGCTTTATCATACCTCGCCTTAAAACTATGTATGGTTCCCGCCTCCACTACTTCACTTTCTAGACTATTCCACGACTTGACTACTCTATGACTGAAGAAATACTTCCTAACATCCCTTTTATTCATCTGAGTCTTCAACTTCCAATTGTGACCTCTTGTGTCTGTGTCCCATCTCTGGAACATCCTGTCTTTGTCAACCTTGTCTATTCCACGCAGTATTTTATATGTCGTTATCATGTCTCCCCTGACCCTCCTGGCCTCCAGTGTCGTCAGGCCGATTTCCCTCAACCTTTCTTCGTAGGACAATCCCCGTAGCTCTGGGACTAGTCTTGTTGCAAACCTTTGCACTTTCTCTAATTTCTTGACGTGCTTGACTAGGTGTGGATTCCAAACTGGTGCTGCATACTCCAGTATGGGCCTGACGTAAATGGTATACAGTGTCTTGAACGACTCCTTACTGAGGTATCGGAATGCTATCCGTAGGTTTGCCAGGCGCCCGTATGCTGCAGCAGTTATCTGATTTATGTGCGCCTCAGGAGATGTGCTCGGTGTTATACTCACCCCCAGATCTTTTTCCTTGAGTGAGGTTTGCAGTCTTTTGTGTGTGTGTGTGTGTGTGTGTGTGTGTGTGTGTGTGTGTGTGTGTGTGTACTAAACCTAGTTGTGGTTGCAGGGGTCGAGTCACAGCTCCTGGTCCCGTCTCTTCTCTGGCTGCTATTAGGTCACTCTTCCTGCTTCATGATCTTTATCATATCTCTTCTTAAAGCTATGTATGGATCCTGCCTCCACTAGATCACTTCCCAGACTATTCCACTTCCTGACAACTCTGAGACTGAAGAAATGCTTCCTAACATCCCTGTGATTCATCTGAGTCTTCAACTTCCAATTGTTACCCCTTGTTGCTTTGTCCCATCTCCGGAACATCCTGTCTCTGTCCAACTTGTCGATTCCTCTCAGTATTTTATATGTCGTTATCATATTTTCTCTATCTCCCCTGTCCTCCAGTGTCGTGAGGTCGATTTCCCTTAACCTCTCCTCGTAGGACATGTCCCTTAGTGTGTGTGTGTGAGTGTATGTGTGTGTGTGTGTGTGTGTGTGTGTGTGTATGTGTGTGTGTGTGTGTGTGCACTTATGTGTGTTATTTGTGTGCGTGCGCGTGCGGGCCTGTGTACCGTTACCCGTGTGCATGTAAGTGGGTGTTTACGCACGTGCGTACATGCACACTTGTGTGCGTGTGGGTGGGTGAGTGTGTGGGGAGGGTGGTCACATATACTAACACATTCTCTAACATATACTGGCGCTGCTATACTAAGCATTGGTGCATATAGAGTCTTCTTATAGCACTTGTATACACTCTCTGACTGCTCTTTACTATGTTCTTACTGAGGCCCTAAATACTATCTATGCCTTGCTCTCGGGGCAGAGAGCAGGCCTATTGGGTAGATCTACTCGTAACTAGTGGCCAGACGATACAGTTGTGGATGATGACCTCTGTACCAAGATGCCGTTGTGTTGCTGTGTCCGGCAGTGTCAGTATGACAGTGGTATACCATACCGACAAGTTGATATGTAAGAAACATGTCCAACAGCCAGACAGGCTTGCTACCTCGCCCCTTCTGTCGTCTTCAAGATTTTCTCCGTCTCACCTTGACGGTATATAACTCTCAATCCTGTTACTTCAGCTTCACATTGTTCCAGAATGTGGAGCTGAGCTCTTCTCCAGGCTGAGGGACTAATCATCTAAAAACTCTATCTTCGAAGGTTATGAACTGATTAAGTCATCTTTGTATCTCTATTGCCTCTGCTGCCTCCTCAGCATTTGACTGATAAAAGCCTTCGTTGTGGGTGAAATGTTGCCGAATAAAGATACCTAACTGTTGCACATATGTCTTACTTATCAATTTGTCGTTATTGTATACCACTGTTATATTTATCTACGACTGCTTGACAGAATAGAGAACATAGCAAGACGACTTATCTCTAGCCTGGACCCAGCCTGGACAGATGTGTCATTCAAGCAGTCTTCAACACAGGAGGGATGTGGGTGGCCTTACTGTTATATACGAGGCCAATATGTCAAGGTACCACACTTGACTCCACTCCGAGGACAGCGAGAAGTGAGCTTCTACACAACAAGTTGTTAGGTAAGACACATATGCAACAGTTAGGTATCTTTATTTTGAAACGTTTCGCCTACACAGTAGGCTTCTTCAGTCGAGTACAGAAAAGTTGATAGAAGCAGAAGATACTTGAAGACGATGTAATCAGTCCATCACCCTTAAAGCTTTGAGGTGGTCAGTCCCTCAGTCTGGAGAAGAGCATTGTTCCGTTGTCTGAAACAATATGAAGTTGAAGTGACAGAATCGGGCCTTATATAGTGCCAGGAGGTGAGACGTAGGTTGATTTGGGAGGGCAGGTCCTTCTCAAACCCAGCCGTTCTCACTAGTAGAGGTTGTCGAAGTAGATGGTCTGTACCAAGATACCCTTGTGTTGCAGTGTCTGACAGAATGAACATTAAAATGGTATAAAATACCGACAGATTGTTAGGTAAGACACATATGCAACAGTTAGGTATCTTTATTTTGAAACGTTTCGCCTACACAGTAGGCTTCTTCAGTCGAGTACAGAAAAGTTGATAGAAGCAGAAGATACTTGAAGACGATGTAATCAGTCCATCACCCTTAAAGCTTTGAGGTGGTCAGTCCCTCAGTCTGGAGAAGAGCATTGTTCCGTTGTCTGAAACAATATGAAGTTGAAGTGACAGAATCGGGCCTTATATAGTGCCAGGAGGTGAGACGTAGGTTGATTTGGGAGGGCAGGTCCTTCTCAAACCCAGCCGTTCTCACTAGTAGAGGTTGTCGAAGTAGATGGTCTGTACCAAGATACCCTTGTGTTGCAGTGTCTGACAGAATGAACATCAGACAACGGAACAATGCTCTTCTCCAGACTGAGGGACTGACCACCTCAAAACTTTAAGGGTGATGGACTGATTACATCGTCTTCAAGTATCTTCTGCTTCTATCAACTTTTCTGTACTCGACTGAAGAAGCCTACTGTGTAGGCGAAACGTTTCAAAATAAAGATACCTAACTGTTGCATATGTGTCTTACCTAACAATCTGTCGGTATTTTATACCATTTTAATGTTCATTCTACACAACAAGACGGGCAGCAGACAGGAACTACACTCTGTAACCTTCCCCAGAACATCGCTTCATCTGCGATCATTTATTCTCAGGATGATTCGAGTCTGGAACATGTTCGTACAACATAATGACATCAACAAAATAAAGTCAGATGACCAAGTGAAATTGGTGGCCCACAGATGGCTCCAACCTCATCCTGTTCCCTATCTATATGTCTCATAATAATAAAAACGCTTTAAAATGAGCTGATGTAGGTAACAGCTCTTATTTTGTAAACAAAATTAGGAACCCCAACCCTAACTTGTGAAGCTATTGTGTAAGTAAAAAAACAAGAGAGAGAGAGGGAGAGAATATTGAAAAAAAAATACAATAGGGCGATAGATGGAGAAAAATCATGAAAGAATCTGAAAGAAACGAGACTACGAGAAGAACGTCGTTCCCGTTTTAACAGTTCTTTGAACGGTCCTCCAAAACAGAGGGGAAAAAACAGGGCGTTCCGGCAATGGGAAGTGGTGGACGTTCCAGCAATGGGAAGTAAGTTGTCGTTCCACTTGAGTGAACTACTGAGCCCTTTCAGAAGAGGGCTAAGTGGTCGTTCCAGAAGAACGGGCTTAAATGTCGTTCCAGGAAAAAGAAAATAAAGTGTTAAAGGGGTCGTTTCAGGAGTTTACTTATTCAATAAGAGGAGTAAGTGGCAGTTACGGCGAAAGTGGTAGTTAAGAGAGAAAAACACAAACAATGGAGTACTTCCACTGAGTCCTGATTATACTCGACTGATAACTGTCTTCCAGGTACGTGAGGAAGTGCTTGGTGATACATGATAGTACCTGGTGATACATGACAGTACTTGGTGACACATGACAGTACTTGGTGATAAATGATAGTACCTGGTGATACATGACAGTACTTGGTGATACATGACAGTACTTGGTGACACATGACAGTACTTGGTGATACATGATAGTACCTGGTGATACATGACAGTACTTGGTGACACATGACAGTACTTGGTGATACATGACAGTACTTGGTGACACATGACAGTGCTTGGTGATACATGACAGTACTTGGTGACACATGACAGTACTTGGTGATACATGACAGTACTTGGTGATACATGACAGTACTTGGTGATACATGACAGTACTTGGTGATACATGACAGTACTTGGTGACACATGACAGTACTTGGTGATACATGACAGTACTTGGTGATACATGACAGTACTTGGTGATACATGACAGTACTTGGTGATACATGACAGTACTTGGTGATACATGACAGTACTTGGTGACACATGACAGTACTTGGTGATACATGACAGTACTTGGTGACACATGACAGTACTTGTGATACATGACAGTACCTGGTGATACATGACAGTACTTGGTGATACATGACAGTACTTGGTGACACATGACAGTACTTGGTGATACATGACAGTACTTGGTGATACATGATAGTACTTGGTGATAAATGATAGTACCTGGTGATACATGACAGTACTTGGTGATACATGACAGTACTTGGTGACACATGACAGTACTTGGTGATACATGATAGTACCTGGTGATACATGACAGTACTTGGTGACACATGACAGTACTTGGTGATACATGATAGTACCTGGTGATACATGACAGTACTTGGTGAAACATGACAGTACTTGGTGATACATGACAGTACTTGGTGATACATGACAGTACTTGGTGATACATGACAGTACTTGGTGACACATGACAGTACTTGGTGATAAATGATAGTACCTGGTGATACATGACAGTACTTGGTGATACATGACAGTACTTGGTGATACATGACACAGTACTTGGTGATACATGACAGTACTTGGTGACACATGACAGTACTTGGTGATACATGATAGTACCTGGTGATACATGACAGTACTTGGTGATACATGACAGTATTTGGTGACACATGACAGTACTTGGTGATACATGATAGTACCTGGTGATACATGACAGTACTTGGTGATACATGACAGTACTTGGTGATACATGACAGTACTTGGTGATACATGACAGTACTTGGTGATACATGATAGTACCTGGTGATACTTGACAGTACCTGGTGATACATGACAGTACTTGGTGATACATGACAGTACTTGGTGATACATGACAGTACTTGGTGACACATGACAGTACTTGGTGATACATGATAGTACCTGGTGATACATGACAGTACTTGGTGATACATGACAGTACTTGGTGACGACAGTACTTGGTGATACATGATAGTACCTGGTGATACATGACAGTACTTGGTGACACATGACAGTACTTGGTGATACATGATAGTACCTGGTGATACATGACAGTACTTGGTGACACATGACAGTACTTGGTGATACATGACAGTACTTGGTGACACATGACAGTACTTGGTGACACATGACAGTACTTGGTGATACATGACAGTACTTGGTGACACATGACAGTACTTGGTGATACATGACAGTACTTGGTGACACATGACAGTACTTGGTGATACATGATAGTACCTGGTGATACATGACAGTACTTGGTGACACATGACAGTACTTGGTGACACATGACAGTACTTGGTGATACATGACAGTACTTGGTGATACATGACAGTACTTGGTGACACATGACAGTGCTTGGTGATACATGATAGTACCTGGTGATACATGACAGTACTTGGTGACACATGACAGTGCTTGGTGATACATGATAGTACCTGGTGATACATGACAGTACTTGGTGACACATGACAGTGCTTGGTGATACATGATAGTACCTGGTGATACATGACAGTACTTGGTGACACATGACAGTGCTTGGTGATACATGATAGTACCTGGTGATACATGACAGTACTTGGTGACACATGACGGTACTTGGTGATACATGACAGTACTTGGTGATACATGACAGTACCTGGTGATACATGACAGTACTTGGTGACACATGACGGTACTTGGTGATACATGACAGTACTTGGTGATACATGACAGTACTTGATGATACATGACAGTACTTGATACATGGCAGTACTTGGTGACACATGACAGTACTTGGTGATACTTGACAGTACTTGGTGATACATGACAGTACTTGGTGACACATGACAGTACTTGGTGACACATGACAGTACCTGGTGATACTTGACAGTACCTGGTGATACATGACAGTACTTGGTGATACATGACAGTACTTGGTGATACATGACAGTACTTGGTGACACATGACAGTACCTGGTGATACTTGACAGTACTTGGTGACACATGACAGTACTTGGTGATACATGACAGTACCTGGTGATACATGACAGTGCTTGGTGACACATGACAGTACTTGGTGATACATGACAGTACTTGGTGACACATGACAGTACTTGGTGACACATGACAGTACCTGGTGATACTTGACAGTACTTGGTGACACATGACAGTACTTGGTGACACATGACAGTACTTGGTGATACATGACAGTGCTTGGTGACACATGACAGTACTTGGTGATACATGACAGTGCTTGGTGATACATGACAGTACTTGGTGACACATGACAGTACTTGGTGATACATGACAGTGCTTGGTGATACATGACAGTACTTGGTGACACATCACAGTACTTGGTGACACATGACAGTACTTGGTGATGCATGACAGTACTTGGTGACACATGACAGTACTTGGTGACACATGACAGTACTTGGTGATACATGACAGTACTTGGTGATACATGACAGTACTTGGAGACATGTGACAGTACTTGGTGATACATGACAGCACTTGGTGACACATGACAGTACTTGGTGACACATGACAGTACTTGGTGATACATGACAGTACTTGGTGACACATGACAGTACTTGGTGACACATGACAGTACTTGGTGACACATGACAGTACTTGGTGACATTGGGAGTGGATGACAGTGGACGAGAGGGAGTGGATGACAGTGGATGAAAGGGAGTGGATGACAGTGGATAAGAGGGAGTGGATGACAGTGGATGAAAGGGAGTGGATGACAGTGGATAAGAGGGAGTGGATGAGAGTGGATGAGAGGGAGTGGATGACAGTGGATGAGAAGGAGTGGATGGCGGTGGATGAGAGTGGATGAGAGGGAATGGATGACAGTGGATGAGAGGGAGTGGAAGACAGTGGATGAAAAGAAGTGGATGGCAGTGGATGAGAGGAAGTGGATGACAGTGGATGAGAGGGAGTGGATGACAGTGGATGAGAAGGAGTGGATGGCAGTGGATGAGAGGGAGTGGATGACAGTGGATGAGAGGGAGTGGATGACAGTGGATGACAGTGGATGAGAGGGAGGGGAAGACAGTGGATGAGAGGGAGTGGATGACAGTGGATGAGAGGGAGTGGATGACAGTGGATGAGAGGGAGTGGATGACAGTGGATGAGAGGGAATGAATGACAGTGGATGAGAGGGAGTGGATGACAGTGGATGAGAGGGAATGAATGACAGCAGATGAGAGGGAGTGGATGACAGTCGATGAGAGGGAATGAATGAGAGTGGATGAGAGGGAGTGGATGACAATGGATGAGAGGGAGTGGATGACAATGGATGAGAGGGAGTGGATGACAATGGATGAGAGGGAGTGGATGACAATGGATGAGAGGGAGTGGATGACAATGGATGAGAGGGAGTGGATGACAATGGATGAGAGGGAGTGGATGACAGTGGATGAAAAGGAGTGGATGGCAGTGGATGAGAGGAAGTGGATGACAGTGGATGAGAGGGAGTGGATGACAGTGGATGAGATGGAGTGGATGGCAGTGGATGAGAGGGAGTGGATGACAGTGGATGAGAGGGAGTGGATGACAGTGGATGAGAGGGAGTGGAAGACAGTGGATGAGAGGGAGTGGATGACAGTGGATGAGAGGGAGTGGATGACAGTGGATGAGAGGGAGTGGATGACAGTGGATGAGAGGGAATGAATGACAGTGGATGAGAGGGAGTGGATGACAGTGGATGAGAGGGAATGAATGACAGCAGATCAGAGGGAGTGGATGACAGTCGATGAGAGGGAATGAATGAGAGTGGATGAGAGGGAGTGGATGACAATGGATGAGAGGGAGTGGATGACAATGGATGAGAGGGAGTGGATGACAATGGATGAGAGGGAGTGGATGACAATGGATGAGAGGGAGTGGATAACAATGGATGAGAGGGAGTGGATGACAATGGATGAGAGGGAGTGGATGACAATGGATGAGAGGGAGTGGATGACAATGGATGAGAGGGAGTGGATGACAGTGGATGAGAGGGAGTGGATGACAATGGATGAGAGGGAGTGGATGACAATGGATGAGAGGGAGTGGATGACAATGGATGAGAGGGAGTGGATGACAATGGATGAGAGGGAGTGGATGACAATGGATGAGAGGGAGTGGATGACAATGGATGAGAGGGAGTGGATGACAATGGATGAGAGGGAGTGGATGACAGTGGATGAGAGGGAGTGGATGACAATGGATGAGAGGGAGTGGATGACAATGGATGAGAGGGAGTGGATGACAATGGATGAGAGGGAGTGGATGACAATCGATGAGAGGGAGTGGATGACAGTGGATGAGAGGGAGTGGATGACAATGGATGAGAGGGAGTGGATGACAATGGATGAGAGGGAGTGGATGACAATGGATGAGAGGGAGTGGATGACAATGGATGAGAGGGAGTGGATGACAATGGATGAGAGGGAGTGGATGACAGTGGATGAGAGGGAGTGGATGACAATGGATGAGAGGGAGTGGATGACAATGGATGAGAGGGAGTGGATGACAATGGATGAGAGGGAGTGGATGACAATGGATGAGAGGGAGTGGATGACAATGGATGAGAGGGAGTGGATGACAATGGATGAGAGGGAGTGGATGACAATGGATGAGAGGGAGTGGATGACAATGGATGAGAGGGAGTGGATGACAATGGATGAGAGGGAGTGGATGACAATGGATGAGAGGGAGTGGATGACAATGGATGAGAGGGAGTGGATGACAATGGATGAGAGGGAGTGGATGACAATGGATGAGAGGGAGTGGATGACACAAGACAAGAAGACAACAACAGTTTTAAACACAAGGACATTTACAGGATACAGAAGCAGCATTGTTGTCTGGAAGTGAAGTGACGAGACTTTCTAGAAGTGAGGTGACGACAGACTTTCTGGAAGTGAGGTGACGACAGACTTTCTGGAAGTGAGGTGACGACAGACTTTCTAGAAGTGAGGTGACGAGACTTTCTAGAAGTGAGGTGACGACAGACTTTCTGGAAGTGAGGTGACGACAGACTTTCCAGAAGTGAGGTGACGACAGACTTTCTGGAAGTGAGGTGACGACAGACTTTCTAGAAGTGAGGTGACGACAGACTTTCTAGAAGTGAGGTGACGACAGACTTTCTGGAAGTGAGGTGACGACAGACTTTCTAGAAGTGAGTCGATGACAGACTTTCTAGAAGTGAGGTGACGACAGACTTTCTAGAAGTGAGGTGACGACAGACTTTCTGGAAGTGAGGTGACGACAGACTTTCTAGAAGTGAGGTGACGACAGACTTTCTAGAAGTGAGGTGACGACAGACTTTCTGGAAGTGAGGTGACGACAGACTTTCTAGAAGTGAGGTGACGACAGACTTTCTAGAAGTGAGGTGACGACAGACTTTCTGGAAGTGAGGTGACGACAGACTTTCTAGAAGTGAGGTGACGACAGACTTTCTAGAAGTGAGGTGACGACAGACTTTCTAGAAGTGAGGTGACGACAGACTTTCTGGAAGTGAGGTGACGACAGACTTTCTGGAAGTGAGGTGACGACAGACTTTCTAGAAGTGAGGTGACGACAGACTTTCTGGAAGTGAGGTGACGACAGACTTTCTGGAAGTGAGGTGACGACAGACGGTTAAAACATACAAGAAACAGGAGGTTATAGATGTAAGTAGAGAGAGAGAGAGAGAGAGAGAGAGAGAGAGAGAGAGAGAGAGAGAGAGAGAGAGAGAGAGAGAGAGAGAGAGAGAGAGAGAGAGAGAGAGAGAGAATTATAACCTTCAAGAGCAGAAGGGAATATGTCTTCTTAGAGAAATTGAGGAAAGAGTTGCAGAATGATGGAAAATTTGGAGGAAGTGCCACAAGAAGAGAGGAGAGGGAGGAGGATGTGGACGTTGCTGCAACAAGGCAACACTGCAAGAAGTCATTCAGGGATAAGGTTTAGGAAAACGTTTGTGCAGGAAGGAAGGGAGAGTATTCCAATAGAGAAATATAACACTCTGACTCACGAAATCGTAATGACACGATTGCAAACAAACCATACCACGGGCGGGGATAGAACCCGCGATCGTGTCATTACGATTTCGTGAGTCATGTTAACGGCTTTGAGGGAACTTGAGCTAGAGTTCGTCACGGCCACGCTAGCTGGAGATTCGTCTGTAAAAACTTGCATTTGTGGTCACAGTGGTGCCTATGCTAACCTTCCTATGGTGTAGAAATATACCTAGTTGGACGAATCTTATTGTGGCTAGCTGGTCCAGTGGCTAACGCGACGGTCTGGAGTTTTGAGACTTTCTGATCGCGGGTTCTATCCCCGCCCGTGGTATGGTTTATAACACTCGGCTGGAATAGAGGGAAGGAAAAAGTGAAGGAAGGTAGGAAGGAAGGAAAGCAGGAAGGAAGGTAGGAAGGAAGGTAGGAAAGAAGTTTGGTTTTCCTCCAATGGAGGTACAAAAAAGGAAGGATTTTTTCCTGGAATAGGAGGATGGGACAAGCTTTCTATGAGCACCAGGAAGATAGAGAAGGAAACATTCAAAACAATCCTTGAAAACAAGGCGGTCAACGAAGGCAGGGGAAAGAAACGTTCCTTAAGGAAAATAAACAAAGAGCTCCAAGAAACAGCAAGGAACAATGCCAGGACGAAGAGAAGTGGGATGAGAGCCACCTAGTGTAAAATGCGAACCATTACGGAAGTGGAGAACTCTGGCTCTTGCTGCCAAGGTTTAAAATTGTGTGTTGCGAGAAAGACGCAAGATGAATATTGCCAAGGGCAGGGAGACCACTAGTGACACTTGAAAGAGGAATAGGAGACGAGAGGTGCCAGCCACAAGGTGTTTAGTTCAGTGTAAGCACAGGAAAATGGGAGAGAGAGGGGATGGGGGAGGGAAGGGTGCTTCCATGAACAAGCAGAATGATCCGATGGATAAGAAGAAGACGAAGAAGAAGAAGAAGAAGAAGAAGAAGAAGACGAAGAGGAAGAAGAAGAAGAAGAAGAAGAAGAAGAAGGGTGAGGATTCCACATTGTGCAAATGTGGGATGAGTCGACTGAGAGAAGGAAGAACAAGAGGAGAAAAATAAGGTTAATGTAGTGATCAGCAGCAGCAGGAAGCAGCAGTGATGTTTGGGCTGGTAAATATCAACGTACACATGTTATAAGTACCTGGCTAACTATGTTATCAAGATTCTCTCACTGGGGTTACTTTCATTACCTGAGATCACGTACTGTTGAACGTGCCCCACTACCCACACCATAACAACCTCTCAGAGAGAACTCTAGGGGACTCCAGCCCGAGTCTTTAACTTCCAAATCTATTACGATACCAACTACTTCGCGAAAAAAAAACATCGTGAGCGTCACGCCTGGGTCTCACATTTACTGTCAGACAGTCTGGCAGTGTGATATTCACAGCAGTATGATACTTCTGTGCGTAATTACAGGGGGCTATATTGGAGAATGGATTGAGCTACACTGCCACCCAATACTTACATAGTTAATGGTAGTACCGAGGTGTTGGTAATGTGCTGGTAAAGTATTTGGAAGAGTTGTTGAACTGACGTGTATAGCTGACATGACACAAGTGCATTCACATCTTTTTAGATGCATTTCTATCCCGGGACCTTGATCACTTCTAATGAGAGTACAGCTTCGAGTCTTCGAGCTGGCAGTGATATTAACTTGAACTCTGGGCTCAAAATGAGTTATAAAACACACACACACACACACACACACGCACATCAACCAAATAACTGCTGCAGCATATGGGAAACCTGAAAATAGCATTCCGATACCTCAGCAAGGAATCGTTCAAGATTGTGTACAAAGTGTGCATCAGGCCCATACTGGAGTATGGCAGCACCAGTTTGGAACCCACACCTGGTCAACCACGTCAAGAAATTAGAGAAAGTGCGAAGGTTTGCAACAAGACTAGATCCAGAGCTAAGGGGAATGTCCTACGAAGAGAGGTTAAGGGAAATCTTCCTGACGACACTAGAGGACAGGAGGGTTAGAGGAAATATGACAACGACATACAAAATACTGCGAGGAATTGACAAGGTGGACAAAGACAGGATGTTCCAGAGATGGGACACAGAAACAAGGGATCACAATTGGAAGCTGAAGACTTAGATGAGTAAAAGGGATGGTAGGAAGCATTTCTTTAGTCAAAGAGTTGTCAGGAAGTGGAATAGTCTGGAAAGTGATGTAGTGGAGGTGGGAACTATACATAGTTTTAAACCGAGGTTTGATAAAGCTCATGGAGCAGGAAGAGAGAGGACCTAGTAGCGATCACTGAAGAGGCTGGGCCAGAAGGTATGAATTGACTCCTGCAACCACAAATAGGTGAGTACAAAGAGGTGTTCTGGGGGGTCAACGCCCCCCTCGGTCCGGCCCATAACCAGGCCCCCTGGTGAATCACCGCCTAATCAACCAGGCTGTTACTCTGGCCGCACGTAGTCCAACATACGAACCATAGCTCAGCTGGTCAGGAACTGACTTTAGGAACCTATCCAGTTTTCTCTTCAAAATAGCCAGTTTTTTTTTGGTAGTTTTCCTTATATATGATGGGAGGCTGTTGAACTGTCTTGGGCTCCTGACCTTTATTATGTCTTCTTTCACTGTACCTACGACACCCCTGCTTTTCATTGGGGAAAGTTACATCGTCTGCCGAGCCTTTTGGTACCATAGCGAGGGATTTCTGCGTGTAGATTTGGGACAGGTCCCTCTAGGATTTTCCAGATGTACATTATGATGTATCTTTCTCGCCTGCATTCCAAAGAGTCCCAGTAACTGAGGTGCTTGATTGAACTTATATGTGCAATAAAGTTTCTGTTTACATTTCCAGATCTGCAAATGCGCCTGTCTTGAAAGGGACTATTAGTGTACAGCAGTATTCCAGACTAGAGAGAACAGGTGACTTAAGGAGGATCATCACTGGCTTGGCACCTCTTGTTTTGAAGACAGAGAGTAGAGCTCTTAAGTAATAACCAGGAAGTCTGTGAGGAACTCAGCAAGAAATTTAGGTAGGTATTCTTAGAGGAAACACGAAGGTTACCAGAGAACTGAAGCAGCAGACTGCACCAACGAGCCTCGGACACAACACATACCACAGGAGTCGAGGTGAAGAAGCTACTGTGTGAGCTAGATATGTACCTCGAAGGCAATGGGACTAGGTAATATCTCTCCGTGGGTACTGAGAGAAGGAGCAGAGGTACCGTGAGAGCACTAGCAAAATTCTTCAACAAGTCAGTCGACACAAATCAACTGTCAGCAGTGTAGAAGACAGCAAATACAGTCCTAATCTCTAAGGGGACAGACAGGCAGCATTAAACTACAGTCTTATGTCACTGACATACTGTAAACAGTATATAAAGTTTTAGAGATCATAAGGAGATGGGTGGTGGAGCACATAGAAAAGAGTGGATTCATAAATGACAACTATCATGGTTCAAAGATACTATATGACAGATCCTGTGTCACCAACTTGCTGGAGTTCTGCGACAAGGTAACAGAAGTAAGAGAGACAGATGGGTAGATTGCATGTTCTTGGACTGTAGGAAGGCTTTAAGAGACAGTAGTGCACGGGAGACTGGTACGAAAGCTAGAGGAGCAGGAAGGAATAACAGGGAAGGAACTACAAAAGGTCAAGGAATACCTAACATGAAGGAAACAGTGAGTGATTGTCCGTGAGATGTCGCAGTGGTTGATGCACGTGGTGACTGGGGTGCCACAAGGATCATTACAAGGGTAGGTACTATTTTTTGTATACATAACTGATATGATGAAAGAGATAGAGTCAGAGATATATCATTTTGCAGGTGAGGAACAAGACTATAAATGGTCCTGGACAAGCTGGAGGTCTGGTCTGACAAGTGGCTACTGGAATTTAACCCCCTCAACAAATGGAGACCCCTCAAGGAAGGTTCCTTGATGTTGGCGAGGGGCTCTTGATTTATGGAATTGGATCTGTGCTCCAGTTCCCCGAATTAAGCCTGAATGCCTTCCACATTCCCCCCCCCTAGGCGCTGTAATAATAATAATAACAAATGGAAAATTATGATGATTGGTAATGGCAAAGAAGACCTCAGTCGGAGTACATGCTTGTGGGCAAAGGATGCAAGCCTCACTCAAGGAGAAGGACCTTGGGGTGAGTATTGTACTGAGAATATTTCCTGAAGTGCACATCAACTTAATAACTTCTGCAGCAAATGTACGTATGGCAAAAGTATGATTTCCTTTCAGGTCTGTATCGAAGTATGCAGCACCAGTATGGAACCACACCTGGTTAAGTAGCTCAAGAGGTTGGAGAAACAGAGGTTTGTAACGAGACTAGTCCCGGAGTAAAGTAGGACATGTACATAACCTTCACGGCTACGACAACTACTACTACAAGTAACCCATCTCTTTGGGTGGGACCTACTTCCACTGGGGAATCCCGCCTACCAGTGACTATGCCCTCGTCTGCTACACGTCCCATTTCCACCTGACGTTAGTATATAAGCATCAGGCTCCTTGCTTCTGCTCCAGAACATCCACGACTACGGTGCTCTTTGCACCAACTCCAAGGTTGAGGGACTGATTACCTCATCTTCTGTATATAGTTCTACTGTCTTCCAATTATGTCCTGGAATTTGTATTGATAAAGCCACTAGATGGCGAAACGTCTACAATAAAGATACCCAGATGTTGCACATGTGTCTTAATTTTTATCAGGTTAAAGTAATTCAGCCTGATAACACTGGAAAACAGGACTAGGGGTAAAATGATAAAGTACAAAATACTGAGAGGAACTAATAGGGTGGACAGGGACAGATTGATGGACAGACGGGAAACAGGAACACGAGGGCACAGTTGCAAGTTAAATGAGTCGAGTAGTCAGGAGGAGGAACAATATGAAGAGTGAAGCGGTTGAGGCAGGAATCATACATAGATTTAAAAAGAGGTACGGTAAGGCTCTCGAAGCCAGGAGAGAGTGAACCTAGTAGTGACCAGTGAAGAAGCGGGGCCAGGAGCTGAGACTCGACCCCCTCCCCTCCACCAACCATATAAAGGTGAGCACACACACACACACGAAGGTGAGTACACGCATTTATTTATTTAATTTCTGTAACACCTGCAGTACTAGTTTGAATGACAACAAATTAGGGTGGACCCGACCCGTCAGGCTTCAACAGGTCAAAGGCACCTCTCCATCACCCACTCTCTCCCACTCTCCTTCGCTCTCCCACCCTCCCTACTTCCCTCTCTCCTCCCTCACAGTTGCAGCAGCCGACAGCACTATCACAGATCCATAAAAACTCAGTAATTACCTTCACCCTGGCCAAACACCAGCCGCGGATTAATCATCTAATTGGCTACTCTGGCCAACCAATCATCGACCACCTTGTTATTTACTACTGGGCAACCCTCCCACAAGACCCAATCCATCACTCCGAGTCTTAGACCAGCTGAAGATCGTTCTCGCCCACCCTGCCTGGTCTCGTGCCTTCCTCACCGACCCTGCCTGGTCTCGTGCCTTCCTCATCCACCCTGCCTGGTCTTGTGCATTTCTCGCCCACCCTGCCTGGTCTCGTGCCTTCCTTATCCACCCTGCCAGGTCTCGTGCCTTTCTCATCCACCCCTGCCAGGTCTCGTGCCTTCCTCGCCCACCCTGCCTGGTCTCGTGCCTTCTTCGCCCACCTTGCCTGGTCTCGTGCCTTCCTCGACCACTCTGCCTGGTCTCGTGCCTTCATCATCCACCCTGCCTGGTCTCGGGCATTTCTCGCCCACCCTGCCTAGTCTCGTGCCTTACTTATCCACCCTGCCAGGTCTCGTGCCTTCCTCATCCACCCCTGCCAGGTCTCGTGCCGTCCTCACCCACCCTGCCTGGTCTCGTACCTTCCTCATCCACCCCTGCCAGGTCTAGTGCCTTCCTCATCCATTCTGCCTGGTCTCGTGCCTACCTCATCCACCCCTGCCAGGTCTCGTGCCTTCCTCACCCACCCTGCCTGGTCTCGTGCCTTCCTCACCCACCCTGCCTGGTCTCGTGCCTTCCTCACCCACTTTGCCTGGTCTCGTGCCTTCCTCATCCACCTTGCCAGGTCTCGTGCCTTCCTCACCCACCTTACCAGGTCTCGTGCCTTCCTCTTCCACCCTGCCAGGTCTCGCGCCTTCCTCCTCCACCCTGCCAGGTCTCGTGCCTTCCTCATCCACTCCTGCCAGGTCTCGTGCCTTCCTCACCCACCATGCCTGGTCTCGTGCCTTCCTCATCCACCCTGCCAGGTCTCGTGCCTTCCTCATCCATCCTGTCTGGTCTCGTGCTTTCCTCATCCACCCCTGCCAGGTCTCGTGCTTTCCTCACCCACCCTGCCTGGTCTCGTGCCTTCCTCATCCACTCTGCCTAGTCTCGTGCCTTCCTCGCCCAACCTTCCTGGTCTCGTGCCTTCCTCGCCCACCCTGCCTGGTCTTGTGCCTTTCTCACCCACCCTGCCTGGTCTCGTGCCTTCCTTATCCACCCTGCCAGGTCTCGTGCCTTCCTCATCCACCCCTGCCAGGTCTCGTGCCTTCCTTGCCCACCCTGCCTGGTCTCGTGCCTTCCTTATCCACCCTGCCTGGTCTCATAGCTTTCTTATCCACCCTGCCAGGACTCGTGCCTACCTCATCCACCCCTGCCAGGTCTCGTGCCTTCCTTGCCCACCCTGCCTGGTCTCGTGCCTTCCTCGCCCACCCTGCCTTGTCTCGTGCCTTCCTCGCCCACTCTGCTTAGTCTCGTGCCTTCCTCGCCCACTCTGCCTGGTCTCGTGCTTTCCTCATCCACCGAGCCTGGTCTCGTGCATTTCTCGCCCACCCTGCCTGGTCTCGTGCCTTTCTCACCCACCCTGCCAGGTCTCGTGCCTTCCTCATCCACCCTGCCAGGTCTTGTGCCTTCCTCACCCACCCTGCCTGGTCTCGTGCCTTCCTCATCCACCCCTGCCAGGTCTCGTGATTTCCTTACCCACCCTGCCTGGTCTCGTGCCTTCCTCATCCACCCTGCCTAGTCTCGTGCCTTCCTCGCCCAACCTGCCTGGTCTCGTGCCTTCCTTATCCACTCTGCCAGGTCTCGTGCCTTCCTCATCCACCCCTGCCAGGCCTCGTGCCTTCCTTGCCCACCCTGCCTGGTCTCGTGCCTTCCTTATCCACCCTGCCAGATCTCGTGCCTTCCTCATCCACCCCTGCCAGGCCTCGTGCCTTCCTTGCCCACCCTGCCAGGTCTCGTGCCTACCTCATCCACCCCTGCCAGGTCTCGTGCCTTCCTTGCCCACCCTGCCTGGTCTCGTGCCTTCCTCGCCCACTCTGCCTTGTCTCGTGCCTTCCTCGCCCACCCTGCCTGGTCTCGTGCCTTCCTCGCCCACTCTGCATGGTCTCGTGCCTTCCTCGCCCACTCTGCCTGGTCTCGTGCCTTCCTTATCCACCCTGCCAGGTCTCGTGCCTTCCTCATCCACCCCTGCCTGGTCTCGTACCTTCCTTATCCACCCTGCCAGGTCTCGTGCCTTACTCACCCACCCTGCCTGGTCTCGTGCCTTCCTCATCCACCCCTGCCAGGTCTCGTGCCTTCCTCATCCATCCTACCTGGTCTCGTGCCTTCCTCATCCACCCCTACCAGGTCTCGTGCCTTCCTCATCCACCCTGTCTGGTCTCGTGCCT
Source organism: Cherax quadricarinatus (assembly GCF_038502225.1). Lineage (NCBI taxonomy): Eukaryota > Metazoa > Arthropoda > Malacostraca > Decapoda > Parastacidae > Cherax > Cherax quadricarinatus. Next base: position 69,688,758 of record NC_091296.1, on the reverse strand, counting down.
TCCTCATCCACCCTGCGAGGTCTCGTGCCTTCCTCATCCACCCTGCCTGGTCTTGTGCCTTCCTCATCCACCCTGCCAGGTCTCGTGCCTTCCTCACCCACCCTGCCTGGTCTTGTGCCTTCCTCACCCACCCTGCCTGGTTTCGTGCCTTCCTCACCCACCCTTCCAGGTCTCGTGCCTTCCTCATCCACCCTGCCTAGTCTCGTGCCTTCCTCACCCACCCTGCCTGGTCTCGTGCCTTCCTCGCCCACCCTGCCAGGTCTTGTACCTTCCTCATCCACAATGCGAGGTCTCGTGCCTTCCTCATCCACCCTGCCTGGTCTTGTGCCTTCCTCATCCACCCTGCCAGGTCTCGTGCCTTCCTCACCCACCCTGCCTGGTCTTATGCCTTCCTCACCCACCCTGCCAGGTTTCGTGCCTTCCTCACCCACCCTTCCAGGTCTCGTGCCTTCCTCATCCACCCTGCCTGGTCTCGTGCCTTCCTCACCCACCCTGCCTGGTCTCGTGCCTTCCTCGCCCACCCTGCCAGGTCTCGTGCCTTCCTCATCCAACCTACCAGGTCTCGTGCCTTCCTCATCCACCCTGCCAGGTCTCGTGCCTTCCTCCTCCACCCTGCCAGGTCTTGTGCCTTCCTCATCCACCCTGCCTGATCTCGTGCCTTCCTCACCCACCCTGCCAGGTTTCGTGCCTTCCTCGTCCACCCTGCCTGGTCTCATACCTTCCTCACCCACCCTGCCAGGTCTCGTGCCTTCCTCTCTCACCCTGCCAGGTCTCTTGCCTTCCTCACCCACCCTGCCTGGTCTCGTGTGTTCCTCACCCACCCTGCCTGGTCTCATGCATTCCTCTCCCACCCTACCAGGTCTCGTGCCTTCCTCACCCACCCTGCCTGGTCCCGTGCCTTCCTCACCCACCCTGCAAGGTCTCGTGCCTTCCTCTCCCACCCTACCAGGTCTCGTGCTTTCCTCACTCACCCTGCCTGGTATCGTGCCTTCCTCACTCACCCTGCCTGGTCTCGTGCCTTCCTCACCCACCCTGCCAGGTCTTGTGCCTTCCTCTCCCACCCTACCAGGTCTCGTGCCTTCCTCACCCACCCTGCAGGTCTTGTGCCTTCCTCCCTCACCCTGCCTGGTCTCGTGCCTTCCTCTCCCACCCTGCCAGGTCTCGTGCCTTCCTCACCCACCCTGCCTTGTCCCGTGCCTTCCTCACCCACCCTGCCAGGTCTCGTGCCTTCCTCTCCCACCCTACCAGGTCTGGTGTCTTCCTCACTCACCCTGCCTGGTCTCGTGCCTTCCTCACTCACCCTGCCTGGTATCGTGCCTTCCTCACCCACCCTGCCAGGTCTCGTACCTTCCTCACCCACCCTGCCAGGTCTCGTGCCTTCCTCACCCACCCTGCCTTGTCCCGTGCCTTCCTCTCCCACCCTGCCTGGTCTCGTGCCTTCCTCACCCACCCTGCCTGGTCTCGTGCCTTCCTCGTGGGTTGGAGGATTGCGCGTGGTGTGGGCGTGGGTTAGGTGGTAGTAGGTAGGCGTGGTGTGGGTGTGGGGTGGGTGGGCGTGATGTGGGCGTGGTGGTGAGGTCATAGATTAAGGTGGGCGTGGGTTAGGGTGGGGTGGGCGTGGGTTAGAATGGGGTGGGCGTGGGTTAGGGTGGGGTGGGCGTGATGGTGTGGGCGTGGGTTAGAGTAGCGTTGGTTTGGGTGGGGATGGGTGGTTGTGGGTTAGGGTGGGCGTGGGTTAGGGTGGACGAAGGTGGGCATGGTGTGGGCCTGATGGTGTGGTTGTGGGTTAGGGTGGGCGTGGGATGGTCGTGGGCGTGGTGTGGTCATGGGTTAGGGTAGGCATGGGTTAGGCTGAGCATGGGCGTGGGCTAGGGGGTGGCGTGGGTTAGGGTGGGCGCGGGTGGGCGTGTGGGCGTGGGTTAGGGGTGGGCGCGGGTGGGCGTGGTGTGGGCATGGATTATCGGTGGGCGTGGGTTAGGGGTGGGTGTGGTGTGGGCGTGGGTTAGGGGTTGGCGTGGGTTTGGGTGTGCGCGGGTGAGTGTGGTGTGGGCGTGGGTTAGGGGTGGGCGTGGTGTGGGCGTGGGTTAGGGGTTGGCGTGGGTTAGGGTGGGCGTGGTGTGGGCGTGGGTTAGGGGTGGGCGTGGTGTGGGTGTGGGTTAGGGGTTGGCGTGGGTTAGGGTGGGCGCGGGTGGGCGTAGTGTGGGCGTGGGTTAGGGGTGGGCGTGGTGTGGGCGTGGGTTAGGGGTGGGCGTGGTGTGGGCGTGGGTTAGGGGTTGGTGTGGTGTGGGCGTGGGTTAGGGGTGGGCGTGGGTTAGGGTGGGCGTGGTGTTGGCGTGGGTTAGGGGTGGGCGTGGGTTAGGGGTGGGCGTGGGTTAGGGGTGGGCGTGGGTTAGGGGTGGGCGTGGGTTAGGGGTGGGCGTGGGTTAGGGGTTGGCGTGGGTTAGGGTGGGCGTGGGTTAGGGGTGGGCGTGGGTTAGGGGTTGGCGTGGGTTAGGGTGGGCGTGGTGTGGGCGTGGGTTAGGGGTGGGCGTGGGTTAGGGGTTGGCGTGGGTTAGGGGTTGGCGTGTGTTAGGGTGGGCGTGGTGTGGGTGTGGGTTAGGGGTGGGCGTGGGTTAGGGTGGGCGTGGTGTGGGCGTGGGTTAGGGGTGGGCGTGGGTCAGGTCGTGGGTTACACTATCACAAGCTCTTATACAGTTGATTGTCAGGGGTCGCCGCCCCCCTCCCGCCTTGTTGACCCTCAGCCTGACCTAACCCGCCCAGCGCCGCCCACGTCCCAGCCCGCCCCTCCGCCTGGCCCTAGCAAGGGCCAGTCTCCCGTGGCACCCGGGCGATTGCCGCTTACGCCCCTCTCGCTCGCAGGCAGCCAGCGAGGGAAAAGAGACAAGTATTGATCGAGAGGGAAACCAAGGCGGGCAAGAGGGGCCTAACCCACAACTTCCCCATCAACCCCCGGGGGAAAAAAAAACCCATGGATCTTCCCCCCTCCCCACCCTTCCACACCCCACCCCACTCCTTCCCCCTCCTCCAACTGACTCTTGTGGCCTGTGATTTGTTAGAACGTGTCCTCGCCTAGCTGTGTTGCTGGGGGGTCGAGGCCACTGCTCCTGGGCCGCCGCCAGGCATACATCCTCACATAGGCGTGTATGCCTGTGCGCGTGTATACATGCGTGTGCGTGTATGCTTGTGTGTGCGTGTATGCCTGTGTGTGCGTGTAGGCCTGCGTACTCACCTAATTGTGGTTGCAGGGGTCGAGACTCAGCTCCTGGCTCCGTGTGTATGCCTATGTGTGTGTGTGTGTGTGTGTATGCCTGTGTGTGCGTGTAGGCCTGTGTGGGAGTGTATGCCTGTGTGTGTGCGTGTATGCCTGTGTGTACTCACCTATTTGTACTCACCTATTTGTGGTTGCAGGGGTCGATTCACAGCTCCTGGCCCCGCCTCTTCGCTGATTGCTACTAGGTCCTCTCCCTGCACCATGAGCTCTATCATACCTCGCCTTAAAACTATGTATGGTTCCTGCCTCCACCACATCACTTTCTAGGCTATTCCACGGCCTGACTACTCTATGACTGAAGAAATACTTCCTAACATCCCTTTGATTCATCTGAGTCTTCAACTTCCAATTGTGACCTCTTGTGTCTGTGTCCCATCTCTGGAACATCCCGTCTTTGTCCACCTTGTCTATTCCGCGCAGTATTTTATATGTCGTTATCATGTCTCCCCTAACCCTCCTGTCCTCCAGTGTCGTCAGGCCGATTTCCCTCAACCTTTCTTCGTAGGACAATCCCCGTAGCTCTGGGACTAGTCTTGTTGCAAACCTTTGCACTTTCTCTAATTTCTTGACGTGCTTGACTAGGTGTGGATTCCAAACTGGTGCTGCATACTCCAGTATGGGACTGACGTAGATGGTATACAGAGTCTTAAACGAATCCTTACTGAGGTATTGGAACGCTATCCATAGGTTTGCCAGGCGCCCGTATGCTGCAGGAGTTATCTGATTGATGTGTGCCTCAGGAGATATGCTCGGTGTTATACTCACCCCCAGATCTTTTTCCTTGAGTGAGGTTTGCAGTCTTTGGCCATCTAAACTATATTGTGTCTGCGGTCTTCTTTGCCCTTCCCAATCTTCATGACTTTGCATTTGGCAGGGTTAAATTCAAGGAGCCAGTTGCTGGACCAGGCTTGTAGCCTGTCCAGGTCTCTTTGTAGTCCTGCCTGATCCTCGTCCGATTTGATTCTTCTCATTAACTTCGCATCATCTGCAAACAAGGACACTTCTGAGTCTATCCCTTCTGTTATGTCGTTCACATATACCAAGAACAGAACAGGTCCTAGGACTGACCCCTGTGGAACCCCGCTTGTCACAGGCGCCCACTCTGACACCTCGTCGTGTACCATGACTCGTTGTTGCCTCCCTGTCAGGTATTCTCTGATCCATTGCAGTGCTTTTCCTGTTATGTGTGCCTGATCCTCTAGCTTTTGCAGTAACCTCTTGTGAGGAACTGTGTCGAAGGCCTTCTTGCAGTCCAAAAATATGCAGTCGATCCACCCCTCTCTCTCTTGTCTTACTTCTGTCACCTTGTCATAAAACTCTAGTAGGTTTGTGACACAGGATTTTCCTTCCCTGAAACTGTGCTGGTTGTCAATTATACACTTGTTTCTTTCCAGGTGCCCCACCACTCTCCTCCTGATGATCTTCATGACCTTGCATACTATACACGTTAGTGATACAGGTCTGTAGTTTAGTGCCTCATGTCTGTCTCCCTTTTTAAAAATTGGGACTACATTTGCCATTTTCCATACCTCAGGGAGTTGCCCAGTTTCAAATGATGTGTTGAAGATCTTTGTTAATGGCTCACACAATATCTCTGCTCCCTCTTTAAGGACCCATGGAGAGATGTCTGGTCCCACCGCCTTTGAGGTGTCAAGTTTGCACAGCAGCTTCTTCACCTCCTCCTTGGTTATATGTACCTCATCCAGCACTTGCTGGTGTGCCCCCCAGTTCTGATTTCTTGGAGTCCTACTAGTTTCCACTGTAAATACCTCTTTAAATCTTGTGTTGAGCTCCTGACAAACCTCTCGGTCGTTTCTTGTGAATTCCCCATCACCCTTCCTCAGTCTGATTACCTGGTCCTTGACCAAGAACCAGGTACCTCCTGATGTGGTTGTACAACAGCTTCGGGTCAGTCTTTACTTTTGATGCTATGTCATTTTCATATTGTCTCTGAGCCTCCCTTATCTGTGCATATTCGTTTCTGGCTCTTCGGCTGATTTCTTTATTTTCCTGAGTTCTCTGTCTTCTGTACCTTTTCCATTCTCTATTACACCTAGTTTTTGCCTCCCTACACCTTTGGGTGAACCAAGGACTCGTTCTGTTCTTCCCATTATTTCTGTTTCCCTTGGGAACAAACCTCTCCTCTGCCTCCTTGCATTTTGTTGCTACATAGTCCATCATTTCTTGAACTGGTTTTCCTGTCAGTTCCCTCTCCCACTGAATGTTTTGACGGAAGTTCCTCATGCCTGAGTAGTTCCCCCTTTTGTAGTTTGGTTTTTCCCAGCCTATTCCTGCTACTCTCTCCACTTGGAGCTCAACTATGTAGTCGAAGCACAGAACCACATGATCACTAGCTCCCAGGGGCCTTTCATACATGATACCCTCGATGTCCGAACTACTCATGGTGAATACAAGGTCCAGTCTTGCTGGTTCATCCTCTCCTCTCTCTCTGGTAGTGTCTCTAACATGTTGATGCATGAGGTTTTCCAGTACCACATCCATCATCTTGGCTCTCCATGTTTCGGGACCCCCATGGGGCTCCAGGTTTTCCCAGTCAATCTCCTTGTGATTGAAATCACCCATAACTAGTAACTTTGCTCCCCCCATGTGTGCTCTCCTGGCCACCTCGGCTAGTGTGTTGATCATTGCTCTGTTGCTCTCATCGTATTCTTCTCTTGGCCTCCTGCAGTTCTGTGGTGGGTTGTACATTACTGCAATTATCACCTTATGTCCCTCAGACTGGATTGTTCCTACTAAGTAGTCCCTTTCGCCGGTGTCATCCATTCCTTCCATTTTCTCAAAACCCCACTGGTTTTTAATGAACAGTGCAACTCCTCCTCCCCCTCTCCTCCCTCTGTCTTTCCTGAGGATTTGATATCCGGATGGAAAGATTGAATCTGTTATTACTCTGGTGAGTTTTGTTTCTGTGAGTGCTATTATGTCTGGGGATGTCTCTTTGATTCTTTTGTGCCACTCCTCATACTTTTGTTATTCCATCTGCATTTGTATACCACACCTTCAACTTCTTTTCTAAGACTGTGGTCTGGGAGGTATATTGGGGTTGGGGAAGTGGGAGACCTGGTAAGGAACTATGGGTTGTTGCTGTGGGGATGGAGTTTGTAATGTAGTGGGTGGGGGCATTGGATGTGGCATGGGTGTTTTGATTTAGAGTGTTTGGTTGCACTGGGGTTGACCTGGTTGGGAGGCTTCTATAGGAAGTTGTGAGGGAGGCTGTATTTGATCTTCTTCCTGGGTCTGGGATCTCCTGTCTGTCTTCTCCATCCCCTCTCTTTCCTCCTTTCGCCTTTGTACCATCTCTCTCAGTTTCTGCCTTTCTTCTTGTGTTCTGTCGCGGTCGAGATACACCTTCCTGTATGCCGGCATGTCCCTTAATCATGCTTTCTCCTGCAGGATCCTGGTCCGAGTCGCTTCTGCCTTGAAGGTCACTCTCACTGGCTGGGTTCTTTTTTTTACAAACCCCCCTATTCTCCGAAAATTTTCCAGCTGGGTCATGTCGTCTTCTCCTATTGCTTTCATGATGCTTTCAATTGCTTTTTTTTCCCTTGTTTTCTTGTTTCATATGTTTCCCCTTCGACTTCCTGGAGCCCATACACAAAGACTGACCTCACCCTTTCATTCTCCCACTGCATATCCCTGTGTATCCCCTCATTTAATTTGGTTTCCTCCACTGCAGTTTTCCTTTCATCAGTTTCACTGGCTAATGTACTTGGGCTCAGTGGCCTGTCATTTAACCTTCTCAGCTTTCCTTGGGCTCTGTTGTTGTCTGTTAGGGCCTCCCCATAAAGCTTAGCTCTTTCATTTGCTACAGTCTCCTCTGATAGAGCTTCTCCATGCAGTTGTGCCCCTTCTTTCCCAACAGTCCCCTTATTTGTGGCTGAGGTAGCAGTCTCTGTTGTCAATCCCAAAATGTTCTTTAGTTCTTTAGGCTGTTTCAGATTTTTCAATTCCTCTTCTAAACTCTGTATCCTAGCTTCTGCTGCTTTGACATGCACCTCCCACTTCCTGCTTTCCATATCTATCCTCTCTTCCATTCTCATGCTAAGTTCTTCTAGTTTCTTTTCCCATTCATGATCCCTTTTTATGAGCCCTGCTGCCCAATCTTCCTTTGCAGTTTCCTCCTGTCCCTTGGTTTTTCTTGTTGCTCTCTGGCAACCCATTTTTGTTTTATCCTGATTGCCTCAGAGTGGGAAACCTATGTAGTTCTGTATGTTAGGTTAGTAGTGTGTATGTCAGAGTGTGGAGGGGGAAGTAGTGGAGGAACTGTGGCTATGTGGGAGAGGAGTGGGGAGGGGTGGGGAGGGTGGGGAGGGTGGGGAGGGTTTAGGGTGAACGGGGGAGGGGAGGGTGATCGAGAGAGGGGAGGGATCAGGGGAAGTAGTGAGATGTCGGTGGTGAGGGGGGAGTGTATGTGTGAGTCTGGATATGTGTGTGTGTGTGTGTGTGTGTGTGTGTGTGTGTAATTTTGTGTGTAATTTTGTGTGGAATTATGTGTGGGTTTATTATGTACTGAAAGGTAGGTGGCTTGTGCGTTGTAATGTAAGTCTCAGTGGTCCTTGGCTGCCCACAACTTCTTGTGACCTGACCCCCAACCTCCTGGGACTTACCGGCACGTACTTACAGTGTGTGTACTCACCTAGTTGAGGTTGCGGGGGTCGAGTCCGAGCTCCTGGCTCCGCCTCTTCACTGATCGCTACTAGGTCACTTTCCCTGAGCCGTGAGCTTTATCATACCTGTGTGTGTGTGTGTGTGTGTGTGTGTGTGTGTGTGTGTGTGTGTGTGTGTACTCACCTAGTTGAGGTTGCAGGGGTCGAGTCCAAGCTCTTGGCCCTGCCTCTTCACTGGTCATTACTAGGTCACTCCCTGAACCGTGAGCTTTATCATACCTCTGCTTAAAGCTATGTATGGATCCTGCCTCCACTTGTGTGTGTGTGTGTATGTGTGTGTGTGTTTGTGTGTGTGTGTGTGTGTGTGTGTGTTTGTGTATGTGTGTGTATATATATATATATATATATATGTGTACTCACCTAGTTGTACTCACCTAGTTGAGGTTGCGGGGGTCGAGTCCGAGCTCCTGGCCCCGCCTCTTCACTGATCGCTACTAGGTCACTCTCCCTGAGCCGTGAGCTTTATCATACCTCTGCTTAAAGCTATGTATGGATCCTGCCTCCACTACATCGCTTCCCAAACTATTCCACTTACTGACTACTCTGTGGCTGAAGAAATACTTCCTAACATCCCTGTGATTCATCTGTGTCTTCAGCTTCCAACTGTGTCCCCTTGTTACTGTGTCCAATCTCTGGAACATCCTGTCTTTGTCCACCTTGTCAATTCCTCTCAGTATTTTGTATGTCGTTATCATGTCCCCCCTATCTCTCCTGTCCTCCAGTGTCGTCAGGTTGATTTCCTTTAACCTCTCCTCGTAGGACATACCTCTTAGCTCTGGGACTAGTCTTGTTGCAAACCTTTGCACTTTCTCTAGTTTCTTTACGTGCTTGGCTAGGTGTGGGTTCCAAACTGGTGCCGCATACTCCAATATGGGCCTAACGTATACGGTGTACAGGGTCCTGAACGATTCCTTATTAAGATGTCGGAATGCTGTTCTGAGGTTTGCTAGGCGCCCATATGCTGCAGCAGTTATTTGGTTGATGTGCGCTTCAGGAGATGTGCCTGGTGTTATACTCACCCCAAGATCTTTTTCCTTGAGTGAGGTTTGTACTCTCTGACCCCCTAGACTGTACTCCATCTGCGGCCTTCTTTGCCCTTCCCCAATCTTCATGACTTTGCACTTGGTGGGATTGAACTCCAGGAGCCAATTGCTGGACCAGGTCTGCAGCCTGTCCAGATCCCTTTGTAGTTCTGCCTGGTCTTCGATCGAGTGTATTCTTCTCATCAACTTCACGTCATCTGCAAACAGGGACACCTCAGAGTCTATTCCTTCCGTCATGTCGTTCACAAATACCAGAAACAGCACTGGTCCTAGGACTGACCCCTGCGGGACCCCGCTGGTCACAGGTGCCCACTCTGACACCTCGCCACGTACCATGACTCGCTGCTGTCTTCCTGACAAGTATTCCCTGATCCATTGTAGTGCCTTCCCTGTTATCCCTGCTTGGTCCTCCAGTTTTTGCACCAATCTCTTGTGTGGAACTGTGTCAAACGCCTTCTTGCAGTCCAAGAAAATGCAATCCACCCACCCTTCTCTCTCTTGTCTTACTGCTGTCACCATGTCATAGAACTCCAGTAGGTTTGTGACACAGGATTTCCCGTCCCTGAAACCATGCTGGCTGCTGTTGATGAGATCATTCCTTTCTAGGTGTTCCACCACTCTTCTCCTGATAATCTTCTCCATGATTTTGCATACTATACATGTCAGTGACACTGGTCTGTAGTTTAATGCTTCATGTCTGTCTCCTTTTTTAAAGATTGGGACTACATTTGCTGTCTTCCATGCCTCAGGCAATCTCCCTGTTTCGATAGATGTATTGAATATTGTTGTTAGGGGTACACATAGCGCCTCTGCTCCCTCTCTCAATACCCATGGGGAGATGTTATCTGGCCCCATTGCCTTTGAGGTATCTAGCTCACTCAGAAGCCTCTTCACTTCTTCCTCGGTTGTGTGCACTGTGTCCAGCACTTGGTGGTGTGCCCCACCTCTCCGTCTTTCTGGAGTCCCTTCTGTCTCCTCTGTGAACACTTCTTTGAATCTCTTGTTGAGTTCTTCACATACTTCACGGTCATTTCCTGTTGTCTCTCCTCCTTCCTTCCTTAGCCTGATTACCTGGTCCTTGACTGTTGTTTTCCTCCTGATGTGGCTGTACAACAGTTTCGGGTCAGATTTGGCTTTCGCTGCTATGTCATTTTCATATTGTCTTTGGGCCTCCCTTCTTATCTGTGCATATTCGTTTCTGGCTCTACGACTGTTCTCCTTATTCTCCTGGGTCCTTTGCCTTCTATATTTCTTCCATTCCCTAGCACACTTGGTTTTTGCCTCCCTGCACCTTTGGGTAAACCATAGGCTCATCCTGGCTTTTTCATTACTCCTGTTACCCTTGGGTACAAACCTCTCCTCAGCCTCCTTGCATTTTGTTGCTACATATTCCATCATCTCATTAACTGGCTTCCCTGCCAGTTCTCTGTCCCACTGAACCCCGTTCAGGTAGTTCCTCATTCCTGTGTATTCCCCTTTCTTGTAGTTTGGCTTCATTCGTCCTGGCCTTCCTGCTTCTCCCTCCACTTGTAGCTCTACTGTGTATTCGAAGCTTAAAACCACATGGTCACTGGCCCCAAGGGGTCTTTCATATGTGATGTCCTCGATATCTGCACTACTGAAGGTGAATACTAAGTCCAGCCTTGCTGGTTCATCCTCTCCTCTCTCTCTTGTAGTGTCCCTTACGTGTTGGTACATGAAGTTCTCCAGTACCACCTCCATCATCTTAGCCCTCCATGTATCTTGGCCCCCATGTGGGTCCAAGTTCTCCCAATCGATCTCCTTGTGGTTAAAGTCACCCATGATCAGGAGCTTTGCCCTGCATGCATGAGCTCTTCTGGCCACTCTAACCAGTGTGTCAACCATCGCTCTATTGCTCTCGTCGTACTCTTGCCTTGGCCTCCTGCTGTTCTGTGGTGGGTTATACATCACTGCTATTACCACCTTGGGACCTCCAGAGTGAAGTGTTCCCACTATATAATCACTTTCTTCTCCGCTATCTCCTCTCTCCAGCTCATCAAAATTCCAGCGATTTTTGATCAGCAACGCCACTCCTCCACCCCCCCTGTTCCCTCTGTCTTTCCTCAGGATTTGGTATCCCGTTGGAAAGATGGCATCTGTTATCATACCTGTAAGCTTGGTTTCTGTGAGAGCTATGATGTCCGGTGATGCTTCTTTGACTCTTTCGTGCCACTCCTCCCACTTATTTGTTATTCCATCAGCGTTTGTGTACCATACCTTCAGTTTCCTTTCCAACACTGTGGTTTGGGGGGCCTGTGAGGGTGGGAGACCTGGTGGCATACTGTGGGATTCTATAGCTCGGTGTTGGGTGGAGGCTGTGGGTATGGATTGTAGTGTGTGTTGGGATGGTGTGATAGGTTGTATGGTTCTGAGAGTAGTTGTGTGTGTGCTTGCCCTTGCTGTTCTGTCCTGCTCTGACTGACCTCTGCTGATTCCCTCCTTGTCTCTTTTCCTAGCTCCTTTCGCTTTTTTGTCCTCTCCCTCAGCTGCTGTCGTTCTGATTTTGTTCTGTCTCTGTCTAGGAACACCCTCTTGTACTCTTCCGAGTATTTCAATCGTGGTTTCTCTTGGAGGATCCTGTTCCGCACTGTGTGTGTGTGTGTGTGTGTGTGTGTACTCACCTAGTTGTACTCACCTAGTTGAGGTTGCGGGGGTCGAGTCCGAGCTCCTGGCCCCGCCTCTTCACTGATCGCTACTAGGTCACTCTCCCTGAGCCGTGAGCTTTATCATACCTCTGCTTAAAGCTATGTATGGATCCTGCCTCCACTACATCGCTTCCCAAACTATTCCACTTACTGACTACTCTGTGGCTGAAGAAATACTTCCTAACATCCCTGTGATTCATCTGTGTTTTCAGCTTCCAACTGTGTCCCCTTGTTACTGTGTCCAATCTCCGGAACATCCTGTCTTTGTCCACCTTGTCAATTCCTCTCAGTATTTTGTATGTCGTTATCATGTCCCCCCTATCTCTCCTGTCCTCCAGTGTCGTCAGGTTGATTTCCCTTAACCTCTCCTCGTAGGACATACCTCTTAGCTCTGGGACTAGTCTTGTTGCAAACCTTTGCACTTTCTCTAGTTTCTTTACGTGCTTGGCTAGGTGTGGGTTCCAAACTGGTGCCGCATACTCCAATATGGGCCTAACGTACACGGTGTACAGGGTCCTGAATGATTCCTTATTAAGATGTCGGAATGCTGTTCTGAGGTTTGCTAGGCGCCCATATGCTGCAGCAGTTATTTGGTTGATGTGCGCTTCAGGAGATGTGCCTGGTGTTATACTCACCCCAAGATCTTTTTCCTTGAGTGAGGTTTGTAGTCTCTGGCCCCCTAGACTGTACTCCGTCTGCAGTCTTCTTTGCCCTTCCCCAATCTTCATGACTTTGCACTTGGTGGGATTGAACTCCAGGAGCCAATTGCTGGACCAGGTCTGCAGCCTGTCCAGATCCCTTTTTAGTTCTGCCTGGTCTTCGATCGAGTGAATTCTTCTCATCAACTTCACGTCATCTGCAAACAGGGACACCTCAGAGTCTATTCCTTCCGTCATGTCGTTCACAAATACCAGAAACAGCACTGGTCCTAGGACTGACCCCTGTGGGACCCCGCTGGTCACAGGTGCCCACTCTGACACCTCGCCACGTACCATGACTCGCTGCTGTCTTCCTGACAAGTATTCCCTGATCCATTGTAGTGCCTTCCCTGTTATCCCTGCTTGGTCCTCCAGTTTTTGCACCAATCTCTCGTGAGGAACTGTGTCAAACGCCTTCTTGCAGTCCAAGAAAATGCAATCCACCCACCCCTGTGTGTGTGTGTGTGTGTGTGTGTGTGTGTGTGTGTGTGTGTGTGTGTGTGTGTGTTTGTGTATGTGTGTGTATATATGTGTGTGTGTGTGTGTGTGTGTGTGTGTGTGTGTGTGTGTGTGTGTGTGTTTGTGTATGTGTGTGTATATATGTGTGTGTGTGTGTGTGTGTGTGTGTGTGTGTGTGTGTGTGTGTGTGTGTGTGTGTGTGTGTGTGTGTGTGTGTGTGTGTGTGTGTGTGTGTGTGTGTGTGTGTGTTTGTGTATGTGTGTGTATATATATGTGTGTGTGTGTGTGTGTGTGTTGCTATTCCTTATTGAATACTTGAGTGCCTATTCTTTATCGTGCTATGAGAGTTAGACCATTCACATTCAGCTTGGCGGTTAATTGAAACCTGGAACCCCACACCCAAACAACCACTCATAGGTGATACAGTACTTGTAGTGCAGCTGTAGCACTGAGATTGTCCAGCTCGATGTGACGTCCTGGCGTAGATCCAGCTCGATGTACGTCCTGGTGTAGATCCACCTCAATTTCTTCTCGTTAATAATGTACCCTATTCACTGTATTTCTCTCGCTGGTCGCACGATTGTTTCACTTTATTATCTTTCTTGGGTGACACTTGACAACGTCGCCTTACACACTAGCCTGCCCACTCTGTGCCACAACGTTTTTATTTTCTAGATCAAAAACACTTATATTCCCGGAGCACGGAAGGCGTGACTAGCGCGCTCCTGTCCCTACTGTGTACTCACCTATTTGTACTCACCTATTTGTGGTTGCAGGGGTCGAGTCCTAGCTCCTGGCCCCGCCTCTTCACCGGTTGCTACTAGGCCCTCCTCTCCCCGCTCCATGAGCTTTATCAAACCTCGTCTTAAAACTGTGTATGGTTCCTGCCTCCACTACGTCATTTTCTAGGCTATTCCACTGCCTTACAACTCTATGACTGAAGAAATACTTCCTACTATCTCTCTGACTCATTTGTGTCTTCAACTTCCAATTGTGGCCTCTTGTTTCTGTGTCCCCTCCCTGGAACATCCTGTCCTTGTCCACCTTGTCTATTCCACGCAGTATTTTATATGTCGTTATCATGTCTCCCCTGACCCTCCTGTCCTCCAGTGTCGTCAGGCCGATTTCCCTTAATCTTTCTTCATAGGACATTCCCCTTAGCTCTGGAACTAACCTTGTTGCAAACCTTTGTACTTTCTCTAGTTTCTTGCCGTGCTTTATCAAGTGCGGGTTCCAAACAGGTGCTGCATACTCCAGTATGGGCCTGACATACACGGTGTACAGTGTCTTGAATGATTCCTTACTAAGGTGTCGGAATGCTGTTCTCAGGTTTGCCAGGCGCCCATATGCTGCAGCAGTTATCTGATTGATGTGTGCTTCCGGAGACATGCTCGGTGTTATACTCACCCCAAGATCTTTCTCCTTGAGTGAGGTTTGCAGTCTTTGGCCACCTAGCCTATACTCTGTCTGTGGTCTTCTGTGCCCTTCCCCTATCTTCATGACTTTGCATTTGGCAGGATTAAATTCGAGAAGCCATTTGCTGGACCAGGTGTCCAGTCTGTCCAGGTCTCTTTGAAGTCCTGCCTGGTCCTCATCAGATTTAATTCTCCTCATTAACTTCACATCATCTGCAAACAGGGACACTTCTGAGTCTAACCCTTCCGTCATGTCGTTCACATATACCAAAAATAGCACTGGTCCTAGGACCGACCCCTGTGGGACCCCGCTCGTCACAGGTGCCCACTGTGATACATCATTACGTACCATGACTCGTTGTTGCCTCCCTGTCAGGTATTCTCTGATCCATTGCAGTGCCCTTCCTGTTATATGCGCCTGATGCTCTAGCTTCTGCACTAATCTCTTGTGAGGAACTGTGTCAAAGGCCTTCTTGCAGTCCAAGAAGATGCAATCAACTCACCCCTCTCTCTCTTGTCTTACTTCTGTTATTTTATCATAAAACTCCAGAAGGTTTGTGACACAGGATTTGCCTTCCGTGAATCCGTGCTGGTTGGCATTTATACTCCTGTTCCGTTCCAGGTGCTCCACCACTCTCCTCCTGATAATCTTCTCCATAATTTTGCATACTATACACGTCAGTGACACAGGTCTATAGTTTAGTGCCTCTTTTCTGTCTCCTTTTTTGAAAATGGGAACTACATTTGCCGTCTTCCATACCTCAGGTAGTTGCCCAGTTTCCAGGGATGTGTATGTGTGTGTATGCCTGTGTGTGTATATGCCTGTGTACATGTATACCTGTGTGCATGTATACCTGTGTGAGTGTATGCCTGTGTGTGCATGTATGCCTGTGTGTGCGTGTATGCCTGTGTGTGTATATGCCTGTGTGCATGTATACCTGTGTGAGTGTAGGCTTTTGTGTGCATGTATGCCTGTGTTTGCGTGTATGCCTGTGTGCGTGTTTACCTGTGAGTGTATGCCTGTGTGTGCATGTATGCCTGTGTGTGCCTGTATGCCTGTGTACTCACCTAATTGTGGTTGCAGGGGTCGAGACTCAGCTCCTGGCCCCGCCTCTTCACTGATCGCTACTAGGTCCTCTCCCTCTCTGCTTCCTGAGCTTTGTCATACCTCTTCTTAAAACTATGTACGGTTCCTGCCTCCACTACTTCACTTGCTAGGCTATTCCACTTCCTGACGACTCTATGACTGAAGAAATACTTCCTAACGTCCCTGTGACTCGTCTGAGTCTTCAGCTTCCAGTTGTGACCCCTTGTTTCTGTGTCCCATCTCTGGAACATCCTATCTCTGTCCACCTTGTCTATTCCCTGCAGTATCTT
Organism: Cherax quadricarinatus; assembly: GCF_038502225.1. Classification (NCBI taxonomy): domain Eukaryota; kingdom Metazoa; phylum Arthropoda; class Malacostraca; order Decapoda; family Parastacidae; genus Cherax; species Cherax quadricarinatus. The sequence continues at coordinate 69,673,144 of NC_091296.1, read as the reverse complement.
GTATGTTGTTATCATGTCTCCTCTGACCCTTTTGTCCTCCAGTGTCGTCAGTCCGATTTCCCTCAACCTTTCCTCGTACGACATTCCCCTGAGCTCTGGGACTAGCCTTGTTGCAAACCTTTGTACTTTCTCTAACTTCTTGACGTGCTTGACCAGGTGTGGGTTCCAGACTGGTGCTGCATACTCCAGTATGGGCCTAACATACACAGTGTACAGTGTCTTGAACGATTCCTTATTAAGGTATCGGAACGCTATTCTCAGGTTTGCCAGGCGCCCGTATGCTGCAGCAGTTATTTGGTTGATGTGTGCCTCCGGTGACGTGCTCGGTGTTATGGTCACCCCTAGGTCTTTCTCCCTGAGTGAGGTTTGTAGTCTTTGTCCACCTAGCCTATACTCTGTCTGCAGTCTTCTTTGCCCCTCCCCAATCTTCATGACTTTGCATTTGGCAGGATTGAATTCGAGAAGCCAGTTTGTGGACCACATGTCCAGCCTGTCCAGGTCTCTTTGCAGCCCCGCCTCATCTTCATCCGATTTAATTCTTCTCATCAACTTCACATCTGCGAATGGGGACACTTCAGTCTATTCCTTATTCCTTCCATCATGTCGTTCGCATATATCAACAATAGCACTGGTCCTAGAACTGACCCCTGTGGGACCCCGCTCGTCACAGGCGCCCACTGTGATACCTCTTCACGTACCATGACTCGTTGCTGCCTCCCTGTCAGGTATTCCCTGATCCATTGCAGTGCCCTCCCTGTTATATGCGCCTGATCCTCCAGCTTCTGCACTAATCTCTTGTGGGGAACTGTGTCAAAGGCCTTCCTGCAGTCTAGGAAAATGCAATCAACCCACCCCTCTCTCTCGTATCTTACTTCTGTTACCTTGTCATAAAACTCCAGGAGGTTTGTGACACAGGATTTGCCTTCCATGAACCCATGCTGGTTTTCATTTATAATCTTGTTCCGTTCCAGGTGTTCCACCACTCTCCTCCTGATAATCTTCTCCATGACTTTGCACACAATACATGTCAGAGACACAGGTCTGTAGTTTAGTGCCTCATTTCTGTTTCCTTTCTTAAATATGGGGACTACATTTGCTGTCTTCCATTTCTCAGGTAGTTGCCCAGTTTCAAGGGATGTGTTGAAGATTGTGGTTAGGGGCACGCACAGCATCTCTGCTCCTTCTCTAAGGACCCATGGGGAGATGTCCGGTCCCATCGCCTTTGAGGTATCAAGGTCACTTAGCAGTTTCTGCACCTCCTCCTCGGTTGTTCTTATGTCATCCAACACTTGTTGGCACATTCCATCTTGATGTTCCCTTCTGTGCTGTCTTCCCACAGCCCTTCCTGTCTCTACTGTAAAAACTTCCTTAAATCTCCTGTTTAGCTCCTCACATACCTCCTGATCATTTCTTGTGAGTTCTCCACCTTCTGTCCTCAATCTGATCACCTGGTCTTTGACTGTTGTCTTCCTCCTGATGTGGCTATACAACAGTTTCGGGTCAGTCTTGATTTTCGATGCTATGTCATTTTCATACTGTTGCTGGGCCTCCCTCCTCACCTGTGCATACTCGTTCCTGGCTCTGCGACTGATCTCCCTATTTTTGTGTGTTCTCTGCCTTCTTTACTTTTTCTATTCTCTATTGCACTTTGTTTTTGCCTCCTTACACCGTCGGGTAAACCAGGGGCTCACTCTGGTCTTCCCATTGTTTCTGTTGCCCTTGGGAATAAACCTTTCCACTGCCTCCTTGCATTTTGTTGTTACATATTCCATCATTTCATTTACTGGCTTTCCTGCCAGTTCTCTGTCCCGCGGAACCTCCCGCAGGAAGTTCCTCAACCCTATGTAGTCCCCTCTTTTGTAGTCAGGCTTTTCCCATTCCACTCCTGTTACTCTCTCCACTTGCAACTCTACTATGTATTCAAAGCACAGAACCATGTGGTCGCTAGCTCCTAGGGGACTCTCATACATGATGTCCTCAATGTCTGAGCTGCCCAGGGCGAACACAAGGTCCAATCTTGCTGGTTCATCCTCCCCTCTCATTCTGGTAGTGTCCTTAACATGTTGGTGCATGCGGTTTTCCAGCACCATGTCCAACATCTTGGCTCTCCATGTTTCGGGACCCCCATGTGGCTCGAGGTTTTCCCAGTCAATCTCCCCGTGGTTGAAGTCCCCCATAACCAGTAACTTTGCACTGCTGGAGTGAGCTTTTCTTGCCACCTCAGCAAGTGTGTCCACCATTGCTCTGTTGCTCTCTTCATATTCCTCTCTTGGCCTCCTGCAGTTCTGTGGTGGATTATACATCACTGCAATGATCACCTTGTGCTCCCCAGACTGAAGTGTACCTACTACGTAGTCTCTTTCTCCCGTCTCGTCTATGCCTTCCATTTTCTCGAATTTCCATCTGTTTTTTACGAGCAGAGCAACCCCTCCTCCCCCTCTGCCCCTACTGTCTTTCCTCATAATCTGGTATCCTGGTGGGAAGATTGCATCTGTTATTGTCTCCGTGAGTGTGTGTATGCCTGTGTGTATGTATGCCTGTGTGTGGGTGTATGCCTGTACTCACCTATTTGTAGTTGCATGGGTCGATTCAGCTCCTGGCCCCTGCCTCTTCACTGATTGCTACTAGGTCCTCTCTCTCTCCCTGCTCCATGAGCTTTATCATACCTCGTCTTAAAACTATGTATGGTTCCTGCCTCCACTACATCACTTTCTAGGCTATTCCACGGCCTGACAACTCTATGACTGAAGAAATACTTCCTAACATCTCTGTGTGTATGTATGCCTGTGTGTGCGTGTATGCCTGCATGTGCATGCATGCCTGTGTGTGTATGCCTGTGTACCCACCTAATTGTGGTTGCAGGAGTCGAGTCACAGCTCTTGGCCCCGCTTCTTTGCTGGTCGCTACTAGGTCTACTCTCTTCCTGCTCCATGAGCTTTATCGTACCTCTTCTTAAAGCTATGTATGGATCCTGCCTCCACTACCTCACTTTCCAGACTATTCCACTCCCTGGCAACTCCTTGGCTGAAGAAATACTTCCTAACATTCCTGTGGCTCATCTGAGTCTTCAGCTTCCAACTGTGACCCCTAGCTGCTGTGTCCCATCTCTGGAACATCCTGTCTCTGTCCATCTAGTCGATTCTTCGTTATCATGTCCCCCGTCCTCCAGTGTCGTCAGGTCGATTTCCTTTAACCTCTCCTCGTAGGACATGTCCCTTAGCTCCGGGACTAGTCTGGCTGCAAACCTTTGCACCTTAGTTCCCTGACGTGCTTGGCCAGGTGTGGGTTCCAAACTTGAGTTGTATACTTCAATATGGGCCTGACGTACACAGTGTACAGGGTCCGGAACGACTCCTTGCTGAGATACCGGAATGCTATTCTTAGGTCCGCCAGACGCCCATATGCTGCAACAGTTAATTGGTTGATGTGCGTCTCGGAAGACATGCTCGGTATTATACACACTCTGAGATGCTTTTCCTCGAGTGAAGTTTGTAGTCTTTGGCGCCCCTAGACTGTACTCTGTCTGCGGTCTTCTTTGCCCTTCTCCAATCTTCATGACTTTGCACTTGGTGGGGTTGAACTCCAGGAACCAGTCTCTGGACCAGGCCTGCAGCCTGTCCAGTTCCCTCTGTAGTTCTGCCTTGTCCTCCTCTGACTGAATTCTCCTCATTAACTTTACATCGTCTGCGAACACGGACACTTCTGAATCTATTCCTTCCATCATATCATTCACACATATCAGAAACAGCACCGGTCCTAGGACTGACCCCTGTGGAACCCTGCTCGTCACAGGCGCCCACTCAGATACCTCATCATGTACCATGACTCGCTGATGCCTTCCCGTCAGGTATTCTCTGATCCATTGCAGTGCCTTCCCTGTTATACCTGCCTGGTCCTCCAGCTTTTGCACTAATCTCGTGTCAAAAGCCTTCTTGCTGTCCAAGAAAATGCAGTCTACCCACCCCTCTCTCTAGTCTTACTGTTGTCACCTTGTCACAGAATTCTAGTAGGTTTGTGACACAGGATTTCCCGTTTCTGAATCCGTGCTGGTTGTCGTTCATAAGGTCATGCCTTTCTAGGTGATCCACCACTCTTCTGATAATCTTCTCCATGACTTTGCATACAATACATGCAGTTTAATGCTGGTGTATTTGTCTCCTTTCTTAAAAATTGGGACTAGATTTGCCATCTTCCATACTTCGGGTAGTCGCCCTGTTTCAATATATGTGTTGAAGATTGTTGTTAGTAGTATACAGAGCGCCTCTGCTCCCTCCCTCAGGGCCTAAGGAGAGATGTTATCTGGCCCCATCGTGTGTGCATGTATCCCTGTATGTGCATGTATGCCTATGTATGTGTGTATGCCTGTGTGTGTGTGTGTGTATATCCATGTGTGTGTGTGTGTGAGCATGTATCCTTGTGAGTGTATGTCTGTGTGTACCTGTGCTTGTGTATGCCTCATGCATGTTCGTTTGCTTTCATATGTCTTCTTGTGTGTACATGTGTGTGAAATAATATATGACCCTTAGAGAGAGAGAGAGAGAGAGAGAGAGAGAGAGAGAGAGAGAGAGAGACAGAGAGAGAGAGAGAGAGAGAGAGAGAGAGAGAGAGAGAGAGAGAGGAACTGTTGTGAGGAATTTGTCAAGTTCCTTCTTGAAGACAACCAAGACTTTGATGTTGATCTCCCTTATGTATGAAGGGAGGGTGTTGAAGAGTCGTAGTCCCTTTACACTTACTGAGTTCTCCCTCGGTGTATTCATTGCTCTCTGCTTTTCATTGGAGGTATCCTGCACTGTCTGCCAAACCTCTTGTGTTCACAAGTAGTTATTTCGGTGTGCAGGTTTGGTACCAGTCCCTCCAGTGTCCTCCAGGAACTGAGTTGATACCAACTGTGAAGGTTCATCTAATTTGGACTAGTCTAAGACTCCCAAATCCCTCACAATCCCAATTCCCTTACAATCCCAACTCCCCCACAATCCCAACTCCCCCACAATCCCAACTCCCTCGCAATCCCAACTCTGCTTCCAGTTCCGCATCTCAGAAATCGAGAGCAAATGAAAAATAAATTTACCTGAAAAATGAGGAGATATTTCCATTTTTTTCCTTCCCGTTCCGCTTTCTTTTATTTTTTTCTCTTCCTCTGAAGATGTCTGTCGCTCCTGGCGAATTCACATGTAAATTCGGCGTTGATGACTTGGCTGCTGCTGGCGTCGCCTGATGGTACATACGTCTTGACATTGATGACGATGTTCCCGTTGCTGGTGTCGCTTGACGCGTCTGATATGTCTTGACGTTGGTGACTAATTATAATCAAAACCAAGCGCTAAACCCACAAGGTGACATTGATGCCTTGTTAATACAATCAAAACCAAGCGCTAAACCCACAAGGTGACATTGATGACTTGTTAATACAATCAAAACCAAGCGCTAAACCCACAGGTGACGTTGATGACTTATTATGCTCATTGACATTAGGAATGTCGTATGCCACCACCGTTATATTCATGAGGAAGCACTAAACCTGTAAGGGGATCACGACTGACTCGTGGAAAGCGCCAGCCAGCTTCAATTTTTTTTTTGTACAGCAAAAGGTAGTTGAGTGATTTTCTTGTGTCAGGTGTGGAAGGTTAGACTCAGGTTACAGTAGGCTGGCAAACAACGCATTGAAATATAGGGTGATAAAGCCCACAGTAAGTCGTCGTGAATGATTGTCCAAGACTAAATGGGAGAATGGACTGGGAAGGAGGGGTTCGAACTGTGGTCCTTGCTGGTAGCAGCACCAACACTGCAATCACTCAGCTATGGAGGTTACAATAGGATGCTTTTACAACCAGCACTTCTGTGACGTATTTGTATCAGCGGCACCAGCTGTGATCCACCTCATCCCGTGGGTCACACTTGGTGCCACTCGTACAAAAATATCACGCAGGTGCTGGTTCTAAAATCATCGTATAGTAAGCTCCATGGCTGAGTGGTTACAATGTTGGGCCTGCCACTTTTGAGTGCCAAGGTTCAAGACTCCATCCATTCATCTGTCTATTCACAAAGTAAAATATACCAAAGTAATTCACTGACTAAATTTTCACTGAGTCATCTTGGATCAAGATTCACATTTCCCTAAATGGTATAATTTTTATTTTGCAAGTTCATTATACCGTTTACTTTCCACTTGGCATTATTATTTTATTCTTATGTTCATGGAAAAGCGGTACACCAATAGGGATCTAGAACACCTGGGGAAAGACGGGTAATCAAGTTTGATCTGAGGAAGAGGAGGGCAGCTCCAAATGGACTTTGTGGCAGCAGTTGACCTGTGACAGATGTTAAAGTGTCTGAGGTCAAGTAAGACTCCTCACGCCTAGCAAAATTTGGAGTTAATGGAGATGGCATGTCTTCCTTCAGTGCCAATACCAGTGTCTTCCTTCAGTGCCAACACCAGTGTCTTCCTTCAGTGCCAACACCAGTGTCTTCCTTCAGTGCCAACACCAGTGTCTTCCTTCAGTGCCAACACCAGTGTCTTCCTTCAGTGCCAACACCAGTGTCTTCCTTCAGTGCCAACACCAGTGTCTTCCTTCAGTGCCAACACCAGTGTCTTCCTTCAGTGCCAACACCAGTGTCTTCAGTGCCAACACCAGTGTCTTCCTTCAGTGCCAACACCAGTGTCTTCCTTCAGTGCCAACACCAGTGTCTTCCTTCAGTGCCAACACCAGTGTCTTCCTTCAGTGCCAACATCAGTGTCGCCCTTCACTGCCAACACCAGTGTCTTCCTTCAGTGCCAACACCAGTGTCTCCCTTCACTGCCAACACCAGTGTCTTCCTTCAATGCCAACACCAGTGTCTTCCTTCAGCGCCAACACCAGTGTCTTCCTTCAGTGCCAATACCAGTGTCTCCCTTCAGTGCCAACACCAGTGTCTCCCTTCAGTGCCAACACCAGTGTCTTCCTTCAGTGCCAACGCCAGTGTCTTCCTTCAGTGCCAACACCAGTGTCTTCCTTCAGCGCCAACACCAGTGTTTTCCTTCAGTGCCAACACCAGTGTCTCCCTTCACTGCCAACACCAGTGTCTTCCTTCAGTGCCAACACCAGTGTCTCCCTTCAGTGCCAACACCAGTGTCTCCCTTCAGTGCCAACACCAGTGTCTTCCTTCAGCGCCAACACCAGTGTCTCCCTTCAGTGCCAACACCAGTGTCTCCCTTCAGTGCCAACACCAGTGTCTTCCTTCAGTGCCAACACAAGTGTCTTCCTTCAGTGCCAACACCAGTGTCTTCCTTCAGTGCCAACACCAGTGTCTTCCTTCAGTGCCAACACCAGTGTCTTCCTTCAGTGCCAACACCAGTGTCTTCCTTCAGTGCCAACACCAGTGTCTTCCTTCAGTGCCAACACCAGTGTCTTCCTTCAGTGCCAACACCAGTGTCTTCCTTCAGTGCCAACACCAGTGTCTTCCTTCAGTGCCAACACCAGTGTCTTCCTTCAGTGCCAACACCAGTGTCTTCCTTCAGTGCCAACACCAGTGTCTTCCTTCAGTGCCAACACCAGTGTCTTCCTTCAGTGCCAACACCAGTGTCTTCCTTCAGTGCCAACACCAGTGTCTGTCTTCCTTCAGTGCCAACACCAGTGTCTTCCTTCAGTGCCAACACCAGTGTCTTCCTTCAGTGCCAACACCAGTGTCTCCCTTCAGTGCCAACACCAGTGTCTTCCTTCAGTGCCAACACCAGTGTCTTCCCTCAGTGCCAATACCAGTGTCTTCCTTCAGTGCCAACGCCAGTGTCTCCCTTCAGTGCCAACACCAGTGTCTTCCTTCAGTGCCAACACCAGTGTCTTCCCTCAGTGCCAACACAGTGTCTTCCTTCAGTGTGTCTTCTTTCAGTGCCAACACCAGTGTCTTCCTTTAGTGCCAACACCAGTGTCTTCCTTCAGTGCCAAAACCAGTGTCTTCCTTCAGTGCCAACACCAGTGTCTTCCCTCAGTGCCAATACCAGTGTCTTCCTTCAGTGCCAACACCAGTGTCTTCCTTCAGTGCCAACACCAGTGTCTTCCTTCAGTGCCAACACCAGTGTCTTCCTTCAGTGCCAACACCAGTGTCTTCCTTCAGTGCCAACACCAGTGTCTTCCTTCAGTGCCAACACCAGTGTCTTCCTTCAGTGCCAACACCAGTGTCTTCCTTCAGTGCCAACACCAGTGTCTTCCTTCAGTGCCAACACCAGTGTCTTCCTTCAGTGCCAACACCAGTGTCTTCCTTCAGTGCCAACACCAGTGTCTTCCTTCAGTGCCAACACCAGTGTCTTCCTTCAGTGTCAACACCAGTGCCTTCCTTCAGTGCCAACACCAGTGTCTTCCTTCAGTGCCAACACCAGTGTCTTCCTTCAGTGCCAACACCAGTGTCTTCCTTCAGTGCCAACACCAGTGTCTTCCTTCAGTGCCAACACCAGTGCCTTCCTTCAGTGCCAACACCAGTGTCTTCCTTCAGTGCCAACACCAGTGTCTTCCTTCAGTGCCAATACCAGTGTCTTCCTTCAGTGCCAACACCAGTGTCTTCCTTCAGTGCCAACACCAATGTCTTCCTTCAGTGCCAACACCAGTGTCTTCCTTCATTGCCAAAACCAATGTCTTCCTTAAGTGCTAACACCAGTGTCTTCCTTCAGCGCCAACACCAGTGTCTCCCTTCAGTGCCAACACCAGTGTCTCCCTTCAGTGCCAACACCAGTGTCTTCCTTCAGTGCCAACACCAGTGTCTTCCCTCAGTGCCAATACCAGTGTCTTCCTTCAGTGCCAACGCCAGTGTCTTCCTTCAGTGCCAACACCAGTGTCTTCCTTCAGTGAAAACACCAGTGTCTCCCTTCAGTGCCAACACCAGTGTCTTCCTTCAGTGCCAACACCAGTGTCTTCCCTCAGTACCAACACCAGTGTCTTCCTTCAGTGCCAAAACCAGTGTCTTCTTTCAGTGCCAACACCAGTGTCTTCCTTTAGTGCCAACACCAGTGTCTTCCTTCAGTGCCAACACCAGTGTCTTCCTTCAGTGCCAACACCAGTGTCTTCCTTCAGTGCCAACACCAGTGTCTTCCTTCAGTGCCAACACCAGTGTCTTCCTTCAGTGCCAACACCAGTGTCTTCCTTCAGTGCCAACACCAGTGTCTTCCTTCAGTGCCAACACCAGTGTCTTCCTTCAGTGCCAACACCAGTGTCTTCCTTCAGTGCCAACACCAGTGTGCCAACACCTTCTTCCTTCAGTGCCAACACCAGTGTCTTCCTTCAGTGCCAACACCAGTGTCTTCCTTCAGTGCCAACACCAGTGTCTTCCTTCAGTGCCAACACCAGTGTCTTCCTTCAGTGCCAACACCAGTGTCTTCCTTCAGTGCCAACACCAGTGTCTTCCTTCAGTGCCAACACCAGTGTCTTCCTTCAGTGCCAACACCAGTGTCTTCCTTCAGTGCCAACACCAGTGCCTTCCTTCAGTGCCAACACCAGTGTCTTCCTTCAGTGCCAACACCAGTGTCTTCCTTCAGTGCCAACACCAGTGTCTTCCTTCAATGCCAACACCAGTGTCTTCCTTCAGTGCCAACACCAGGGTCTTCCTTCAGTGCCAACACCAGTGCCTTCCTTCAGTGCCAACACCAGTGTCTTCCTTCAGTGCCAACACCAGTGTCTTCCTTCAGTGCCAACACCAGTGTCTTCCTTCAGTGCCAACACCAGTGTCTTCCTTCAGTGCCAACACCAGTGTCTTCCTTCAGTGCCAACACCAGTGTCTTCCTTCAGTGCCAACACCAGTGTCTTCCTTCAGTGCCAACACCAGTGTCTTCCTTCAGTGCCAACACCAGTGTCTTCCTTCAGTGCCAACACCAGTGTCTTCCTTCAGTGCCAACACCAGTGTCTTCCTTCAGTGCCAACACCAGTGTCTTCCTTCAGTGCCAACACCAGTGTCTTCCTTCAGTGCCAACACCAGTGTCTTCCTTCAGTGCCAACACCAGTGTCTTCCTTCAGTGCCAACACCAGTGTCTTCCTTCAGTGCCAACACCAGTGTCTTCCTTCAGTGCCAACACCAGTGCCTTCCTTCAGTGCCAACACCAGTGTCTTCCTTCAGTGCCAACACCAGTGTCTTCCTTCAGTGCCAACACCAGTGTCTTCCTTCAGTGCCAACACCAGTGTCTTCCTTCAGTGCCAACAGCAGTGTCTTCCTTCAGTGCCAACACCAGTGTCTTCCTTCAGTGCCAACACCAGTGTCTTCCTTCAGTGCCAACAGCAGTGTCTTCCTTCAGTGCCAACACCAGTGTCTTCCTTCAGTGCCAACACCAGTGTCTTCCTTCAGTGCCAACACCAGTGTCTTCCTTCAGTGCCAACACCAGTGTCTTCCTTCAGTGCCAACACCAGTGTCTTCCTTCAGTGCCAACACCAGTGCCTTCTTTCAGTGCCAACACCAGTGTCTTCCTTCAGTGTCAACACCAGTGTCTTCCTTCAGTGCCAACACCAGTGTCTTCCTTCAGTGCCAACACCAGTGTCTTCCTTCAGTGCCAACAGCAGTGTCTTCCTTCAGTGCCAACACCAGTGTCTTCCTTCAGTGCCAACACCAATGTCTTCCTTCAGTGCCAACAGCAGTGTCTTCCTTCAGTGCCAACACCAGTGTCTTCCTTCAGTGCCAACAGCAGTGTCTTCCTTCAGTGCCAACACCAGTGTCTTCCTTCAGTGCCAACACCAGTGTCTTCCTTCAGTGCCAACACCAGTGTCTTCCTTCAGTGCCAACACCAGTGCCTTCTTTCAGTGCCAACACCAGTGTCTTCCTTCAGTGCCAACACCAGTGTCTTCCTTCAGTGCCAACACCAGTGTCTTCCTTCAGTGCCAACACCAGTGTCTTCCTTCAGTGCCAACAGCAGTGTCTTCCTTCAGTGCCAACAGCAGTGTCTTCCTTCAGTGCCAACACCAGTGTCTTCCTTCAGTGCCAACACCAGTGCCTTCCTTCAGTGCCAACACCAGTGTCTTCCTTCAGTGCCAACACCAGTGCCTTCCTTCAGTGCCAACACCAGTGTCTTCCTTCAGTGCCAACACCAGTGCCTTCCTTCAGTGCCAACACCAGTGTCTTCCTTCAGTGCCAACACCACGGTACAGTTCAAGGGTTGAGGATAAGTAAATATATTCAGGTACACATAAATACAGTTACATAAATTTTCATACATAGCAGCATATATGTATTATTATTATTATTGTAATCATGGTGAGCGCGAAACCCGTAGGATTATACAGCGCCTGTGGGGAGGGGGATGGAAATTATTCAGACTCAATTTAGGGAAGTGAAGCACATCCAATTCCCTAGATCAAGAGCCCCTCACTAGCATGAAGGAACCTTCCCTGAGGGAAGCATAGATTCAGATTCAATTATTTCTTTGCAAGTAGTACATTGAGATCATATTTTTACAGTGATGGGTCGCAGTACAGAGAGAACCTCTGTTATGCCTTCCCATGATGGGCTGACTTAATTCAATGACTTACTGACTGCTTATCACTAAAGAAATTATCATAGTTGTACAGTAGTTCTATAAGTAATAAGTGAATCTAATTTACACAAACAAAAGGATATATTTATGTATTTAAAATGCTTTTTATGAAACATGATTCAGGAGTAGTTTTCAGTAGTTTACAGCACGAGACTGCTGCAGTTTGGTGAAGGGTAATACTGGTGTTGGTAGGTAATTATACTTCTATGTGGTAATTTGTCAATATATGAGCTTGGTTGTCTAGTCATGAAGTTCTAAGATTTAGATTTACCTAGAATAACCCCCCCTCCCCAGAAAGTCAGACAAACTGACTTATTGGGGTCCTCAGTCTTGAGGTGGGATGCTTGAAATGGGAGTGAGGAGAGGCAGGGGTGTCTGAGGGAAGTTAACATGACACACAGCAGACTCTGCAGCAGACAATAACCCAGATGTTATACACGTGTAACATCTGGGTATCTTTACTGTAGACGTTTTGCTATCCACTGGCTTTATCAATACAAATTTAAAGACATAACAGGAAGAACTATGTACAAAAACATGAGTTTATCAGTCCCTCAGTCTTGGAGTTGGTGATGACCACCGTAGTCGTGATGATTCTGAATCGACTATCCTTCTCTTCTCTGAGGGACTGATTACCGTATCTTTTTGTATATATTTCTACATTCTTCCAATTATGTCCTTGAATTTGTTTTCATAGAGCCAATGGATAGCAAAACGTCTACAGTAAACATACCCAGATGTTACACGTGTCTAATTTTTACTAACACTATATATATATATATATATATATATATATATATGTATATATATATATATATATATATATATATATATATATATATTATGTAAAACACGTTGGCTGTCTCCCACCGAAGCAGGGTGGCCCACCGAGGCAGGGTGGCCCACCGAGGCAGGGTGGCCCACCGAGGCAGGGTGGCCCACCGAGGCAGGGTGGCCCACCGAGGCAGGGTGGCCCAAAAAGAAAGGAAAACCCAAAAAGAAACAAAAAACTTTTATTATAGTTCAACATTTTCACTATCACTCATACATAATCACTGTCTTTGCAGAGGAACTCGGATACGACACTTTAAATATCCCTCCTAAGTGCCAATATCCCAAACCCAGCTTTTATAGTGCACGAATTGTACTTCCCATTTCCTGGACTCAAGTCCGGCTAACCGGTTTCCTTGAATCCCTTCATAAAATATAAGTTCAACCCAGCGCTTCGACTCTTCCTGGAGAACTGCAGCATAACACACAACACAATACAAGAAATAAGTATGTCTCTGATATACCATGTGTTCGACTCATCTTTATTTTGAGGCTGTCTGAAGTCCTCTGCCTAACAAGAGGCTTTCTATAAATTAATTTATACATGTCAATTATTCCAAATGTTCATTCTATATTGTACTTGTTACTGAGAGAGAGAGAGAGAGAGAGAGAGAGAGAGAGAGAGAGAGAGAGAGAGAGAGAGAGAGAGAGAGAGAGAGAGAGAGAGAGAGAGAGAGAGAGAGAGAGAGAGTAGCACCAGGGCCTCTTAGCAAAACTTCAAGCACTGGGAATTGCAGGCTCTACACTACGTCTCCTCAGTGATTACCTTCATGGTAGATCTCTAAATGTAGTTCTCAATGGAATGGAATCAGCAAGACATCCTATTGGGGCAAGTGTTCCACAAAGAAGCGTGCTGGGACCATTGTTATGGAATGTCTACTTCAACGACCTTCTTCATCTCATCCCAGAATCACATGCATATGCAGACGACTGTACACTGACATTCACTTATCCAAGAGAAGAAATGCCAGCTGCTCTAAGCTACATCAATCACCAGCTGAGAGCTATATCAGCTTGGGCAAATAGATGGCAAGTAACATTAGCACCTGAGAAAATGCAAATAATGATCGTCTCTAGGCATCATGATGGTAATGCTGGTGCAGTAGTAAAGATGAATGGGAGGGTGTTGGCACCTGGAGAAGAAGTTGATATCCTTGGGGTGAAATTTGACTCCAAACTAACCATGAAGAACCATGTTGTAAATCTTGCAAACAAGGCAGCCAGGAAGCTTACAGCACTTTGCTGTATCTCGCATCTGCTTGACAGTAGGGGTTGCAAGATTCTGTACGAGGGACAAGTACGCTCACACCTTGAGTATGCTCCACTTTCTTGGTTTGCCTGCCCCCCCCCTCTCATCTGCGACTGCTTGATAGAGTAGAGAACAGAGCAAGACGTCTCATCTCTTGCCTGGACCCATCCTGGATAGATCTGTCATTTCATCAGAGCCTTCAACACAGGAGGGATGTGGGTGGCCTTACTGTTATGTACAAGGCCAATATTGTCAAAGTACCACACTTGGATCCACTTCGAGGACAGCGTGAAACAAGCTTTTATGCCGCAAGACGGGCAGAAAGCAGCAACTTCACTCTGGCTGTACCCTTCTCCAGAACATCACTCCATCTGAGATCATATATACCCAGGATGACTCGAGTATGGAACACATTCGTACAGCATAATGATGTCAACGAGATAAAGTCAGTTGATCAAATGAAAATGTTGGCCCACAGATGACTCCAACTTCATCCTGTTCCCTACTTGTATGTCTCATAGCAATAAAAATGCTTTCAAATGAGCTGCTGTAGGTAACAGCTCTTAGCTTGTCAATAAAGTTAGGAATCCTTAGCCTGTAAATAGCTTGTCAATAAAGCTAGGGATCCTTAACCTTGTCAAACCCTGTGTAAAAGAAAAAAAAAGAGAGAGAGAGAGAGAGAGTGTGTCTCTAGTAGCAGCCACAAGACCTAACCGTTGCACTCCCTCCAAAGTCTACTTGACTCTTGTCAATATATCCAGTAAGACAATAAAGACCAATCATTTGAGTCAGGTAGGTCAATATTAAACCTCCCTTCATGAAGGGTCCATGCATGGCTAGCACACAGGGCTGCTCGTAGTCTCTGTTAACCGTATTACAGAATGGATATAAATTCTCTGGAAAATGTACAAAGGAGGATGACAGAGTTGATCCCATGTATCAGAAACCTTCCCTATGAGGATAGACTAAGGGCCCTGAAACTGCACTCTCTAGAAAGACGTAGAATTAGGGGGGATATGATTGAGGTGTATAAATGGAAGACAGGAATAAATAAAGGGGATGTAAATAGTGTGCTGAAAATATCTAGCCTAGACAGGACTCGCAGCAATGGTTTTAAGTTGGAAAAATTCAGATTCAGGAAGGATATAGGAAAGTACTGGTTTGGTAATAGAGTTGTGGATGAGTGGAACAAACTCCCGAGTACAGTTATAGAGGCCAGAACGTTGTGTAGCTTTAAAAATAGGTTGGATAAATACATGAGTGGATGTGGGTGGGTGTGAGTTGGACCTGATAGCTTGTGCTACCAGGTCGGTTGCCGTGTTCCTCCCTTAAGTCAATGTGACCTGACCTAACTAGGTTGGGTGCATTGGCTTAAGCCGGTGGGAGACTTGGACCTGCCTCGCGTGGGCCGGTGGGCCTTTTGCAGTGTTCCTTCGTTCTTATGTTCTTAACAGTCAAGTCAGTTGAACATGTCCTCCTAAGGCCAATGTAGATATCTAAAAGTTATGTGCTCAAGTCACTCTATATTATCTGATTCTCCACCACCTCAAAACAAAACTTAGCCTTGTTACTACTACTACTACTACCACCACCATCACTATATAATTGTTACACTCATAACTAAGCACTAAGCCCACTAGGGTCATACATCTTTGTACTACCACTATAATTAGTAATACTGTTACTACTGCTTCTATTTCTCTTATTACTACTGCCATTATTACTTCTACTTCAATTTTTCCACCCTCTCCATGACTAGTTTTTGTCTTTGCTTTCTTTTGATCAGTTGTGACCACGTAAAGGTCCAGGACCGATCAAAAGGCCATTAAAGTTTCCTCTCACAAATGTAGCCTAGTTATTATTATTATTATTATTATTATCAAAAAGAAGCACTAAGCCACAAGGGCTATACAGCGCTGCAGGGTAGGGAGGGATGATCAGTAGGTTAGAGAAAACAGCGGGGCAGGGGATAGTGCAGGGGTAGAGGGCAGCAAGAGATTGAGGTAGAAAGGGCTGAAGGTATCATCAGAGTTTGTGAAGTAGGTCAGTTGTTGTCAAAAAGTCAATGAGAGAGTCCGGATGAAAGGTGGGTCCATCAGCGAGAAGGGAAGGTAAAGAGAGAGCAGCGGAGCGAAGACAACGTTGGAGGTATATTCTGCGTGCTCGTTGATAAAGTGGGCAGTCTAATAGAATGTGGCTAACCGATAATGGAACCTGACAATTCTTACAGAGAGGAGCAGGGCGCCTCTCCATGGGATAACCATGAGTAAGACGATTACGGCCAATGCAAAGACAGGAGAGAGTAGTCTCCCAACCTCGACACTGGTGACAAGAAGACAGCCAGTAACCTATACTCGGTTTAATAGATTGAAGTTTGTTACCGAGCAGGGTAGACCAACGTTGTTGCCAACGGGTGTGAAGGTGGGTAGCTATTGCAGCAAAATAGTCCATAAATGGAACACCTCTATATGAAACTGGTAGGTCATGTACTGCTGACCACGCAGCAATGTCTGCCTGTTCATTGCCCTGTACATCAACATGACCAGGGACCCAACAAAAAACAATATCTTTATGCTTGGAAGAGATGCGGCGTAGCGAAAGTTGGATACGGAGGACTAAGGGGTGAGGTGTATCAAATTTCTGTATAGCCTGTAAAGTACTAAGGGAGTCTGAGACAACCACAAATAATGACACAGGCATAGATGCAATGCGGATAAGTGCTTCAAGAATGGCATACAATTCAGCAGTAAAGATACTAGCCGAAGATAGTAAATGCCCTCGTACGATGCTGTCTGGAAACACTGCTGCAAATCCTACGCTGTCAGAAGACTAAAGCCATCTGTGTACACTGCAATGGCATGAGAATGAGAGTGGAAGTGGTCAAGAAAAAGAGAGCGGGAAGCTACCATAGACAGTTGGGCTTTCGAGCAAGGGAGTGAGAAAGAACAGACCCGAACAGCTGGAACTTCCCAGGGGGGTAGGGAAAAGTGAGATGCTACATGAACATAGTAAGATGGTAATTGAAGAGAAGACAAGAGCGAATGTAGGCGAAGGGAGAAGGGACAGAGCAAACAGGGGTGGCGAACAAATAAAGAATGTCTACTAATATCGGTGATCATTCTATAAATGGAAGGATTGCGGAGATCATGAGAGCATACATAGTAGCGAAGGCAATGGGCATCACGGCGATCAGATAAGGATGGAACGTTTGCTTCTGCATAGAGGCTCTCAACAGGGGAAGAGCGAAAAGTACCAAGGCATAAACGTAATCCTTGGTGATGAATGAGGTTAAGGCTAGAGAGAGTAGCAGGAGAGGCCGCTGAATAGATCTGGTCACCATAATCAAGTTTCGATAAAATGAGGGCAGAATGTAGGCAAAGGAGAGTTCGACGATCAGCTCCCCATGAAAGATGAGCAAGGGTTTTAAGAAGGTTCAGCCGGCTGTAACAAGTTGCCTTCAGAGAGGTAATGTGAGGTTTCCAGGATAACCTACGGTCAAAGAGGAGGCCTAGAAACCTGACTGTATCACGTTCAAAGATACGGGAGCCATAGAGGTACAAAGGATGATCGGAGATAACAGAGCATCTAGTGAAAGCAATTTGGCGAGTTTTGGTACTGGAAAATTTAAACCCATGTGTGGTGGCCCAATTGAAAACACGGTCGACCGCATGTTGGAGAGAAACTGTAATGAGGTGACAGTCAGCGCCTGCACAGGCAATAGCGAAGTCATCAACATAGAGTGATGACCAAATATTGGATGGAAGAATAGAGGCCAAATCATTTATAGCAAGGAGAAAAAGTATTGTGCTCAGAACACATCCCTGGGGTACACCTTCAGCTTGGATAAAGTCTGGGGAGAGCACATTATTAACCCGAACACGGAAATGTCAGTCAGTTAAAAAGTTCTTAAGGAAGGATGGTAGATTGCCTTGAAGGCCTAAGGAGTGGGCTTGGGCCAAAATATTATACCTCCAAGTTGTGTAATATGCCTTCTCAAAGTCAAAAAATATGGCAATAACTGAGTGGTTATTTGCAAAGGCATTACGAACATACGTATCCAAGCGTAGTAAGGGGTCTATGGTAGAACGGCCCTTACAAAAGCCATATTGACGAGTGGAGAGACTGTTGTGTGTCTCTAAATACCACACTAAACGTCTATTCACCAGGCGTTCCATCACTTTGCGAACTGCACTGGTAAGAGCAATGGGACGATAGTGAGAGGCTTCATGTCCCGTAGTACCCGGTTTGCGGAAAGGGAGAACAATGGCAGATTTCCACAGCTGTGGAAGAACTCCCTGTGACCAAATAAGATTGAAAAGGCATAATAGAACTGCAAGGGCTGACTGATGTAAATGTTGTAGCATACGAATATGAATGCTGTTGGGCCCAGCTGCCGATGATCGGCAAGCTGAGAGTGTTGCCTCCAGTTCCTTTAGTGTAAAAGGCACATTATACAGTGGACCCCCGGTTAATGATATTTTTTCACTCCAGAAGTATGTTCAGGTGCCAGTACTGACCGAATTTGTTCCCATAAGAAATATTGTGAAGTAGATTAGTCCATTTCAGACCCCCAAACATACACGTACAAACGCACTTACATAAATACACTTATACTGTAATCGTTATCTCCACTGTACTGTTCTTCTCTGAGAGAAGAAAAGTCCAAGGGTGCTAACTCTCTGGCAGACTTTGAGGAAAGAAACGAGGGGCATAGATGGAGCCCCTGAGAAATAAGGATCAGATGATTGCCAATTTCATTGGCAACATCTAGTGGGTTTGCTATATTAACACCGGCAACCTGCAGAACAGGAGCCGGGTCAGGAGAATATTTACCACTCAGTTTTCATACTTTTTTCCAGACTGCACTCATAGAGGAAGCAGAGGTGATGGTGGAGACATAATCTTGCCAGCAACTGCGTTTAGCATCACGGATGACACGGCGAGCAATTGCACGCTTCTGCTTAAATTCAAGAAGTCTCTCCGTGGTTCTATTGTACCGGTACCTGCCCCACGCAGCGCATTTCAAACGTACTGCATGAGCACAAGCAGGAGACCACCAAGGCACACATTTCTGAGAATGCCTGCCCGAAGTTTGGGGTATAGAATGAGAAGCTGCGGTTATAACGGAGGAGGAGAAGAGGTGTAAAAGCTCATCAATGGAGGATGAAGAAGGAACCTCACTAAAAACAGTTACTTGTGAGTAAAGGTTCCAATTTGCTTGATCAAATTGCCAGCGTGGGTTACAAAGAGGTGGTGAATATGAAGGGGAAGTAAGAATGATTGGGAAATGATCGCTGTCATGTAAATCCGGGAGAACAGACCAGGTGAAGTCTAATGCGGCAGAGGAAGAGCAGACTGAGAGATCGATGCAAGAGAGAGTATGAGTCCGAGGATCAAAATGGGTGTGAGTACCTGTATTTAAAACATGGAGGGGGTGGGTAGCAAGAAAAGCCTCTAACTGAATGCCACGGGAATCACAGTGAGATGCCCCCCAGAGGAAATGATGGGCATTAAAATCGCCAAGTAACAGAAGTGGTGGTGGTAATGACGAAACAAGAAAGGCAATATCTGGGATAGATAATGCCCGAGAAGGAGAGAGATACAAAGAACAGTGTGTATACCACCTATGCAAGTAGATACGGGCTGCTGTGTAATGTAGCAAAGTACAAACAAATAGCTGATGGCATGGAATATCAGTGCGTAGAAGAAGGGCACTTTCATTAAAAGTCCCATCAGGAAAAGGATCTGAAGAATACAATAAATTATAGCCTGAGATAGGATAGATAATGGCAGAGTGTAATTTTGGTTCCTGTAAGCAAACACCAACAGGGGAAAACTGGGAGAGCAACATCTGAAGCTCACCCCGATTACCCCTGAGGCCGCGAATATTCCACTGTAAATAGGCCATGATTGGCAACGATAAAGATACCTGAAATCCACAGGTAAGGGTACCTACGGACTAGAGGAGTTAGGAAAGTCCACATGCGGTGGCAAAGTAGCGAAGGAACGGTGCGTTGTGAAGAAAGGAGTTGCGCAGATGGAGAAGAGGAAAGAGAAGGAACAGAGGGTGGATCAGTGTCCATTGATGGTTTGGTCTCTGCAATATATTCAGAGATTGCTTCAAGTGTTTCAGAGTTCAGAGACGTCGTATGGGAGACAATATTGGAGATGGAAGGAGGAGGAGTTTGAGTAAAGATCGGAGCTGTAATGGACTGTACCAAGGTAGGGGGGGGGGCCAAAGGGAGGAGGGAACTGGAGAAGTGTGGGAGGGGACAGAAGAGGCAGAAACCTGGGAGGTGGCAGAAGAGGAAGAAACTTGGGAGGGGACAGGGGAGGAAGGCAGAGTATGAGGAGGAGGATGAACCTCCACACTTGTAACAGAGCCAGTGAAAGGGGAAGACCCAGGTACAGAGAGCGGGAAGGTAAAATGTGGAGGTGGATGAAGGGAAGGAGGGGTTAAAGGAGATTTTTTGGACCTCTGAGAAGTAGAGGGATGATTGAGAGGAGGTGTCGTACGAGGTCTTGTCGATACCGGGGTTTGTGAGGGAGGACACGAAGAAGTGAGGACAGACTGAGGAGTTGAAGTAGGGACGTCTGAGCCCAGGACAGCAAAAGAATTAGATACAGGAGTGACTATGGGACTGGCAACCGCAGGGGAGGCTGCAGAAGATGGGACCCCAGAAGTGAGGGGACGCTTTGAAGCACAAGAATAAGAAACATGGGGCAGTCTCCCTTGGAGGCGGAGATGAGAAACCGCCATAGCATAAGGGAGACCTTCTGCCTCTTTGAGGCAACGAATTTCCCACTCATTTAAGTAGACTTGGCAACGGCAAGAGTACGAAGGGTGAGCCTCATGACAATTAAGGCAAGAGGGAGTTCGACTGCAAGACGTATTAGAATGGTCATCGGCACCACAGACTGGGCATTCGGCTATAGATCTGCAATATTTTGCTGGGTGGCCAAATCACCAGCAATTCCTACACTGTTGCAGTGTAGGGATCACCTTCCGAACTTGTAACCGATGTCCTGCTACATAAACAGAGGATGGGAGTTCACGGCTGTCAAAAGTTAAACGAGCCACATTGCAAGGGTATCGTCTTCGCCCGTGGGCAGGAAGAACATAAGTGTCTACCTTGAGAATTGGGAGATCTTGGAGTTCCAGCTGTTCGAGAATGTCAATGCCACATGTCTGGAAATTCTGTTGGACTATGGTATGGGGCAGAATAACAGTACCACTACAAGAATTGAGGGAATGATGTTTTTCGATAGTGATAGGAATAGTATCGATATGTGAAAGAAGAGAAAGATCATGAGCTTGGGTAGAATTCTGGACTGTGATGATGCACGTACCACTCTTATGAGCATGAAAGGAAATATCTCTTACCAACGTGGCATAGGAGCGCTTTGCCAATACTATGGTCGGAAAGATAGGCAGTAAAAGAAGTTGGTCTTAATGTAAAGAATTTAGTCCATTGTGTGGTCCGAAACTGAGTGTGGAGAGGGAGTGCATGACGTGTCGGTCTTTTCCGAGTAGAATGGGAAGGTAATGAAGTAACATCATTAGGAGATTGTCGTTGACGTTTAGAAGTGGGACCAGATTCGGTCCGACGTGGGACGGGCTGGCGATTCAAAAATCGCTGCACCATAGAGGGAGAAGCCGGAAGCATAGTCAAAGGAAAGCGGAGGTCAGACAAATCGAAGGAGTCAGTGGAAGCCCCGATACCTGAAGCGGGTGAGGAAACAGCGCCAGCAAGAGGTACAGGCACCTTAGGAATGTCTGAAGAGTGGCCAAAAGACGAGGCGAGGTCAGAATGAGGTGCGGTAACAATAAGGGGCCCGGGGGTAGCGGGGTCATGGATCGGGTACTCCATGGTTAGGTTACTTCTTTCTTTTTGTTTTTAAGAAAAAAAAAAGAAAATAAAATAAAAATAAAAAAAAGAATAAAAAAGGGGGGGACCGGGGAGGGATAGTTCCTAGGAGGAATTAAAGGGCCAGAAATCTCCCTCCGCGCCCAAGAGGACCTCAGCACCGCAAGTAGCACAGATGCAGCATGGAACCCATGCCATACCCTACCCATCATGCCAGTAAACCAGCAATCCAGGATAGCAACCTCACATCTGCCGAGCTACCTTGGTGGACAAAAGAGAGGGCGGCCGGATATCCGCCACAAAGCATACCTCCTTTGGCCACCACCCCTGGAATCTGAAAGGTGGCTTCCAGAGATGCACCCATCGCCCGAAAGACACCCAAAGCCACCCTCTGGGATACCGGAGAGGGATCGGGACATCCCCAGGCAATCCAGATTCCACGGCAAACTATGCCACCGCCAAGAACCTCAATGGAATGGGATGGACCCCGGTACCCTTTTCCCTACCTAGGAACTAGCGCGCCTGTGGGAAAAAATTCCAAAGGCCAAAAAGGAAGGGCAAAAGGGAGGGGTGGGGAGGAGGAGGAAAGGAAAAAGGGGAAGATGGGATAGGAAAGGGGGGATAATTAGGTTCGGCCTTAGGAAGGAGACCGACAGGTCTAATTCCTCAGACCAAGAGCCTCTTCACCACGCCAAGGAGCCTCCCTTGAAGAGGTGTAGCCTAGTTGTGAAACTGTTCCGGTCACAGTATTGTTACTTCTCTCCTACATTATTTAGGTTAGATTAGCACCAATCATCAACTTTAACCAATATATACAATAATACCTATCGATAAAATAATGCACAAAAGTTGAGAGTAAATATTTTGGAAACAAAAATTTTCTGTAATTAGTGTCAAAATTCCCATTCACATTTTTGAGGCAAAGTATAAAGCCCACCAGTACAGTTAAACCCCAGAATAAAGAAGTAATAGGGAAGAGGGGGTGTACATTTAATGAAAAATCCATTATCAAAACGCACAATGCCACAAACATGGTCCATTGTATGGAGAACCTACCAGACATTCATACTATTGTTAACAGACAAAATCTCAATGCAGCGGACTTGAAGAGTCATGTTGGGAACCAACCGGACACACACACACACACACTACCAATAACCGACAAAATCTTGATACAGTGAACTTGAACTGTTGTATATTATTATAATAAAAAATGAAGTGCTAAACATACAAGGGTCATATAGTGCCGCTGGGCAGGGAAGGATGTAGGGGTATTGGGTAGCAAGAGGGAGAGGGATGATTATTAGGTCATGGAAAGCAGCAGGGCAGTGGATAGTGCAGGGGTAGAGGGTAGCAAGAGATTGAGGTAGAAAGGGCTGTGAGGAGTACTAGAGGCATCATCATCATCAGAGTTTGTGTAGTAAATCAGTTGTTGTCAAAAAGTCAATGAGAGAGTCTAGGTTAAAGGAAGGTCCATCAGCAAGATGGGAAGGTAAAGTAAAGGCAGTAGAGTGGTGACGATGTTGGAGGTAAATTCTGTGTGCTCGTTGATAGAGTGGGCAGTCCAACAGAATAGGACTAACAGAAACTGGAACCTGACAATTCTCAGAGATACCTGTGAGTACGACGAGTGTGGCTGATGCAAAGACGGGAGAGAGTAGTCTCCCAACCTCGATACTGATGATAGGAATATTGTATAAGACGCCTACTAGACACACACTAACCTTAATGGATAAAATCTCTACACATAGAACTTAGTCCATTGCATCAAAATCAATTCTCCAGCCAAATATTTTCTCCATTATACATGTATTCAAAATCAGTTATTATTATGTATTACTATTACCATCAAAACTAAGCACTAAACCCGCAAAGGGTCATACAGCGATGCAGAGCAGGATGTGCTAAAAATGAAATACATATAAAGTGTGTTAGAGCGGAGACACCAGAGGTAAATTGTGTGCTCGCTGGTAAACAGTACAGTCTATTAGTAGATAGTGAACTGACAATGGAACTTAACAATTCTCAGTGGTGCTGGGCACTTCTCCACAAGTGAGAGGCAGGTCTTATACGAGTTATGTATACAGGAGTTCATTACATATATCTAGGTTTTACTGGTGATAAGGAGGACTGGTTAGCTAACTGTATATAGAGAGACTTAATCTTTCTCCCCACTGGAACATTTTTATTTATAATACCCAATGATCTCTCTCTCTCTCTACTGTATATAATCATTTCAAGTATTTTGCCTTGATGCTGGTGATGGACACTTGGATTAAGGAACTGGAGCTACACCCTCCTTGCATTGAATTCAATTACTTCCCATTCCTCAGGCAATATGACCCTTACAGGTTTAGCACTTCTCCATGAATAATAACCTACTACAGTATGTACAATCAGCTTCATAACTATGATCACATTCCTGTCAGTTTTAAAAAATTGTCCTCTCAGAGAAAATCCAAATACAGTGGACCCCCGGTTTACGATCAGCTCCCAATGCGACCAATTATGTAAGTGCGTTTGTATGTGTATGTTTGGGGGTCTGAAATGGACTAATCTAATTCACAATATTCCTTATGGGAACAAATTCGGTTAGTACTGGCACCTGAACATACTTCTGGAATGAAATAATATCGTAAGCCAGGGGTACACTGTAATTTTGTGTTGCACTTGCACCTTTCTCTACTCTTGTATCTAATTCATTTGAACTTGTTTTTCTCGTTATCATATTCATGGGGAAGCACTAAACCCATTTGGGGTCACATAACCCTTGAGAAATGAGATGCGATTACATCCCACACCCCTGGGGAGGTGAAGCTCCAGTTCAATAAACAAAGAACCTCTTTAGTATCAAAATGCTTTGAAGAGGTAAATTTCTAATGCTTTGTTCCCTTTGTAAACTGTTCTTCCTTAAAGTGCTATATAAATTAGAAAAACAATTGTGAAGATATTTTTTAAGATATCCTGAGATAAGAAATGGCAAACTAAAAAACCAATAGTATAAATTACATTTCCTATTCTGCAGTTTTTATTTGAAAAAAAGTGAAATGAAGGACTAAATACTCTTCAGTTCTGCATTTATGTCTCATGTTACTCTTATATATCTAACATAATGGCTCAAATGAAACCACATGAAGATAATAAAACATTTAATTTGTTTGAGCCATTGAGAAGTGTGCATTATACTTTTGTGTTTAGATCATCTGTAATTTATAATACAGTATCTATAAGCAGATGGTAATCACCATATTCTTCAAATCCATTACCTTTTTTTTTTTTTAGCACTTGATCCTACTAAGCCAAAGGTTGAAGACAATGAAGGACTCGGCAGTTGACAGCAGCTTTATTTTCATACGCAGGTACAAAAACAGTCTGGACTTGAATGTACATTGCTACAGGGGATTCCCAGAGCTCCATGGGGCGCTACACAGAGGTGTGGTTGGGTGGATCAACGCAAACAACCAAGCTGGCAACTTTACAAACTGGATCCCAGCCATTATGGAGAGAACCATGAACACAAATGGGGATTAAATAAATATAGACTAATATCACAGTTTTGAATCCAAACCACTGAAAATATCCCTTTGTGCTTCCACACTATCACAGAACCCTTTACGTTTTTATTCGGCTTGTGAATCAATACAAAAACAACCAATTAAGGAGTTCCACCCATGGCATCACTGTGTAGAGCTCAACTTGCTTACTGGAACAATGCAACAAATCAATACACTTGTCACAAACTAGTAGGCGAATCTTCATATACAAAAATACTACACAGTATGCATCAAACTTTACTGAAAATCTTTTTCAGCCCACAGTTTACTACATACACACACAAGACACACAGACACAGACACACACCGACACACACCGACACACACACACACACACACACACACACACACACACACACACACACACACACGCATGCACACAACAATGTACATTCATTACTTCAGGAATTTCACCATTTAGCAGCCCTCACAGACAAGAGTGCAAAATCATGCATTTTGAGATCTTTTGAGTTAGTACTCTCCCATCCATCCTTCAAGCTTCATGGCCTAAGAAAATGACAAACAAATCACCCTGAACAAAGATCCCAGTTGATGGTTGTAAAGCATGGTTCCCCCCATGGCCACTTGTACCAGTGTCAGCACCAAGACTGGTAAGTGAAAAATTAGCTGATAACCGAGTCTGGATACAAGGCAAAATAATCCCTGTTTATGTCACAGTTAAGGGATACACAGAGCTACAAGCACTAAATTCCACTTACGTTTCCAACAATTTCTACCTGTTGCCGAGCCCTATAAATCAATTGGATGGAGGAAGTACATTGCATATGCGGAGAAAATCTCGAGTCCATATTTAGGGCTTTGCACAATATGTACTCCCTAGCCATTTTAAATATTTCATAAATACTACTCAGACAGCATAGAAAAAAGTAATACAAATTACACATGAATATTGCATACATATTAGTACAAGTAGCACAGATTAGGTTCAGTAATCAAAAAATATCATTAGAATCATATGACAAGCAAGCTACATAAAAGATCACTTTCGGATATCAATTCCTGACAATCCTACTTGCATATTGCACAAGACACAGTCATGAAAAATCTTAAATATCAAATTGCGTATTTTCAAAGAACATAAATTACTGTACTTTAGAGTACAGGACTGTACAGACTGAGAAGAGTACAATAATGATTGTACTTATAAGTTATCTATAATTAGTTATAGTAGTGATACTTCACTGCATAAAACTACTTATGAGTGAACTAAATGTAACAAATTAACAAAAATTACTGAAAAAGTATGCCTGTACATGTATTTAAAAAAAAAAAAAAAAGTCAGGCTTAATACAAATGTACTTTTGTGGAGCTGACATGCACAACCACTTGACAAAAGTTCACACTCGTGCAGATCAACTTGAGTCGTATACTTTAATTGGTACGAGAACGCAGCTTTCAACTAAGGAAGCAAAGTAACTTAACAGCTCACCAGTAACAAGCATAACAAAATTATGGAAAAGTACTTAAAACAAAATTGTAAACAATGTTTTGACAACAAAAGTAATAAATCCTGATGCAGCATTGTTTCAATTTTCCTCTTACACTGCTAATTTGAACCTTTTCTCTGCCAAGCAAAACACAATACAATAGTCACATTTTCAAAATGTGATGCCTGGATACAATATTGTCACTTCACAAAAAAAAAAAAAAAAAAAAAAAAAAAAAAAAAAATGTTGACAAACTTGATTATTTCATTAAAATATTACACAAGGACAATTTTCCATAGACAAGTGGAAAAAAAACGCTGACTTTCCTCGGTAAAGATTCTAACATGTGACTTACAGAAATATACCTGGAAGTGTGGTAATGCACAATGTTAATTACATAACAGGAAGACTTTGAAAGATTCCTTACTCCAAATCCTTTCATGGGGGTGCATTGATGCAAGTGAAAGGCTCTTGATCCAAGGAACTGGAGCTATCCTTCCCCTTCCTTGGACCAAACCTGATCACCCCCTATTCCCTGGATGCTGTATGGCCACTACAGGTTCAGCACTCTCTCTCCGTGACTCTTAATAATAATCTTGACTGCAAGTTCTGAATAACATGCCTTCATTTAGCATCGAGAGTTCTTCAACTATACATGCTTCTGTGAGCAACACTATTAATTGTATAAATAACAAAAAACGCATAAATAATATGCCTCTTTTACATAAATAACTAGAGTATTGTCTGATTCACTGATATTTCTTCAATGATGCAACCTTACTAGCTGCTCAAAAAAGTGCCTAAAAAAAATAACTTACATTGACAAATAATAATACAGTATTTTTAACAATCATTAAAATAAAGCATATGGTAAAGCAACAACTTGAATATCTGGTTAATTCTCTAGTCAACAAAATATGGAAGCCCAATTATGGGGAATATAAAAATGCAGATCTATTCTTGCAACACTTTCACAAATAAGCATCAATTAATTAGCTGTCTTTTAAAACAAAAATGTTAAAAAATTTATATATATATATATATATATATATATATATATATATATATATATGCAATAAGATCACAGTAAACAGGTGATTTCAGAATATGCAAAACAACCACTCTGAAAGAATAGAGAAATTCCAAGCGCTTTCGTGACTACTCACATTATCAAGGAACTATGAAAGTAAAGCATCCAAGGAAGCTATATAAGGGGTCTGGCCAGCACCTCACTATCAGGTCCCACAACGGTTAAACACGTGACGCGCGCCGACCCAACTTGGAAAGGTCCTTTGCACAACTCACCCACAAACTATTCTACCCAAGAAAATTTAAAAATTATTATTTGTCCAGTGTATTATTAAATTCTTCCCAAATTCTATTAATTATAAATGGATCTAATTTATATAAACCAAAGGAAATATTCATATTATTGTCAAAACTGCTTTTTATGAAACAAGATTCAATTATATTCCTGTCGACCATGGACTTGCTTGATACTACTTTCTCAACTTTTTGAAAATCAATTAGATGGTTAAAATCTCTTACATGAATAAATAGAGCATTGGAATCTTGTCCAGTTTTAATGCTATATTTATGTTGTTTTAATCTTAGTTCGAGATTTTTACCAGTTTGACCGTAATAAACTTTATCGCAAATTTTACAAGGAATTTTATAGACACATCCATCAGCATTATGGGGGGAATTCTTTATCAAAAGTTTTTTTACTGTATCAAGATTTTTGAATACAACT
The DNA here is from genome assembly GCF_038502225.1 of Cherax quadricarinatus. Classification (NCBI taxonomy): domain Eukaryota; kingdom Metazoa; phylum Arthropoda; class Malacostraca; order Decapoda; family Parastacidae; genus Cherax; species Cherax quadricarinatus. The sequence goes on along the minus strand of NC_091296.1, from coordinate 69,644,962 downwards.
TTAATATTAAAAGTCTTAAGAAGAGAAGGCATATCAACCAAGTTTTCATGGTAAGGGAGAACCAACATATTTTTAGTTGAATAAGGCTGGTTGTCCCTTTTTGGATTGTAAAAAGTATTTCTAGCAACTTTAAAAGATTTATCAATTACATTTCTTGGGTATTTTAATTCATTACCTATTTCATAAATTTTGGATATTTCCTCATCTATGAACTCAGGACTACAAATTCGTAAAGCTCTCAAAATCATTGATGAGAAAACAGACAGTTTGACTCTATCTTGATGCGAGGAATAATAGTGGACATAGGAACAGTTATTTGTAGGTTTTCTGTAAATTTTAAATTTGAATTCATTATTACCCTTAATAATTAAAACATCTAGATAAGGCAATGAGTTATTTTCTTCAAACTCAACAGTAAAGTTTATAGAATTGGCTAAGCTATTTAATTTTCCAAGGAAATGGTGTATATCTACATTTTTGGGCATAAGACACAAAATATCATCAACATATCTGAACCATTTAGCTCTATTAGGGAGGATAGTGTTAAGCAACCTTGTTTCAAAAAATTCCATGTATAGGTTACTAAGAACAGGTGAAAGAGGATTTCCCATTGCCATACCAAACTTCTGAGTGTAAAACTTATCATTAAATACAAATTTTGCATCAACAATGCAAAGTTTAATAAGTTTAATGATAGTAGGAACTGGCAATGGTAAATCATAGTTAACGAGTTCTTCAGATAAGAAACTTAATAAATCATCAACAGGAACTTTCGTAAACAAGGAAGTAACATCAAAACTAACCATGTTAAAATCATTTAAGTCAGTCAAGGAGCTTAATTTATCAACCAAGTCTATGTTGTTTTTAACATTAAAGTTAGAAATTTTGCCAACAATAGGGCTCAAAATATCAACAAGCCATTTGGATAATTTATATGAAACTGACCCTATGGAGCTAATAATTGGTCTGACTGGACCAATAAAAACACACAAACCAGGGAATCCAGTCAGACCAATTATTAGCTCCATAGGGTCAGTTTCATATAAATTATCCAAATGGCTTGTTGATATTTTGAGCCCTATTGTTGGCAAAATTTCTAACTTTAATGTTAAAAACAACATAGACTTGGTTGATAAATTAAGCTCCTTGACTGACTTAAATGATTTTAACATGGTTAGTTTTGATGTTACTTCCTTGTTTACGAAAGTTCCTGTTGATGATTTATTAAGTTTCTTATCTGAAGAACTCGTTAACTATGATTTACCATTGCCAGTTCCTACTATCATTAAACTTATTAAACTTTGAATTGTTGATGCAAAATTTGTATTTAATGATAAGTTTTACACTCAGAGGTTTGGTATGGCAATGGTAAATCCTCTTTCACCTGTTCTTAGTAACCTATACATGGAATTTTTTGAAACAAGGTTGCTTAACACAATCCTCCCTAATACAGCTAAATGGTTCAGAGATGTTGATGATATTTTGTCTTATGCCCAAAAATGTAGATATACACCATTTCCTTGGAAAATTAAATAGCATAGCCCATTCTATAAACTTTACTGTTGAGTTTGAAGAAAATAACTCATTGCCTTTTCTAGATGTTTTAATTATTAAGGGTAATAATGAATTCAAATTTAAAATTTACAGAAAACCTACAAATAACTGTTCCTATGTCCACTATTATTCCTTGCATCAAGATAGAGTCAAACTGTCTGTTTTCTCATCAATGTTTTTGAGAGCTTTACGAATTTGTAGTCCTGAGTTCATAGATGAGGAAATATCCAAAATTTATGAAATAGGTAATGAATTAAAATACCCAAGAAATGTAATTGATAAATCTTTTAAAGTTGCTAGAAATACTTTTTACAATCCAAAAAGGGACAACCAGCCTTATTCAACTAAAAATATGTTGGTTCTCCCTTACCATGAAAACTTGGTTGATATGCCTTCTCTTCTTAAGACTTTTAATATTAAAGTTGTATTCAAAAATCTTGATACAGTAAAAAAAACTTTTGATAAAGAATTCCCCCCATAATGCTGATGGATGTGTCTATAAGATTCCTTGTAAAATTTGCGATAAAGTTTATTACGGTCAAACTGGTAAAAATCTCGAACTAAGATTAAAACAACATAAATATAGCATTAGAACTGGACAAGATTCCAATGCTCTATTTATTCATGTAAGAGATTTTAACCATCCAATTGATTTTCAAAAAGTTGAGAAAGTAGTATCAAGCAAGTCCATGGTCGACAGGAATATAATTGAATCTAGTTTCATAAAAAGCAGTTTTGACAATAATATGAATATTTCCTTTGGTTTATATAAATTAGATCCATTTATAATTAATAGAATTTGGGAAGAATTTAATAATACACTGGACAAATAATAATTTTTAAATTTTCTTGGGTAGAATAGTTTGTGGGCGAGTTGTGCAAAGGACCTATCCAAGTTGGGTCGGCGCACGTCACGTGTTTAACCGTTGTGGGATCTGATAGTGAGGTGCTGGCCAGACCCCTTATATAGCTTCCTTGGATGCTTTACTTTCATAGTTCCTTGATAATGTGAGTAGTCACGAAAGCGCTTGGAATTTCTCTATTCTTTCAGAGTGGTTGTTTTGCATATGCATATGCATATGCATATATATATGCATATGCATATATATATGCATATATATATATATATATATATATATATATATATATATATATATATATATATATATATATATATATATATATATATATATATATATATATAAATAAATAAAACAAGCAAATTTCCTATTCAACTATAGAAAATTTATATTATGAGTGACAAAGGCCCAAAGTAAAAGTGGCAAATAACAACAATGCACACAAGAAACTAATAACGGTACTGTACTGCATATATAACAGTGACAATTATGTTTATCAATAATTTCTTTTGGCAACCTATTCACATAAACCTCTTCCCTTCTAGGCCACAACCTGTATACAAATAAAGAACAAAAATTAGCACCAAAGTACAATAAGAGTGCTAAGTTTAGCTGCAGTGACGGTTAAGAAGACGCTATACTACACAGGGGTTCACGCTAGTTGTACAAATAATCTTCACGATGTAGCTAATTACCACTGAAATCTAACTTTACACAGATTAGCATTACAATCTTGTGTGGTCTGAATCACACCAAGACAACACTGAAGTCTGAGTAATAAGTAGCTGTTGTGATGTAAATGGTTTAGAAAACTGACAAGTTGAAGAATTAGATGCTTTTTCAACATTTGGGAATCTTCATTGTGGAAATGTTTTGCCAACAAGTGGCTTCCTCAGGCTGGTACAGACAACACTGCTGGAAAAAGAGAAGGAGTTTGCGGTAATCAGTCCATCAATGGACTGAACACATTGACTTAAGGCTGAGGAACTGATTACCTCAAACTCCTTCTCCTCTTCTAGAATTCATCTCTGTACCAGACTGAGGAAGCCACCTGTTGGCATAAAATTTCCACAATAAAGATTTCCAAATGTTGCAAAAGTGTCTAATTCTTCAATAAGTAGCTGTTAATTAACCTATGCCAGGTTTTACTGGACTATAACTATTTTAATGAGATATGAACGTTCACATCAGAAGACAGTATTGAAAAGAAAGCAGGATAAATCATAAGTTTCTGAAACATCGGCTCGACATACTGCTGTGGAGTTGTCTCACTTTTTGTGAACCATTTATCATTATTTAATATGTATAAAAAAAAAAAAAAAAAAAAAAAAAGTAGACAGGCACAATATATACCAACAAGCAACATGCTAATGGTGTAACCCTGTTTAGGTAATTCAGCTACGTGTGTTGATATAACTAATGCATACAACATGGATCTTGACATTAGCACCAAAATACAACTGCAATATATATATAAATGGATAAAAACAAGAATAATCTTCAAATAACAGGTACCTGACACCTCACCAGTGTACAAACTTCATATCTTACACACTGTTTCCTGAACACACAATCACACATGTTAAAATACACACACACACTGAAGCCTGTCTACATCTCCATATTACAGAGCCAAACATTATAATTGTATATGCAGAGAAAAAGTACTGTTAATGCACACACACTATATTCATTTTTTTCTATCTTGTTTCAAAAGACACGTACTTTGAATTCAGAATGAAAAAATATTTGGTCCCAATAGCTGCCAAATTAATTATTAAAAAAAGTGAAACCTAACTATTTAATAAAATATAAAATTAAATAGAGACATAAATGCAATAAAAAAAAAAAGAGGCACAGACCGAAAAAATCTTCATCTGACTTGAGTATAATACGTATATGAAAAATCCGAGATGCAGCCAAAGTTGAGCATTTGGGTAGGTAGCTATAATAGAAGCTCAAACTGAACACGATCCTACTGTACGTCATGCACACGTCTAACTAGATGATTTGCTTTTAATGACTGATTTGTTTACTGAAATCTACTGTTCAAAGTTTAGAAAAACACAGCATGCCCTGAGTATGTTTAATTCCAATCTTTTCTTGTTAAATCCTTAAAACACCCAAAAATCATTCATGTCAACAGTTACTATTAGGTGGTCTAGTACATCTATGGAATACAACTAAAACCTGGATATAACAGACCCCTATGTAACAGACTTTTTACATAACAAAATATTTGCCTGGACAAATGTTCGATGCAACAGACTAAAGCCACTGCATTGAGATTTTGTCCATTAGCAGAAGTATGTGTGTATCTGCTTGGCTTCCCACACAACAGACCAAATCAGCCACATCAAGATTTTATCTGTTAGGATAGTGTGTGTCTGTGTGTCTAGTATGCTCTCCATGCAATGGACCATGTCCGCTGCATCAAGACTGTTAGCTATGGTGTGTTTGTCAAGAATGCTCTCCATACAATGGACCACATCCATTGCATCACGTATTTTGGTACAACAGATTTTTGTTAAAAATGGATATCCCTTTCCTCTATTACTCCATTATACTGAGGTTTCACTGTAAATCAAAATAAATCATATAATGGTAATGGTATGGAGTTAATGCTATCATTATAAGATTTTAACTTTGAAGTGATGAACGAAGATAGCAGTTCTTCTGTAGCTGTCCTTCAAACTGTCATGACAATCATGTTATCCAATTCTGAAGTGAGCATTTTTACCAAGAAAGTAAAGCCTTTCTCTTACATATATGGATGTGGATGGAAAACAAGCCGCAGTGGGGAGATAGATTAGCTCCTTTCCCCATTATGACTCTTTAATCGCTTGGTTTTCAATTTGTTGCATATGTACGTGTATGGATGTCTTTGCCTATTCGTAGCTACAAAAGGACACCTAACCTTGTGGTGTCCCCAATTTTCAGCATTTAATCTACAGTATTATATGATTTTTTAAAAATTTTCCCTTGGTTGTAGCACTTACACAGTACTCCTGCAACCCACTACTCAACCACTGTTTACAAATAACTTCCTAGCAACTATTCATCCTCTTGAATCTATAGCTATGATTTCTTGTTCTCCATGTTGATAAGAATATCTTCCCTATAAATATTTAACGTTCTTTCGTAAAATTTTATGTGGGTATCATGATTTTTCTCTCTTGCTCCTATTAACCGAGTATTTTTGAATGTTGTGAAGAAAAGATCAGGTATCCCCTTGTTGGTTAATAGGAAGAAAAGAGAGGACGATTCCCACACATGAACTTACAAAAAGATAAGGAAGGATCGGTTAGATTTCTTAACACAATCAATAGGGAGAACAAGAGGCCTCAGCCATGAATGAAAGAAAAGTAGGAGCTGCATGTGTACCAGAAAGAAACCATTACTGCATTGTGGCAATGTTTTGTGAAACAGGTATTCTCATGTCTGAAAATGAAAGAAAAATAAAAAGAAATGGGTACATCTAGTGTTACTAAACAATAAAAATAATGTCTGAATTAAAAAAAGCATGAGGAACTAAAATTTGCAAGAAAAACAATTAACACATATACAGTGAAACCTTGGTTTTTGTAAGCCCTAATTTTCATATGATTCGGTTTTCGACGACATTTTTGTCAAAATTTTGTCCCGGTTTTCGTAAATCCGCTAGGTTTTCATACAGTTGAAAATGGTCCATACCAAACACATCCACCTGCTCGCATGACTTGGCCACTCATTTCCCGGAATCGAGTGCCCATACAAAGCATCCCATGCGTTCGTGACTCAGTCTGCCTTTATTTCTCGTTGAGTGAGCATCACCCTGCGCATTCATCCAAAACATTTCATAATAATCCATTTTTTCTGTGCTTGTTTATTGAGTGCGACTAAATAAATAAGCCACCATGGGGCCAAAAAAGTTCCAAGTGCCAGCCCTTTGATAAAGAAGGTGAGAAACATGATAGAATTCAAAAAAGAACTTGTAGCAAAGTACAAAAGTAGTGTAAGCGTGGCCAATGTTGCCAGGATATACAGGAAGTTCGCATCAACGATCAGTTCCATCCTGGCAAAGGAAAAAGAAATCAAGGAAGCTGATGTTGCGAAAGGGGTAAATGTGATAACAAAACAGAGATTGCAAACAATCGAAGATGTTGAGAAGTTGTTGTTGGTGTGGATCAACGAAAAACAGTTAGCAGGGGATAGTGTTTTGGAGGCGATAATTTGTGAAAAGGCAAGGCAGTTGCATATGGATCTCGCAAAGAAAATATCTGGAACGAGTGCTGCTGTTAATGAATTTAAGGCCAGCAGAGGCTGGTTCAACAAATTCAAGAAGCAAACTGGCATACACAGATAGGGCCTTGATACCTGAATTCCTTAAGAACAGGGATTCCTCTTTCAAACAATAACCTCTCCTCCTCCCTCTCCCCTCCTCAAAATCTTCCATACAAGTGTCTTCAATAAAGGTAAATATGTTAAATGTTCATTTATCCATTTCATTAGTCATTTATATTTATTTTTCATTGTTTTCTGTATGTAAAACTATAGCTATTCTCTATAAAATGTATTTTTTGTTAATATTTTTAGGTGTCTGAAATGGATTAATTGGATTTACATTATTTCTTGAGGGAAATATTGCTTCAGTTTTAGTATGATTCAGTTTTCATCAGACTTTTTCAAATGGATTAGTCACAAAAACCAAGGTTCCACTGTATAACTAAGAAAATATCACTATGAAACATTATAGAAGATAATAAAGTGGGAGTTGTCACAGTTGCTTTTTGCTGATGACACTGTGCTTTTGGGAGATTCTGAAGAGAAGTTGCAGAGGTTCGTGGATGAATTTAGTAGGGTATGTAAAAGAAGAAAATTAAAGGCGAATATAGGAAAGAGTAAGGTTATGAGGATAACAAAAAGTTTAGGTGATGAAAGATTGGATATCAGATTGGAGGGAGAGAGTATGGAGGAGGTGAATATATTCAGATATTTAGGAGTGGACGTGTCAGCAGATGGGTCTATGAAGGATGAGGTGAATCATAGAATTGATGAGGGGAAAAGGGTGAGTGGTGCACTTAGGAGTCTGTGGAGACAAAGAACTTTGTCCGTGGATGCAAAGAGGGGAATGTATGAGAGTATAGTTGTACCAACACTCTTGTATGGGTGTGAAGCATGGGTGACGAATGTTGCAAAGAGGAGAAGGTTGGAGGCAGTGGAGATGTCATGTCTGAGGGCAATGTGTGGTGTGAATATAATGCAGAGAATTCGTAGTTTGAAAATTAGGAGGTGTGGGATTACCAAAACTATTATCCAGAGGGCTGAGGAGGGGTTGTTGAGGTGGTTCGGACATGTAGAGAGAATGGAACAAAACAGAATGACTTCGAGAGTGTATAAATCTGTAGTAGAGGGAAGGCGGGGTAGGGGTCAGCCTAGAAAGGGATGGAGGGAGGGGTAAAGGAGGTTTGTGTGCGAGGGGCTTGGACTTCCAGCAAGCGTGCGTGAGCGTAATTGATAGGAGTGAATGGAGACAAATGGTTTTTAATACTTGACGTGCTGTTGGAGTGTGAGCAATGTAACATTTATGAAGGGGTTCAGGGAAACCGGCACGCCGGACTTGAGTCCTGGAGATGGGAAGTACAGCGTGTACACTCTGAAGGAGGGGTGTTAATGTTGCAGTTTTATAACTGTAGTGTAAAGCACCCTTCTGGCAAGACAGTGATGGAGTGAATGATGGTGAAAGTTTTTCTTTTTTGGGCCACCCTGCCTTGGTGGGAATCGGCCAGTGTGATAATAATAAAAACAAAATAAAGTGACTACAAGACCATTAAAAAAGAAAAACAAAACCCAGCAAATCAGAGGGGGACTTTCATTTGTGCTAATTACAAGTTTAACAACATGGCAGCAGAGTGCTCCTGTGACTTGCTGGTTTAAGAGGAATATTTTTTAGCTATTTTGTGCATTATTTTACATTAATTCTTTTTCAACTTTCATTAATTACTTAATGTTTGCAATGTTTAGTTACCCTTCTGAATAGTTTTAATGATTTTTTTAACTGCTTACATTAACATTAACTGTAACTGTGTACAACAATGTACTTTCGCTCTCAAATTTGATAATCAGAACATTGTCATTTTAGTAATACTGTACAGCACAATGAAGACAATCTAACACCTTAATATTTTAGTTATGATTCTTTGTAATTTAACAATGAGAAGCTAGATATGCAAATCCCACTGCAACAATACAACTGCAATGATGATTTATAAGAGTATACAATACCAGTCCTGTACTGCATCATCGTGATGCAGTACAGATGAAAGATTGGATATCAGACTGGAGGGAGAGAGTATGGAGGAGGTGAATGTATTCAGATATTTGGGAGTGGACGTGTCAGCGGATGGGTCTATGAAAGATGAGGTGAATCATAGAATTGATGAGGGGAAAAGGGTGAGTGGTGCACTTAGGAGTCTGTGGAGACAAAGAACTTTGTCCTTGGAGGCAAAGAGGGGAATGTATGAGAGTATAGTTTTACCAACGCTCTTATATGGGTGTGAAGCATGGGTGATGAATGTTGCAGCGAGGAGAAGGCTGGAGGCAGTGGAGATGTCATGTCTGAGAGCAATGTGTGGTGTGAATATAATGCAGAGAATTCGTAGTTTGGAAGTTAGGAGGAGGTGCGGGATTACCAAAACTGTTGTCCAGAGGGCTGAGGAAAGGTTGTTGACATGGTTCGGACATGTGGAGAGAATGGAGCGAAACAGAATAACTTCAAGAGTGTATCAGTCTGTAGTGGAAGGAAGGCGGGGTAGGGGTCGGCCTAGGAAAGGTTGGAGGGAGGGGGTAAAGGCGGTTTTGTGTGCGAGGGGCTTGGACTTCCAGCAGGCATGCGTGAGCGTGTTTGATAGGAGTGAATGGAGACAAATGGTTTTTAATACTTGACGTGCTGTTGGAGTGTGAGCAAAGTAACATTTATGAAGGGATTCAGGGAAACCGGCAGGCCGGACTTGAGTCCTGGAGATGGGAAGTACAGTGCCTGCACTCTGAAGGAGGGGTGTTAATGTTGCAGTTTAAAAACTGTAGTGTAAAGCACTCTTCTGGCAAGACAGTGATGGAGTGAATGATGGTGAAAGTTTTTCTTTTTCGGGCCACCCTGCCTTGGTGGGAATCGGCCAGTGTGATAATAAAAAAATAAATAATTAACAACTGCTTGAATTAAGTACAGTATTCAACATTAACCACGTTTGGCTTGATATATTAATGAGAATAAAATTTTCACTAGGGTATTCACTTGTACTAATGACCAACAATGTTTTTTTTCGGCAGTAACCGCGAAAAATGACTAATTCGACATTTCCACTGACAAAAATAAAATCTTTACTAATACTGTGCAAAATGAACATTTAAATAAAAGACAAATATTGAACATGCTGGCATTCTACAGTCTAAACTATGAGGTCTGGAGAAAAATGGAGCATTGAACTACTGCCTAAAAACAAAACTCGAAAGCTGGTGATGGTACTGCCCTGCGAGTGGCAGCATTTCCATGGATTCACTGTATGACGTTGTAAAGCCCTTCACTGTTGTGCACTGCATTATATGCTAACTTCACTAGTGCTTCACTGCAAGCAACAAGTTCTAAAGTTTATAAAATGTACTGTATTTGACATATTATTTATGTTTGCATCTCATTTGTTTTACATAACATTAGAAAACAAATGTACAAGTATGTATTACCAAAATTTTAAAGATATAAAAAAAACCATAGAATTTATTTAATGAGTAAGACATGTTAAAGAAGAACTGACTACTGCTGTACATGCAACTACACACAAATGTCTTTGTTCAAACAAATCTGATATTCTTTTATCACACATTCAAATTATTACAAACAGCTAATACACAGCCTCAAATCATTCATATAAAGTACTGATTAATTATTTTGGGAGCATTAAAGAGGATGTATGTAACCTTTATATGATCTTTACCTATTTTTTTTTTTTTTTTAGAAATTCCATGAAATAGCTAACAGGCTCTGGTTTTGCTCTTTTAAATTTTAATATTTAGCACCAAATAATTGTTTTAAGGATGTAAAAAATAAAATAACAGCAAGATATGCTTGCCATTCTACAGAAAATTACAGCTGACATATATTAATCACCTTACAAAACGGCTAGCGTGAACCCTGCTTACTTACGTAAAATTCAAAACGAGCAAACTAATTTATTACAGAGTTTGGATGGTTCTTATTAACTACCATAAGCAGCAGAAGTTAGCAACATCTGCATATAAAGACATTATACTACACACCACATGTAAGCTAACACTTGCCAAAAAAAAAATGCCCACTCTCCATTAGCATGGTGTCTGCAAAACACACTTGTGGAAAATCACTTCAAGAAGTTGAATAACTTTTTTTTAATTTCTCTCATCAAGATATACAGCTTTTTTTTTTTTAGAGTACCAAATTGAGACTTCTGCCTTCCGTGTGAAAAATATGTGAGTTCTCTTGCCCCTTTCCAATCTGGAATTGTAAAGTCATTAACGAATCCATGGCTAAAAAAAAACTGCTGCCTACGTGGCCTGAATGAAAACTTAAAAAGGGAATCAACTCTGAAAAAATGTAATATAATTGGCCTGACAGTAACCTCTCACCTTATGAGGATAAGGATCAGTATTTTGTGGCATATCAATATTAGTTACTTCTTTGAGGTTCTAATACTTGAGCCGGTGTAAAGACATGTCTAATGCAAAACTCTCACTCAGATGTGCAAACAATTAAAAATAAATAATAATGCAACAAAAAGTATGTCAATTTGCCAGTACCAAATTTTTACCTGATGAAACTCTAAAGGTTATGAAAATCTATTATTACTCAGTATATTCAATGTACTGTTTCCTGTGGGAGTCTCAAATCTTGACATAAAGCTCTACCCCAAACATTTCAAATGCCTCCAAGTGTTCAAGGTTGTTGAAGGAGCCCATGAAGCATTTGCCAAACAAATAAACTAGTGTGAAGTGTTGAGATTTGATGATAATGTCCAGGATGATCAGAAATGTTGTCTAGTTTGTTGTCAATTCATGGGTTGTTGAGGTGGTTTGGACATGTGGAGAGAATGGAGCGAAACAGAATAACTTCAAGAGTGTATCAGTCTGTAGTGGAAGGAAGGCGGGGTAGGGGTCGGCCTAGGAAAGGTTGGAGGGAGGGGGTAAAGGAGGTTTTGTGTGCGAGGGGCTTGGACTTCCAGCAGGCATGCGTGAGCGTGTTTGATAGGAGTGAATGGAGACAAATGGTTTTTAATACTTGATGTGCTGTTGGAGTGTGAGCAAAGTAACATTTATGAAGGGGTTCAGGGAAACCGGCAGGCCGGACTTGAGTCCTGGAGATGGGAAGTACAGTGCCTGCACTCTGAAGGAGGGGTGTTAATGTTGCAGTTTAAAAACTGTAGTGTAAAGCACCCTTCTGGCAAGACAGTGATGGAGTGAATGATGGTGAAAGTTTTTCTTTTTCGGGCCACCCTGCCTTGGTGGGAATCGGCCAGTGTGATAATAATAAAAAAAAAAAAAAAAAAAAAAAAAAAAAAAATTGTGAATTATTCTAGCAATGGTAGTGTAACTTGTATTTAACCCCACAGCAAGCACATACAAGTAAGGAGGCAGAAAGAACCATGAAAAGACAAAGACACAGGGACAAAAAATAAAAGAGAATGGTGATGCAGTACTTACTGAAAGGGCAAAATAGAAACAAAATGAGGCAACCATTACTGACAGATGGCACTTCAAGACTATAGCCTAAGAAAATAACCCTTAATAAAGAAAGGGAATCCTGTTACATCTATATACTAATACCAAATATTCAATTTAAAGAATATGTAGAGGAATTTAATATTCATTCAAATTTTAATTGCTTGAAAATACTACTTTCATAATTATGGTAAAACTGTGACTACTTTTTGAGGATTTCTGTACCCTTACATTCTGACCCAAGGTCAGACTTGCTTGCTGACTGCCTGGTCAACCAGGCTGTTGCTGCTTACAACCAGCATGTCCACACAGTCATCATAACTTAGGCAATCAGTCAGTAAATGTGGTTAAGAAGGTATTAAATGTTTTCAAAATTAAAAATAAAATTCAATATGTGTTTGTACTTTAGAAAAAAAGTTTTGACTGATTTAACTCTATATGTGAGTTTCTAGCATGCATGACATTTATTTGTCAGATACATATTTGTCAGATAATGGAGGGAAAATTATAATGTTAAGTAACATAAAGCAGGTGATCAAATAACTTGTCCCGGCTCTGACCTAACCTTGAAACTTTAGGTTACACATGAACTTTTAAAGAATTCGGCTCACAATGATGAATACCAGGGTTCGATTACCAGACAAAAGATGTATGGACAAGTCTCTACTGCCTCTTTTTTATCTACCAATACACAGATATCTAGGAGTTAGTCAGTTACTATGAGTCACATCCTATGGGAGGAACCCAATGGAAATAAACCATATTTCTTGGTTTTCCTGTGTTAAAAACCAGAGGATTCCTTTACATTTTCCTAGTTTGTTCACTTTAAAAAATTACAACTTATTATTATTGCCCATTACAATCACCATGACTTTAGCTGCTAATATCGTAAAAAATAGTTAGTGAGCTTGGTTGGCTCCTCATACCATGTGCAAAGTGGTTAGTTTTTTTTTTCTGCAAAAGAGTTGGGTAATTTATCCTTATAATTCTTTGGTTAACAAATGAGATGGAGAGATGAGAATTGACCAAGCACCTCACTGTACTCATTTTCATACACTATCACTATACGTACAGTACAGTATAGAGTATTTTAATATTATACTAGCGAGTTGCACAAGTATAAGCCAGTGAATAAAAGGAAGAATACTCAAAAACTCTTTAAATTAATATCTGGAATCACAAAATTCAATTAAATGCAAAAATGTGAAAATTCCAGACCAGAATAGTGATTTCTGAAGACACTTTCTGGTGGTAAAGTCAATTTATCGACAAACTTGCATTTACTCGATAGCATTTTATAGTTGAATTATTTCTGCCAAAATGGATTGCTCTGATTATATTCTTGTGAAGGACAAATGTGCAGTCAAATACAGTTCAAGAATATTGTATTTATGAAGCAAGGTACAGTTACTCAAGATCATTTAATAGGTAAATTTTATATATAAACAGTTGGGAGATAAGACACATAGGCAACATTTAGGCAACTTTATTCCGAAACATTTCGCCTACACAGTAGGCTTCTTCAGTCAAGTACAGAAAGTAGGCGGGAGTAGTAGAGATGTGAAGACGATGTAATCAGTCCATCACCCTTGAAGTCGTAGATTTGAGGTTGTCAGTCCCTCAGTCTAGAGAAGTTCTGTTCCAAAGTCTGGAACTAACTGAAGATCAAGCAGCAGTGTTGAGACTTAAATACTGTATGAAGGAGAGGTGCAGAGTAGTAGTAGTGAGAATGTAGCCACTGAGAGGTCATGTCCCTCTCAGATCAAACAGTTCTCACTTGAAAAAGTTGTCCAAGGTGTTTTCTCTGTCAGACACTGCAACACAATGGCATCTTGGTACAGAAGAGAAAACACCTTGGACAAATTTTACAAGTGAGAACTGTTTGATCTGAGAGGGACATGACCTCTCAGTGGCTACATTCTCACTACTACTACTCTGCACCTCTCCTTCCGACAGTATTTAAGTCTCAACACTGTCGCTTGATCTTCAGTTAGTTCCAGACTTTGGAACAGAACTTCTCCAGGCTGAGGGACTGACAACCTCAAATCTACGACTTCAAGGGTGATGGACTGATTACATCGTCTTCACATCTCTACTGCTCCCGCTTACTTTCTGTACTCGACTGAAGAAGCCTACTGTGTAGGCGAAACGTTTCAGAATAAAGTTGCCTAAATGTTGCCTATGTGTGTTATCTACCAACCTGTCGGTATTGTATAACATTTGATAATCAGCTGGGAGATAAGTTATTTGTAATATAACTGAACTATTGTATTGTATAACTATTGAAATTATGGGAAGTGATAACTTGAATAACTATACAGAAATAGAGGCATACATGGCTTAATGTTTGGGGTGGGTTTTAAGATTTTAGAACTTTATGGTCACCAGAAAATGGCCTTAGATCTTCCAAGGGAAAAAATGAACACTTCAAGAAAGAAAATATTCGACCTTAAATTTGCTATCACACACATGCAGCCTTACATAAGATGTGTAACACCAGTCAAATGGCTATGAATATATGTAGCACTTCCACTAAATAAGAGGTCAGCTTTCGTGGGGAAATGTTAGCAGAAAATGATGGCGAATAGTGAGGTAGGAAGCAATGGTGCTTGTGTTGTATATCTCTTTAATACTAAGAGGAAACCACTCATTGTCAATACATCTGCACTGGTGATATGACCATCCTTAGTTCATCAGTGATGTAATCATCCTCAGTGCATCAGTGATGTAATCATCCTCAGTGCATCAGTGATGTAATCATCCTTAGTTCATCAGTGATGTAATCATCCTCAGTGCATCAGTGATGTAATCATCCTCAGTGCATCAGTGATGTAATCATCCTCAGTGCATCAGTGATGTAATCATCCTCAGTGCATCAGTGATGTAATCATCCCCAGTGCATCAGTGATAAAACCACCCTCAGTGCATCAGTGATGTAATCATCCTCAGTTCATCAGTGATGTAATCATCCTCAGTGCATCAGTGATGTAATCATCCTCAGTGCATCAGTGATGTAATCATCCCCAGTGCATCAATGATATAACCATCCTCAGTGCACTGGTGATATAACAATCATTTCCTGTGTAATCCAGCAAAACAGGAAGCTGGCTGTCATGGCACGAGGGGAAAGCTGTGCATAAAGGCACAAAACTATGATGCCCTACAGCTGCAAAGCAGCACAACTGGGTAAGAAGCTACTCTCCCCTCACATTTATTTTCAATACAAAAGAGAGTAACTCCTTCAGGCACACAAAACACTTGCCAATGTGTGCAGTTAGTATGTAAAATTACTTCCAGCAGTAAGCAATGCTGCATGTTGTGGCATTAAAGAAATGTGTGTGAGGACACCCAACTCCAACACACTAACACTCCTAGCCACATGAAACTGGTTAAGGGTTTCCCCCTTTAACTTAAGAGTCAGCTTTACATGAATGGTATATAATACCAACAATAGTTTTAAAATAGTTTTAAAAATGCAGTATTAGAATGTGGGGCAGAAGTTTGTGGTTATAGGAGGGTGGGGGCAGGAGGAAAGAGGAGTGATTGGTGGAATGATGAAGTAAAGGGTGTGATAAAAGAGAAAAAGGTAGCTTACGAGAGGTTTTTACAAAGCAGAAGTGTTATAAGAAGAGCAGAGTATATGGAGAGTAAAAGAAAGGTGAAGAGAGTGGTGAGAGAGTGCAAAAGGAAAGCAGATGAAAGAGTGGGAGAGGCACTGTCAAGAAATTTTAATGAAAATAAGAAAAAATTTTGGAGTGAGTTAAACAAGTTAAGAAAGCCTAGGGAAAGTATGGATTTGTCAGTTAAAAACAGAGTAGGGGAGTTAGTAGATGGGGAGAGGGAGGTATTAGGTAGATGGCGAGAATATTTTGAGGAATTTTTAAATGTTAAGGAAGAAAGGGAGGCGGTAATTTCATGCACTGGCCAGGGAGGTATACCATCTTTTAGGAGTGAAGAAGAGCAGAATGTAAGTGTGGTGGAGGTACGTGAGGCATTACGTAGAATGAAAGGGGGTAAAGCAGCTGGAACTGATGGGATCATGACAGAAATGTTAAAAGCAGGGGGGGATATAGTGTTGGAGTGGTTGGTACTTTTGTTTAATAAATGTATGAAAGAGGGGAAGGTACCTAGGGATTGGCGGAGAGCATGTATAGTCCCTTTATATAAAGGGAAAGGGGACAAAAGAGATTGTAAAAATTATAGAGGAATAAGTTTACTGAGTATACCAGGAAAAGTATACGGTAGGGTTATAATTGAAAGAATTAGAGGTAAGACAGAATGTAGAATTGCGGACGAGCAAGGAGGCTTCAGAGTGGGTAGGGGATGTGTAGATCAAGTGTTTACATTGAAACATATATGTGAACAGTATTTAGATAAAGGTAGGGAAGTTTTTATTGCATTTATGGATTTAGAAAAGGCATATGATAGAGTGGATAGAGGAGCAATGTGGCAGATGTTGCAAGTATATGGAATAGGTGGTAAGTTACTAAATGCTGTAAAGAGCTTTTATGAGGATAGTGAGGCTCAGGTTAGGGTGTGTAGAAGAGAGGGAGAATACTTCCCAGTAAAAGTAGGTCTTAGACAGGGATGTGTAATGTCACCATGGTTGTTTAATATATTTATAGATGGGGTTGTAAAAGAAGTAAATGCTAGGGTGTTCGGGAGAGGGGTGGGATTAAATTATGGGGAATCAAATTCAAAATGGGAATTGACACAGTTACTTTTTGCTGATGATACTGTGCTTATGGGAGATTCTAAAGAAAAATTACAAAGGTTAGTGGATGAGTTTGAGAATGTGTGTAAAGGTAGAAAGTTGAAAGTCAACATAGAAAAGAGTAAGGTGATGAGGGTATCAAATGATTTAGATAAAGAAAAATTGGATATCAAATTGGGGAGGAGTAGTATGGAAGAAGTGAATGTTTTCAGATACTTGGGAGTTGACGTGTCGGCGGATGGATTTATGAAGGATGAGGTTAATCATAGAATTGATGAGGGAAAAAAGGTGAGTGGTGCGTTGAGGTATATGTGGAGTCAAAAAACGTTATCTATGGAGGCAAAGAAGGGAATGTATGAAAGTATAGTAGTACCAACACTCTTATATGGATGTGAAGCTTGGGTGGTAAATGCAGCAGCGAGGAGACGGTTGGAGGCAGTGGAGATGTCATGTCTAAGGGCAATGTGTGGTGTAAATATTATGCAGAAAATTCGGAGTGTGGAAATTAGGAGAAGGTGTGGAGTTAATAAAAGCATTAGTCAGAGGGCAGAAGAGGGGTTGTTGAGGTGGTTTGGTCATTTAGAGAGAATGGATCAAAGTAGAATGACATGGAAAGCATATAAATCTATAGGGGAAGGAAAGAGGGGTAGGGGTCGTCCTCGAAAGGGTTGGAAAGAGGGGGTAAAGGAGGTTTTGTGGGTTAGGGGCTTGGACTTCCAGCAAGCATGCATGAGCGTGTTAGATAGGAGTGAATGGAGACGAATGATACTTGGGACCTGACGATCTGTTGGAGTGTGAGCAGGGTAATATTTAGTGAAGGGATTCAGGGAAACAGGTTATTTTCATATAGTCGGACTTGAGTCCTGGAAATGGGAAGTACAATGCCTGCACTTTAAAGGAGGGGTTTGGGATATTGGCAGTTTGGAGGGATATGTTGTGTATCTTTATACGTATATGCTTCTAAGCTGTTGTATTCTGAGCACCTCTGCAAAAGCAGTGATAATGTGTGAGTGTGGTGAAAGTGTTGAATGATGATGAAAGTATTTTCTTTTTGGGGATTTTCTTTCTTTTTTTTGGGTCACCCTGCCTCGGTGGGAGACGGCCGACTTGTTGGAAAAAAAAAAAAAAAAAAGATGAAAAATTAGACACAAGTGCAACATCTGGGTATCTTTATTTGTAGATGTTTCACTACCCATTGGCTTTATCAAAACAAGGACATAATGTGAAGAATGTACAACTATATACAAAAAATGAATGATTACCCCATCTTTTGTATATAGTTCTACATTCTTCACATTATGTCCTTGTACTGTATTGATAAAGCCACTGGATAGCAAAACGTCTATAAATAAAGATACCCAGATGATGCACGTGTGTCTAATTCTTCAACAAGTCAGCTGACAAGTGCCTTGGCTTGTAGGTGTAAATACTGTCCTACTATATTTACTTTTAGTTTATATCTTCCCTCCTTCCACGTCATTCTTCATACCTATGGCACCCTAAAAATTACAAGTGATACCAAGGCAGAAATAGGCAAAACAAGTACTTGAGAAAATGTTCAAAATAACAGTGAGTGTTTTTGTGGGAGCTCCTGCAGTCGACAATGTGGAGTAGATTGTTTGAACCTTTACAGAACCACTGAGTCTACAAACTTGTGTATCTTTTAGTGCAGAAAGAAAGAAAGAAAGAAAGAAAGAAAGAAAAAAAAAAGAGTCCAGTTTCTCCAATTTTATGTAGAATGAACATTTACTGAAATGTGTAGCCACTCTCTAAAAGTGTTATCAGCAAACAGCGGAGAAACATGCAGGTACAGACAAGGTCATGTCCAAAGAATGAGTCGTTAGAATGAAAACTAATAGCATTTGACAATTTTTTTTAGATTTAGTAAACCAATTAATGGAGATAAGTCAGAAACTCCAAAGCGGGGATTGGTAGATCACCCCATCTGGAATGCAATGGGGAACCGAAGAAAATGGCCAAGTATATAATGTGTGTGCAAATTAAAAAAAAAAAAAAAAAAAAAACATTCACATACATAATTAACCATCTGTCAATATCATGCCACTAAAATATTGGGAAATTAGGCTTCAAAAGCTCTATGTTAGTTTCATGCCAAAATGTACATGGGTTCTACACATGTACCATTTGGAAAAAAGAAAATTACACAGATCAAAGGTAAAGGTAAAGGTAAATTAAAGGTAGAAAGTTGAAGTGAACATAGAAAAGAGTAAGGTGATGAGGGTATCAAATGATTTAGATAAAGAAAAATTGGATATCAAATTGGGGAGGAGGAGTATGGAAGAAGTGAATGTTTTCAGATACTTGGGAGTTGACGTGTCGGCGGATGGATTTATGAACTGATGAGGGAAAAAAGGTGAGTGGTGCGTTGAGGTATATGTGGAGACAAAAAACGTTATCTATGGAGGCAAAGAAGGGAATGTATGAAAGTATAGTAGTACCAACACTCTTATATGGGTGTGAAGCTTGGGTGGTAAATGCAGCAGCGAGGAGGCGGTTGGAGGCAGTGGAGATGTCCTGTCTAAGGGCAGTGTGTGGTGTAAATATTATGCAGAAAATTCGGAGTGTGGAAATTAGGAGAAGGTGTGGAGTTAATAAAAGTATTAGTCAGAGGGCAGAAGAGGGGTTGTTGAGGTGGTTTGGTCATTTAGAGAGAATGGATCAAAGTAGAATGACATGGAGAGCGTATAAATCTGTAGGGGAAGGAAGGCGGGGTAGGGGTTGTCCTCGAAAAGGTTGAAGGGAGGGGGTAAAGAAGGTTTTGTGGGCGAGGGGCTTGGACTTCCAGCAAGCATGTTTGAGCATGTTAGATAGAAGTGAATGGAGACGGATGGTATCTGGGACCTGACGATCTGTTGGAGTGTGAGCAGGGTAATATTTAGTAAAGGGATTCAGGGAAACAGGTTATTTTTATATAGCCAGACTTGAGTCCTGGAAATGGGAAGTACTGTACAATGCCTGCACTTTAAAGGAGGGGTTCAGGATATTAGCAGTTTAGAGGGATATGTTGTGTATCTTTATAGGTATATGCTTCTAAACTGTTGTGTTCTGAGCACCTCTGTAAAAACAGTGATTATGTGTGAATGAGGTGAAAGTGTTTAATGATGATGAAAGTATTTTCTTTTTGGGGATTTTCTTTCTTTTTTGGGTCACCCTGCCTCGGTGGAAGACGGCCGACTTGTTAAAAAAAAAAAAAAAAAAAAAAAGTTAACTAATAACTCTGATATTATGTAGTCAACGCAGAATGAATGATTCTCTCAATGATGCAATGATGACTTACTTACACAAATATATGTTGCTTTTGTATTGCTTCTGAGAATACACATATAAACCTCTAGTAATTTAAAAGATGCTAAACAGGATAAATATTCCATATGTTTTTCCCCGGTTTCAGGTTAACATACAAATGATGAATAGGAAGGTTAACTGCAGATTGAGGCAGACACTTTCACTGCCAAGAATATGACTACTTCATTTTGATTACTGGATTATTAACCTCAGCTATCTCAAGAAATTCAAGCAGTGTTGCTTCTTTTTCCATTAGGGTTCATTGGGCCTTCCACAAGATATAATCTTCAAAACAATGATTAACTCCTCTGCATTTATGCCAAATACAAGTCACAATCCTGTACTATGGCTTGAGCAATTCACTATTAACCCACAATTCGGTGAAGAAAGTTTAAATATTTAGGCCCATCCAAGACCAAGCTCAAGCTGGAATCAATAAAATATCTTTACAACCAGGAACAACTCAAAGGACCTGGAATGTACTCTAGAGAGTAGTGGCCAGGTCTCTAGTACACACACTGCTACAACCACTCTCACTAGAGTGAGAGATAAAGAGAGAAGTATAGAAATCCAGTAAAAAAAAATGCAAAGATGTCCTAAGAAAAATTAGAGAATTGAGTGTCAATAACTGTAGTTGAAGATTCTTCTACAAACAGGTACAAGAAATACTTTCAGAAGAGGAGCTGAAGTTTTCATGAAGTAGAGCCAACATCTTCATGAAGTCAACAGGAAAATCTGGGCTCAGAAAGGGTTGTTGCAGAATTAGAAGCTCTCTCAAAACCAGTCATGGAAATGTAGCACGAGATAAACTTTTATTCTCTATACTGTACTTCTGATGTTAAAACTAAAGAAATAATGTCATTTAAGGTTTACCTTGCCAGCTGATGTGTTATTCCATTTTCACACCTGGGAAGTCAAATGTAAATCACTGATAAGTTCAACAGAGAATTTCTCTCACAGAGTAATTACAAATGTAAATTTTCAAGAGGAAAAGTTCTAAATTGTCAAATTCTGATGTAGGTTTCTGGCTTTAAAACTAAGGGGTTTGATTCTAAAAATAAAATTTACTGCCTATCATGATACCTGATTATAGTTTTAAAGTGGAAATTTCAGTAAACATTTGGATAATTTTATGAATAAAGTATGCCTTAAATTGACTGAATAGCTAGCTTTAAAGCAAATTGAAAATAGTGACCCTTATGATATTTTCACAATAAGAAAAATAAATATTCAACAGAACCAGTATTACTGTTTCATGTGACATGTCCTTTTCATATGGAATGAACAAGAAATGTCCCTTGCCCTGAAGAACAGTGTGACATAGTACATTGATACTAGTTTTGGTTTTTTTTTATTTGGATTTTCTCTTGCCCACTGATCTCAACTGTCACTTCATAAAATCAAAGAATGGCTAATAAAAAAAAGACTGCCATATGTCAGATGCATATTTCTGGCCACAGATCAGTCAGTGCTCATACAAGACTGCAAAAAGGGACAACAGTGTGTAAACTAAAATGGCTTGAGTAGCGGGCAACTGAAATCCACTGATGACAGAAAACTAAAGGAACAATAACATATCTATGTTCTGAGGTGATCTTTTCCTAAGTATTATTTTTAGGAACCTTTAGTGGAATTTCTGTTTAAAAAAAAAAAACTGTCTAGAGTATGTGCATATCACTTGATGTTCTCAATGATATGTCAGTCACACAGACAACAACAATGGCATTCACATCAACAAATCATTCATACTACAAGCCTCATCCATATTTACTACCATTCATCAACTTATGGGATGAAAAGACAGGTTGTGTACACTGCCTATAACTGTCAGCTAAGCAAATAAATATCTTATCAAATATTGTAGAAATAAAAATTAACCTGATAAACCTTTAACTCCTAACGTAATTCACCCTGTTTGCTCTGTAACCAACAGTAGCCAAGAAGCACAGCACCGAGATACTTACATTGCACCTGTACACTTGTCTCTAGCATTAGATAATAGAAGCTATAAGCTTAGGCAACATATCTAAAAGCAAATTACCTGCTGTTCATAAATGCTATATGCAGATACACAAAACCTGCATAAATGTAAATGCTTTCAGTTCACAACTATTTTAGAAAAAAAAAAAAAAATAGCCTATAAACCACAAATTATGTTGTAGTAGAAAACAATCATAAGTACAAATAAAAACCTAAGTTAAAAGTCCCTATCTTTGAACACTTTAAATCTCTATAATTAATTAGACAAACAAAGCACAACACTGGTGGTCACTTACATTAACTACTCACACACTGTCATTATGTACAAACATGTGATATGAAGCTGCTATAAACATGAAGTCACCCACACATTTGTCTTGGAGACGAGCATGGTGGACCTTACTGAGATTCCTGTGCTGTATATAAAACATCAACCCCTGCCTTGAGAATGTTTTTTTTTTAAGTCCACAATGGACTCATGCACCGAGATCTGCACCACAATCACAGTTCTATGGCACTCAGAGGTACAAAGGCAGACAGTCCAGTGATAGTATTAAGTTCTATTTCATCCCTGGTTAGCTTTGCTTTCTCTGTTGCACTACATGAAGATACACTGAACACTTGATTCATATACTAACTTATAATTATCGCACCAATATATCTTGATTTAAGATTATCATTTATAATTTCCTTTTTTTCATTTATACAGTAACTCAAACAGTAACCATTTTTTTTACTGTATTCTAAGTAGGCTTTCAAGGTAGTTAACTGCCCTGTATTTTAACTTACCACATTTATACTATCATTATTGCTCTTCCTGTTTCAAAAAGATGAAATAATTTTTTTTCTAAATATTATGTACCTCTAGCAAATTTTCTCACATTTTCTAAAGGGGTGCAACTAAACACTATACATTCTTTCTAGAATACTCACATTTCTGCCTCAGCATACGAAAGGAACCCTTAGAATATATTTTCCATGTCACAATGAACACAAGAGAAGTCCCTTCCTGAGGGTTGGCGAACCACACATACACACGTTAATGTCTAACTTGGACTGAGGACTGTGTCATGGCTGTGTGCTCCTCCACTAGTACCACCAATAAGCTCCTTCTCCAAGCATGCATTCAAAACACTGCCTAACACCCACAACCAACACTAACTGGAAGTTCCAATTTTCTTCTTTTCCTCTGAAGGAGGGGTGTTAGAGTTGACACCAATGTTCTTCATGGCATTGAGCTCCATCAGCTTGCACCAGTTCCTGTACTCATTGGCCTCGTCAGAGAGCTTTTCGACCTCGTCTTCCACCACTTCTGCATTGGGATCCAGAGCACCGGCAGTGGCTTCCATGGCCGCTTTCAATTCCTCGTCGCGATTCTTTGTGGATTTGTACTTGTAGTGTTGAGTGTGCACCTGCAGTTTAACAAAGATTAGAAGACGCAGCAAATGATGCTGGCTGCTTAAAGAGGATATCCAGAACTGTTTAGGTCCTCTGGGATATTCCTTGTGGATAGCTGCTCAACCCAAACTTTTGGTGGCCTTCTTTTTGGAAATGATTTTTTCCTGGTGAAAATTAAGTTTTAATGCATCAGAAAGATACAGATCCTTTGTTTATAGTTTATATAAGGAATTTATTAAAAAACAGAGCATAAGAAGAATCACGCACAAGGAAATGTAATGTAAGAGACTGTTAATTGGTAGAAAAAAGCTAAAGCACAACTAAGTCAAAGGTTAGGTGTTTAATGCAACTTTTTCTAAAGAAGTTAAAATGGTTAGACAATGTAAATATGAAATTCAAAGAAGATGTAATGCTTTTAAAGGAAGCAAGTGATCATGACTAGGCTGAAGTCTTGCTGTTATAATAATCTGTGACTATAAGAATACAGATTAAATATTTAAAACATAGTTGGAGTGGACATCAGATGTGTGACCTAGATTATACACATCATGTGTGTGGTCTAAAATTACAGTAGACATGTGGTGTGTGTGTGTGACCTAGTGTTGGAGCAGACAT
Organism: Cherax quadricarinatus; assembly: GCF_038502225.1. Lineage (NCBI taxonomy): Eukaryota > Metazoa > Arthropoda > Malacostraca > Decapoda > Parastacidae > Cherax > Cherax quadricarinatus. The sequence continues at coordinate 69,620,809 of NC_091296.1, read as the reverse complement.
CAAGTGCATGGTCTGAAGTAAAAGAGGAAACCCCAGCATTAGTTTAACGCAAAAAGTGAGCACTTCTAGTACAGTCTTGGTAACTAGAAATGTACAGCTTGTACTGTTTAATTAGTTTTGCAAGAAAAATAAAAGGCACAGTATCATGGCTGGAACAATTTACAAATATAACTCGACACTGGAGAGGAAACTTTTAATGCTTCAGTCCTTCCTGCGCCATTATTAAGAAGCATGTAATACGTTCTCCCATCTTCTAATAACATGTTCATTTTCCACTATAATCTACCTTGTCCATAATTCATATCACCTTTGCTTTGTCTGTTTCATAAGGTGAGGTTTAGGATCTTTCTTTAATTCATGGTACAACTTAACAAATTTTTGAAGACAATTGTGCTGTGGAGATCTGAGCGAAGCTCAGATTTCTACACCACTATCATCAAAGATTTGTTAAGTTATACCATGAATTAAAGAAAGATCCTAGACTTCACCTTATGAAACAGACAAAGCAAATGCAATAGTAATTATGGATGAGGTAGATTATAGTGGAAAAATGAACATGTTATTAGAAGATGGGAGAACTTACGTGCCTCTTAAGTCAAGACAGTTGTGGCCAGATAACGGCCCAGCATGGACCAAAACGTTGTTGAAGTTTTCGCTACAAAGTGAAGTTGTTTGTGATTTTTTTTTTTCGCAAGAAACATCTAACTGGGAATGTGTAACATTGCACAGATATAATGTATATGTGAGTATCACACACTTTAAAGAATTCACACATAAAAAATTTCATAAGAGCAGTTATTGAATCAATTTTATTATACACATCCCTAACACATTATGGGTAACTGAAATTAAAATTTACATAGTGTACATATTAAAAAGGGTTCCTATAGTCTGCTAATACTGTATAATGTATACAAGATAAAATGCAAATAAAGTATCAGCCCCAACAAGTACTGTACTTTCACAAGATTTGTGATATGAAGCCAAACATATTTTTTTCAAATTGCAGTACAGTACAGCCTCTTCTCACTTACCGACGTACTTGTTTACCGATGACTTGGACTTATGATGGGCTCTCTGACCAGTATGCGTACCTAAATTATGACTCACGAAATCGTAATGACACGATTGCAAACAAACCATACCACACGCGGGGATAGAACCCGCGATCAGAGTCTCAAAAACTCCAGACCATCACATTTGCCACTGGACCAGCTAGCCACAATAAGATTCGTCCAACTAGGTATATTTCTACACCATAGGAAGGTTAGCGTAGGCACCACTGTGACTACAAATGCAAGTTTTTACAGACGATTCTCCAGCTAGTGTGGCCGTGACAAACTCTAGCTCAAGTCCCCTCAAAGCCGTCAACATGACTCAAAAAATTGTAATGACATGATTGCAAACAAACCATACCATGGGCGGGGATAGAACCCGCGATCAGAGAGAGTCAAAACTCCAGACCGCCGCGTTAGCCACTGGACCAGCTAGCCACAATAAGATTCGTCCAACTAGGTATATTTCTACACCATAGGAAGGTTAGCATAGGCTAGCTGGAGATTCGTTTGTAAAACCGCCCGTGGTATGGTTTGTTTGCAATCGTGTCTTTACAACTTCGTGAGTCATGTTGACGGGTTTGAGGGGACTTGAGCTAGAGTTCATCATGGCCATGCTAGCTGGAGATTCGTCTGTAAAAACTTGCATTTGCGGTCACAGTGGTGCCTATGCTAACCTTCCTATGGTGTAGAAATATACACCTACCATCCGACTTACGACCTGCTCGACTTACGACCACTCGACTTACAACTGTGTTTTTTATGCCAAATTTCTGGGAAATAAACAACTATTTGTGTTGTACACAATGTTTATCCTAAACCTTACAGTATAAAATGCAGTACTAACAGCATAAAAAGTAAAGTAAAACATGAAATACCAAAATAAAACAATAAAATAAAGTCATTACAAAAGTGTTTTGTTGATATTCAGTAGTAAAGTTCGACTTACGACCATTTCGACTTACGACCGGTTTCTCGGAACCGAACTCGGTCGTAAGTCGGATGGAAGGTGTACCTAGTTGGACGAATCTTATTGTGGCTAGCTGGTCCAGTGGCTAACGCAATGGTCTGGAATTTTTAGACTCTCTGATCGCGGGTTCTATCCCCGCCCGTGGTATGGTTTACCTAAATTATGTATATTAGAGCTGATTTCCTCTATTCTGCTTATTACAATATACAGTACAGCCTCTCCTCACGGAACGACGGAGTTCCGTTCCTGAGACCATGTCGTTAAACGAATTTGTCACTACATGAGGAGCATACTATAATGGTAGTTTGTGTCAACCATCTTTGATATTGTTTTAATGTCACCTTTGCACCATTTATAACATTTCTGGTATATTTTTAAATGTTTATACAGTAGTGTACTGGATACTAAATAAACAGAATAGAGGAAATCAGCTTTAATATACATTATTTAGGTATGAATACTGGTCAAAGAGACCGTCGTAAGTCTGAGACGTTGGTAAACGAGTACGTACTTCGCTATGGGAAGAGAGGCTGTATACTACTGTATAAACATTTAGAAGTATACAAAAAATTTTATAAATGGTGCAAAGGTGACATTAAAACAATATCAAACATGGTTGACACAAACCCACTACCATTATATGCAGTTTGCTCCTCACTTAGCGACGAATTCGTTTACCAATGTGGTCATAGGAATGGAACTCTGTCGTTAAGTGAGGAGAGGCTGTATATAAATTCATTCAATGAAGAATGCAGGGAATGAGCACAGTTTGAATGAGATGATTATATCTTAGTTCTGTGTGTAGTTATATGTACTTATTTGTAATTTCAGTAATTTTATACAGCAGACCATCATTTGCCACGTTTTGGTTATAGCACGATTGAACAACTGCTGAACAATTTTATACACTTCATAAAATTAACTTAACATGGTTCAGTCTACGGGAGGGGAAAAAATTTTGACCACATGGTCGCCATCCCCAGCCACCCTCCCAGCCTGGTTCATACGCGTGTTGGATGAACCTCTGCTAGGAGCTCGCTGTATTTGTTCAGATACATATTTTAATTGCCATATCTTAAATCTGCCAAGTAATCATGGCACCCAGTAGGTGCCATGGTTGCTGGATGTGACCTCACATATAAAAGTTGTATTGTTACCTCCAAATACAACATCCCTAATTCAACCACTGGATTGGGGAGTTATTAAGCCATTCAAGTGAAACTATACAAAAAAAAGTTATGAAAAAACTAGTTGCATCAATGAACTCTGACTCCAACTTGGCAGTACCAAGCTTCTGGAATAAATTTAACATTTCAGATGCCATCAGCTATGCTAGAAGTGCATGGAATAAAGTACCCTAATCAACATTAAATGTAGGCTGGGGAAAGTTATGGCCTTCTGTAGTTAATTCTTTGACTGGTTTTCCCTTGCTTGAGAGTCAGGTTCAGGAAATTGTTCAGGTGGCAAGGAGATTACCAGGTGATGGTTTTGAAGATGTGAATGAGTTCTTAGAAGATAATGATGATGATGAAGACAGGAGTTCAGAGGAAATGTTGGCAGAGCTCGATGCACAGATACAAGGCAGCCAGATAACAGAAGAAGATGAAGAAGAACATGCAGAAAAACAGTTAACATTGCAGCAGTTACGTGAGCACTTCCATAATATTGGTAAAGTTACAGACTTTTTCAGTGAAGAGGGCCCAGACAAATCTAGAAGCAGCGCTTTGAAACAGGGTCTAGACCAGCTGATGATGCCATATTGTCAGCTGTATAATGTACTGCTGGGTAAAAGAGCCCCGAGATCCATTACAGAATTTATGCACACTCCAATAAAACCATGGACTTTAGTACCAGAACCTCTACCATCCACTTCTGCAGACAACCAACAACCATCCACCTCAGACCAGTAGGGTCACACCATGCATATCCACTCTTCGCAATCATCCACAAACATCATTACCCACAATTTAAGGTAAGAAATACTATTATTTCTTTTGCATTTGTAGTCTTAAGCAGTAACATATCACGACAATGAACTACAATTACATATGCACTTTTATTTTTGTAAGATCAGTTGCTTTAAAAAAAAGTTGCTTGGCTTTTTGGAGGCTAACAGGAATGTAACCCTATTTTTTCCATAAGTTCTTCAGTTTGTCTAACACGGTTTTACCTAACACGGTGTTTTCAGGAATGTAACTACCGTGTTAAATGACGGTCTACTGTACTTATGTTATCCAGTCTTCTATAATTATAATAGTTTACATGGGTACTGTGTCCAGCCTTCTAAAATTACAGTAGTACAGGTTGGCCATCACTAATCCGGCATCACTGGGACCTGTAGGGTGCCGGATTAGTGATTTTGCCGAATTACGGAATGGTTAGGTTAGAATACATTTAACCCAACAGCGATGTTTAAGCATTGGCAAATTCACCCACTTTACACCCTATTTTTGGCCTATTCCATTGTTCATGTCTACCAAACTCATAGTTATATTCCTTCTATTCTGTCGATTGAATACAAGAAACTGCCCATTCACCTATTTCAACTACCCAATAAAGTGGTCAGAAATTGGCAATTTGGCCACTTTCACACAAATTTCAAAAGATGCCAATTTCAAAGTAAGGTCCGGAATAAAGAACTCAGACATTCCCAACACTAAAATAACATTTTCTCTGTTAGGTAAGACACATATGCAACAGTTAGGTATCTTTATTATGAAACGTTTCGCCTACACAGTAGGCTTCTTCAGTCGAGTTGTCGAAGTTGATTGCAGGTCTGTACCAAGATACCCTTGTGTTGCAGTGTCTGACAGATTGAACATTAAAATGGTATAAAATACCGACAGGTTGTTAGGTAAGACACATATGCAACAGTTAGGTAACTTTATTATGAAACTTTATTATGAAGCCTACTGTGTAGGCGAAACGTTTCATAATAAAGATACCTAACTGTTGCATATGTGTCTTACCTAACAACCTGTCGGTATTTTATACCATTTTAATGTTCAATCTGTCAGACACTGCAACACAAGGGTATCTTGGTACAGACCTGCAATCAACTTCGACAACTCGACTGAAGAAGCCTACTGTGTAGGCGAAACGTTTCATAATAAAGATACCTAACTGTTGCATATGTGTCTTACCTAACAACCTGTCGGTATTTTATACCATTTTAATGTTCAATCTGTCAGACACTGCAACACAAGGGTATCTTGGTACAGACCTGCAATCAACTTCGACAACTCGACTGAAGAAGCCTACTGTGTAGGCGAAACGTTTCATAATAAAGATACCTAACTGTTGCATATGTGTCTTACCTAACAACCTGTCGGTATTTTATACCATTTTAATGTTCAACATTTTCTCTGTTCATTAGTCACGTCTCCAGGCCTCTCTTATATTATGCTAGCTTTTCATTTTGAATTTTTATTCACACAAAAAATAGAAGACTTACTGTTATGTAGACTACTACATTATTGCAATAATTGCATAAATAATGTCAACCCATTCATGACTGCATTTTAGACTGGCCAGTTGGACATGTATTTGATGGTGACGTCATTTGTCTACCTATTTCTGTGATATATCTTCCATTCTATCAAATGACACCATAAAAATGAGAATACGTACAACCATACAAACCATACGAAAATACACAGCAAAACTGCTGTTTTACACCAAAAGCACAGCTGCCTTTTTTCTCTCATTATGCACTCCGTGCTGTAGGATTTTTTTTTATATAGTGCACACTTACCACAGACCTATTCTCTCATATGTAGGGCCAAATTTACCAGTCACAGCTCATATGAATGAGCTGAGCTCATGGCAACCAACAGTGGCTTCAAAGCCATCTTACCTTTTATGAACAATGTATGCTGTATGTGCTTTATACAATGAGAAGCATTTCTTTTATTCGTTGGAACCATGGCTAGGGCTAAAAGTGAGCAGATTAAAACAATAAATTGAGAAAATGAAATTGGAATGACTTATGCAGCAAGTAGTGCCACCAAACAGTTGTGGCAGGTTGGTGTGGTGACCCCGGGAATTTGAAGTTATGCTAGCCGAAATTAGTGCCAGATTACTGACTGCTGGATTAGTGATGGCCAACCTGTACATGTAATTATATGTCCGTGATGTCCAGTCATCAGTAGTTACAGTAGTACATACTTTCTGTAATTAGTCAAATAATTTGCTAAAGTTTCCTGTAATTTCAGTGTTAACTCCCTCCAACTAAAGTTCGTTCTAAAGAAATGCTTCTGCATTGGGTTATTTTACTGCCTTTTTTTTTTTTTCAGTTTGAAATTATGGCAACTTCTTGTACTGGGGCAGCTTCCCAATACAACTTTCTATGAATTTACATGTATGTCGTTAACAAATTTACTTTTGCTTTTCAAATTTATGTGTGGGTAGTTGTCACATTTCTTCCTGTTTTCAAATTTACACGTTTTCCAAATTGAGCATATTCAGTGTTTTCAGTATTTCTTCATAATGTATATCAGTAATTTTGCTTTTAATAATCCAATTTTTGTTTAGTATTTCACCATCCATACACTGAAAGCTATATCAGCCTGTTTCTGTATCGTACTCTGGAGAATATTGGGCAAAAGTTTGTTTCTAATTGCCCCAATGTCTCCCTGCACATCAGATATTCTTGAGATTTTAGCAGTCTGAAATATAATCACTTATCTGTAAATAACTGTTTGTAGCTACAGGTGCAGAGCCATGCTCGTGATGTCACATCTTCAATAATTTGCTCATCGTATAATTTTTTAAAATTTCCAGTGATTAACCCTTAAACTGTCCAAACGTAGATCTACATTCACGTGCATAGCGTTCCGAACTTTCTATTTTATGCTTTATGTAAAAAATAAAAAAAGTAGAGCTACGTTTGGAGCACTACACACGGAAACATAGATCTACGTTTGGACAGTTTAAGGGTTCAAGAGCTTGCTATATCCTCTTGTAATTCATTCCAAGCTACCACTCTACTCGAGAAGAAAACTGTCCTAGTACCTCTTCTGGCAAGACAGTGACTGACTGAATGAATGACAGGGAATGCATTTCCTACCTGCTGGGTCACCCTACCTAGGTGGGAGATGACCAGTGTTCAAAAAGATACAAATCTTATGATGTGATACTGTATATTATTTACATAATGGACTGGCAAGTCTGAGGAAGGCCTTTGGTTACATGACCAAAAACTCCACTGAGTGGGTCATCATACGATGTTCTCTCTCCAGGAGAAATTTTCCCAAACAAGTAGAACAGCACCCTCCTCCCCAATAATAATAACATCTTTATTTCTACACATACATGTACAAGGTATACAGGCCTAGCTGACATATAAACTACTATATAGACAGCTCCTGTTATGCTGAACATTTCGGGCAAATCAGGTCAGTTTTGTTCCAGGATGCGACCCACACCAGTCGACTAACACCCAGATACCCATTTTATACTGATGGGTGAACAGGAACAGCAAGTTTCTTATGGAAACATGTCCCTAATGTTTTCCAGCCGTACCGGAGGAGATCTGAACTCTGGACCTCAGTGTGTGAACTGAGTGAGCTAGCAATTGAACTACAGGAGTTATTTTTTTTGTTTGGAATTTATTCCCAAATAACACTGTCCATTTATCATTTCCTTTGCTTAATTTAACCCTTTCAGGGTCCGTCCCGTTGATCAACGGCTTTACGTTGAGTGTCCAAACCGTAGATCAACGCCAAAATTCTAGCGCCGTCAAATTTAGCACGAAAATGCTCATAGGCCTACATGTGAGAGAACGGGTCTGCGTGGTGGGTGTGCGCCATAAACAAAAAATCTAGGCGCCCGCATAGCATTGTGGGAATGCCGGCTCAGTTACCCTTGTTCACCATGCCTCATCGCAAGTCAGCTCTCACTCCCGGGAAAATTGGGACTCTCCTCTTCCTATCTGACAGTTCTGACACTGATGGAAGTGGAAATGAAGACGAATTCTACGGCTTTGATCAGTTAGTGACCAAAAAGAATGACCAGGATATCGATAATAGTGCAGAAAACCCTGACAATCCTCAACCTTCTACCTCTGGTGTGGGCACTCGTGACTCACGGTCGGTTGTTCCTCATCGCAAGAGAAAACTAATATTTTCGCGTGGCCAGGCCTCTGACTTCAGTAATGATGATGATAGTGACGTGGACTGTGATTTTATTGCGCTCGACGATCAATCGAGTAGTGATAGTGAGGAATCACATTCACCAGTGAAGCGTCGGTATGTTCGCCGCCGCATGCGCTCGGGTAGTGTACCCTATGCTGTGCCCAGGGGACGGAGTACATCCCGGAGTACATCCCATGGCCCAACACCAGTTTTAGGTAGTGATAGTGAGGATGATGTGGCTACACTTGGCATGGATAGGCCACAGGCATCAGTGGATGGTGTTAGTGGTGATGGTAGTGGCACCGCCATGCGTGACTCACCAGGCCACGCTGGGACCCACGCTGCTGACTCATCAGTTCAAGGACAAAGCAGAGTGCCAGCCACCAGCCCACCACAACCACAACCACCCGCACAACCAGCCTATGATGTCCAGTATCCACCAGCAAACCGTATGTGGGATTGGCAGCAAAATCCCAATTTTGTTCCCAAGCCTCACCACTTTGATGATTCTCAAAGTGGAATTCTACCTACTTGTCCCCTTGGAACCACGGCCAATGAACTGGAATTCTTTGAATTATTCTTTGACCAGCCATTGATGGAAATTATTGTCAGGGAAAGTAATAAGTATTTTGAGTACACCATGGCAAATACGATCTTATCACCACAGTCAAGACTACACAGGTGGAAAGAGATGACTGTTGCAGAAATGTATTTGCTTTTTGCAACAATAATGCTTATGCCTCACGTCTATAAGCATAATATAAAAGCATACTGGTCCACAGATCGGCTAATTTCTACCCCGGTCTTCAGTGAAATCATACCAGTGAACAGGTTTATCTTACTCTTACGTATGTTGCACTTCTCTGGCAAAACCAGGCCTGACAGAAGTGACAGGTTATACAAGATTAGAAATGTTTTCATGTATCTCAAACAAAAGTTCAGCATATACTTTTATCCATTCAAGAATCTTGTAATTGACGAGTCTTTGATTTTGTTCAAAGGTAGACTGTCATTCAAGCAGTATATACCGAGCAAGAGGAAACGCTTTGGTATAAAACTGTTTGTACTCTGTGATTGTGACAGTGGCCTGGTGTTGGATATTGTTGTATACACGGGAAGTAAAACATTGAAAGATACCAAGATGTTATTGGGTATCTCAGGTGACGTAGTGAGAAACACGATGGCACCTTATCTTGGTAAGGGGCATACATTATATACCGATAACTGGTACACAAGCCCATTACTCAGTGATTTCATGCGAGTGAACAAGACAGATGTGTGTGGCACAGTGCGTTCTAATCGTAAACATATGCCCAGGCTCAACGCAGGTGCTCGTGGTGATGACGTGCAGGTGTTTACTGCCAATGACATCATGGCATTACGGTGGCATGACAAACGAGATGTCACATTGTTGACAACCATTCACCGTAATGAAATGCAAGACAGTGGCAAAGTTGATCGAGTGACTAATGAACGTATTCGAAAACCAGTGTCAGTGATTGATTATACACAAAACATGCGCTTGGTTGACAAGTGTGACATGCAGATTGGTTTTGTTGACTGTGTTTCTAAGAGTTACAAGTGGTACATGAAACTTTTCTTCCATTTCATGGACATTTCAATGCTCAATGCATATAATATGTACCAAATAAAGACTGGCAACAGACCACCGTATGGTGAATTTTGTTTGTCTGTTGTCAGACAACTCATAATGAAGTACCAGGTAACAACACCTGCTATACAACATGGTCCTCGAATTCCTCAGGATATACCCAAGCGTTTGAGGAGAGAAGGTGATCATTTCATAATACAGCTTCCTTCAACTAAGAAGAAATTTGCTCAGAAGAGATGCATTGTCTGTGCACAAACAAAACGACGGCAACAAAGACGCAAAGACACTTGGTTTATGTGTGAGGAATGTAAGGTGCCTCTGTGCATGGTACCTTGTTTCAAGGAGTTCCACAAGCTCCAGCAATTTTAAAACCATGTCCAGTGATTGTAAATATGTAAATATATGATAGAACATTAGTATTATACAAGATTTGTGCAAGTTTATTGTAATAAACAAAAGTGGTAAACAATAATATGATAATAACTTTAGTGTGGTTATTGTGTTCAATACAGTGAGTTTATATATATACATTACAGTGGACCCCCGCATAGCGACCTTAATCCATGCAAGAGGGCTGGTTGTTATGCGAAATGTTCGGTATGCAAATGAATTTTCCCCATAAGAAATAATGGAAATCAAATTAATCCGTGCAAGACACCCAAAAGTATGAAAAAAAATTTTTTACCACATGAAATATACATTTTCCTACACACAAAGAGAAGGATACATGCACAATAGTAGAGTAGTACATGCACAATATATATTGTGCATGTACTACTCTACTAAATGAAGAATAAATGACACTTACCTTTATTGAAGATGCAGCAATGACTGATGAGACACTGTGTCCTGGGAGTGCCTTTTCCTCCTGAGTACTGTAGGTCCTGTTTGGCATTTTCTTCCAGAACATGCCTTATCACACTGTGTATGCCACTACGATTCTTAAATCTCTCAAACCAACCTTTGCTGGCTCTAAATTCACCAATATGAGCACTAGTTCCAGGCATTTTCCCTGTTCACCTGGGTGTTAGTCGACTGGTGTGGGTTGCATCCTGGGAGACAAGATTAAGGACCCCAATGGAAATAAGTTAGACAGTCTTCGATGACACTGACTTTTTTGGGTTATCCTGGGGTGGCAAATCCTCTGGGGTTAATTGTTTCTTGGTATTCTCAATAAGCCACACCAACAACGGTGCTACAGCAGCAGCAGCAGCTGACGGTGGTACAGCAGCAACAGACGATGCTACAGCAGCAACAGACGATGCTACAGCAGCAGCAGACGATGCTACAGCAGCAGCAGACGATGCTACAGCAGCAGCAGACGATGCTACAGCAGCAGCAGACGATGCTACAGCAGCAGCAGACGATGCTACAGCAGCAGCAGACGATGCTACAGCAGCAGCAGACGATGCTACAGCAGCAGCAGACGATGCTACAGCAGCAGCAGACGATGCTACAGCAGCAGCAGACGGTACTACAGCAGCAGCAGCAGCTGACGGTGGTACAGCAGCAGCAGCTGACAGTGCAGCAGCAGCTGACAGTGCAGCAGCAGCTGACGGTGGTACAGCAGCAGCTGTACCACCAATAGTAGCGATGGTTGATTGGGGTTTATTATACAACCTGGCCAGCTCGGAGACACGCACTCCACTTTCATACTTATCAATGATCTTTTTCTTCATCTCCATAGTAATTCTCACCCTTATTGCTGTAGGGTTGGCACTAGAAGCCTTCTTGGGGCCCATGGTCACTTATTTTCCAGAAAAAATCACCAAAAACACTGTAATAATATGAAATGTTCCGATTGTATGCTTGGATGTTACCGCGGAGGCTGGCTGGTAAACAATGCCACCGGCGGAACATGTGAGTGTGGCTCAGGCCGCACATTGGACGCGTCTCGGACGAAGGGCGGTGAGCGGGTTTTTGGGCAGTATGCGAAGCAAAATTTTTGCGATCAAAGCGTCCGGTATGCGGATTGTACGGTATGCGATGCGTCCGGTATGCGGGGGTCCACTGTATATACAGTATTGGTCTCTCAGGCCCCAAATGTTAGTAGGAATAGAAAAAAATTGGAAAAGAAAAGAAAAAACAACTAAAACCACAAAATAATGTAATGCGCGTATGTGGAATTCGTCGATGTTGCCGCCACCACATCATTTTTGACAAACTTCTTGGCACTGTATCTCGGTAAGTACTGATCAGATTTTTTTTTTGTCTTATTACCTTCACAAAAATATGCTCTTTAATTCTGTAAGAAAAAATAATTTTTTTTTTTTTTTCAAAATTTCTTGGACACTGGAGCACCACTTCAGATTTTGGCCTTGGACCCTGAAAGGGTTAAACAAGACCCTTTGCACTGTTTTCTCTTTGAATTAAACACTCTTATATCCATACAGATTTACAAATTTTATTTCATTTTTCTGTTTACTATTTTATTAGGAACGTTGTTGGGGCCAGCACTAACGCTTGTGGGACCCCACTAGTGACTACCTCAGCAGAACAGTCTTCCTCCTATCATTGTTGGCACATGTGTAATCATTGGAATCATCACGATAATTAGTGAACTGGTTTTACCAGAAATGGTTTATGCAGCAACGTATGATTCAGATGAGGAAACAGGAAATCATTATTGCGAGGAGAGATTTCTGATTAAAAAAAAAAAAAATGAATGATACTGGGGTGTTGTTGTTAGTGAGGTCCCACAAAGACCAGTGAGTGTTATTGTTAGTGAGGTCCACAAAGACCAGTGAGTATTGTTGTTTGTGAGGTCCCACAAAGACCAGTGAATGTTGTTATTAGTGAGGTCCCACAAAGACCAGTGAGTGTTATTGTTAGTGAGGTCCACAAAGACCAGAGGGTATTGTTGTTAGTGAGGTCCCACAAAGACCAGTGAGTATTGTTGTTAGCGAGGTCCCACAAAGACCAGTGAGTATTATTGTTAGCGAGGTCCCACAAAGACCATTGAGTGTTGTTGTTAGTGAGGTCCAACAAAGACCAGTGAGTATTGTTGTTAGCGAGGTCCCACAAAGACCAGTGAGTATTGTTGTTAGTGAGGTCCCACAAAGACCAGTGAGTATTGTTGTTAGTGAGGTCCCACAAAGACCAGTGAGTGTTGTTAGTGAGGTCCCACAAAGACCAGTGAGTGTTGTTAGTGAGGCCCCACAAAGACCAGTGAGTGTTGTTGTTAGTGAGGTCCCACAAAGACCAGTGAGTGTTGTTAGTGAGGTCCCACAAAGACCATGAGTGTTGTTGTTAGTGAGGTCCCACAAGAATATGTTTGTGGATGATGCAAAAATCTTATGCAAAAGGAGTAAATAAATATGACTAAAAAATTGTACACAAAAAATTAGATAAATTGAGCACATGAAGTAAAACAAAGGATGGTAGAATTCAATACTGATAAATACATAACTTATTATATGAATTATAGATAATTCATATAACAAAATTTTATGAATACTGGTAAAAATAAAATGATTATGAAATTTCCAGAGTATTAAACCTTTGACTGTCACAAGCCCCTTTCTGAAACTGTCATTCTGTTGGAAAAAAAAGAAAAAATTCTTATGAAATGATAGAGAATCTTTTCCCCATGCTAATGACACCAAAAGTATGAAATTTGATAGAAAACTTACAGAATTACGCTCCTGCGAAGTTAACATTCTTGGTGATATATACGCATCAGTGATTTCGCTGAATTTGAGCCCTATTTTCAGCCAATTCCATTGTTCCAGTCGACCAAACTCATAGCAATTTCTTTAGAACTCCATTTCTTCTATCAATTAAGCACAAGAAACTGCCCATTTACCAATTTTAACTGCCCAATAAAGGGGTCAGAAATTGGCAATTTGGCCAATTTTACACAATTTAAAAAAGATGCTAATTTTAAAATAGGGTCCAGAATAAACATTGCAGACATTCTTGGCACTAAAATAACATATCCTCTTTTCATTAGTCACGTCTCCAGGCCCCTCTTTTATTACTCTTGCTTTATATTTTGATTTTTATTCACACAAAAATAGGAGATTTACTGTTATGCAGACTACTGCATTATTGTAAAAATGGTATAAATAATATCAGTGCACTAGTGAAAGAATATTAGACTCCCCAGTTGACGTGTATTGGACATGTGGTGTGATTTGTTTACTCTTGAACATTGGTAAAAATCGAACATTTCCGCTACTTTGAGCTCAATTTCAAGGCCGTTTTTGTCGTGAAACTAATCAAAATCACTACTATTTCTGTAATATGTTCTTCATTCTATCAAAAGAGATGACGAAAACGAGACTACAACCATAAATACTATATGAAAATACACCTCAAATTCGGTGTTTTAATCCAAAAAACACAATCGGGTTTTTTTCTCATTATGCACTGTGTGCTGCAGGATTTTTTTTTATACAGTGCACACTGATCACACAGACCCCCTTCTCTCACATGTGGGCCTACCAGCTTTCTCCTGCTTGATTTTAAGCCACTAGAATTATTGAATATACAGTACATGTATATACATGTACGTCCGAAACACTGGCTCGGAAGACATATATAAATGGCCGAAACAGTCAAAGAGTTAATGGAAATAGTATAAAGACTATAAATAATGCACCACGTTCTCAATTACAAATTAACACAAGTGCTGTAGTAGAAAGAGTCAATGCTATAGTGATAAATTTTATGATAACAGGGCAGTATTTCAATATAGGATGTTATATAGTTCTTTTTTCAAATTAATTTATTTTCTAAACAAACTGGCAATAGAAATGAAAAAGCAGATTTCCGCATATGATGACTGTGGAGAAATTTTCTCCAGGAGGGGGGTATCAGCCCCCTTCAGCCCCTTTCAGCCCTTTCATCCCTGAGGGGCCCAGCCCTCTCAGAAGGGGCAAGCATCTTGTTTACTGCTACAGCAAGTAATTGATAGCAGATGCAGTATGAGTATGGGACGTGGTTGCTTCGACCAACGCTCCTTGCAGTGTTGCAAAGTGTAGCTTAATAAAAGACAGTTCATCTCTTACCTTAGCAAGACAATTAAGGAAAATCCTGCTCCCACTTTATTACCATAGTAAAGATAGTGGACATTGTTGTCTATGCTTAAGACAGCAAGAATCAAACATTCTGCTTTACTTCATCGAGGAAGTGGCAAGGAAGCAAAAGTACTAGGTCAGCTTTTTCTTTGTGCTACGGGAATAACGACGTGGGGTGCTGTGGTGTCTTCAAATTACTTTTGACTCTACTGAGAGTGACACTGACGCCAGGATAACCAACAAAGAACGATCTGTGCGTTAGTGTGAACAAAGTGTCTCATAAAACACAATAAACACTTAAGAGAAGTGTGATCAGCTTCTTTAGTGATAAGATTGTGAACAACAAAGACAAATCTTGTGGAACATAGTGTACCAGTGTGCGTATTCCTAGACTATGGAAGACGTGGACATCCAAGGACACTTCAGCTTCTATCAAGTCACTGATATCTGTCGAAGGTGTGAAGAACACCATAGCTCACGCTACAAGAGCAAGGTAGGTTACGAATTTCTTGTAGCACGGGGGACTGCGCAGTTCTTGAGTCGCAAGGAGTTTATAATCAACCTATAGTCGGCAGTAAGGGGCGGACTTTTGAGTCCACACAAGTAAGTTTGTCAGCCATCAGTGAATGAAATATGCTGACATAACACCCCCTAGGGGTAATTTATAATCTTACAAATTATAACTCTTTACAGCCCGTTGAGAGATGACTTCAACAGCTTCTCAAGACCTCGTCTGCAGGGGCGGCTGTGCAGGCGATGAGCTGTCTCTCTAAGTTACGTACAAACTCTTTAAACTTAGCTGGTAATGCCATTTCTCAACATATTGGTCGTGCTCGAACCGGATAAAGGCCACACTGTGGTCCAAATACGTTGTACTACAGTGTACAAATAACCTACGAGCCAAGGTCCTTCGAAAAAAGCTGTAAAACTAGTGTTTTACAATTTAAATCAGTATAAATGAGTCCCTCCAGACTCAATCACAGAGAATGGGCAGCCAAAAGAAAACAGGCACTCACCCAACGTTCACCCAAAGAAAACGGTAGCTGGGTGACTCACCCAACAAGAAAACGGGGGATGGCACCCAGCATCTACTGCTCCACCTCTCAGAAACACTGACTAAGACAACAACCCAACTGATGTTCGGTTTGTCTGAGTGTATATACACATAGTGTTTATAATGTTTATAGACAGAAATTAAGAGACAAGATTGTGTTAAAGTTTGTTTCTTATAGATATACCTATTATATTAAAGGAACTATATACAAAAGTGTAAGCTTTCAAATATATATTAACAGTGACATTTATATATGTGTAAGTAATATTCACGTGTGATTTACAGTTATACAGTGACATTTATAGTGTATAGTGAATGAAGTGTATAACATCGTTATTTACAATTAATCATCGTGGTCAGGCTGACACAGCAAACAAGTCATAAACACCAGCCGTATGTACTGTGTACCCTTCATGGTCATTGACCCTGAGGTTAAGCTTAGTGGGTCAGTAGTGTCTGACTCGATTATTGCTGACTTAAGCATAACAAAAACTCAGCTGTTTATAGCAGTACAGTGTTTTTTAAACACTCTAAGTGTGGTGCTAGAATTTTCAGTATACCATTAAAATGGCTTGTTTGAAAACTCAGTTTCAGTCTTTACAGACTAAGATTACACAATTAGAAAATCTAATTTCAGTCTGTATAGGATTAACTCAAGATACAAACATAGATTTTGATGATCTTGAGGTCAAATTTGAATTACTTGCACAACGTCTGAAAATAATTAATTCAGACTATACACATTATGAAAATAAATTTCTTGAATCAGACCCATCTGAGGATGAAATTAAAAATGTTTTGGATACTTTTAGTAAATACCACAGATTATACCATCAATACTCCTCCTCACAGGACTCAAAGAATGACTCTCCCACAGAGGGTCCGTCGTTTTATTCATAAAGATGATTACCCTCGACCCATGATATTGAGCAACCTCCCTGATGAAGAAGATTGGGTACCACCAGAACCCTTCTATGTATACTGAGAACACCATCGCCCCCAATTAGGGAGACATCTTATATAACTTTCTAATGTAAAAATTATGCTCTTTACTATGGCTGGACACCACCTGTAAGAAGCCATTGTTTCGAACTTCTATAAACTGGCCAGAAAATTATCGCCTTCATTGTCGCATAAATATCCGTTGTGCAATCGCAAAAAAAAAAAAAGAAAAAAAAAAAAAGCAATTGCAACTTGTATAATTACTACCAATTCAGAGTCATGTACTTATATATGTTATATCTATGCGACTCTGATGGGTTAGTCTTATACCCCTTAAATAATATCTTATCATTTCACGTACACTTTTAAATTACACCAAAGTGGTTGGGCCACTTACCTTTATATCCTACCTCTCACTCCCCTCCCACCCTTTTCCAATATTTCTATCCTTACCCATCCTTCTTCCTTACCCATCTTACCAAAGCTCTGGTCATAAGAAGAAGAAGAGTAATCAACAATTAAGGTGGACAGGAGTACAGGCTATCTGCCGCAAAACTCTGTCACAGAGACCTACTGTAACTAGTGGTCAAACACCTGTTACACCTGTAACAACAACAAGTGTCCCATTACCAAGCTTACCTACATTGTCATTACCTATTTTCCAAGGTCATAATTATGAAGAATTCATTAGTGGTTTTCAATCCATAGTAAATTCACGAACTGACATAGATGAGATTGCTAAGTTCAATTACCTTAAATGTCTTGTGAAGGGAGAACCCTATGAACTGATTAAGTCATTTCCGGTGGTTAAAGGTAATTATCAAATAGCCTTACGTGTCTTAGCAGACAATTACTTTGATGCTGACAAGGCCAGAGTTAGACATGCAGTCTTAATATCAAGTTTGAAGCCACCCAAACATTGTTTTTCAGACTTACAGGCATTTAGAATCACATTAGACAATAGTCTCAGATCTCTAGGTGCTAAATATGACCTAAGGCAATGTGATTGGTTTATCAGTGGTATTGTACAAGATAAGTTGTCACCACAAACTACTGAACGATTAAATATTATGTTCAATAAACGCTATTTCACTTGTGAGGAAATTAGCAATGGTTTACAAACAATTGTTTCATGCGTGCAAGCAACGAGACAAGATGAAAAATCCACAAATCCAGTGGATAATAAACCTTCAACTCAGTATAAAAAGAGTATACCTACTCCCACTAAACCACAGAATGGGAAATCCCATATAGGCATTTATCAAGCTGTGAATACAACAGACAGTAAACAAACTCACACATAAACGTACTCCAAAATGTGTACTTTGTGATGGAACACATTGGGCACAGTATTGTATTCAATACACATCAATGGAGGCATGTAAACGTGTTCATCAGCTGAAAAGATGCATCAAGTGTTTAGGTGAACACAAGGGAGGTAAATGCTCACTGAAGAAGTGTTTTAAATGCAAGGGAATGCATCATACAGCATTATGCCCAAATACTTTTGCTGAACAGCAGCAGACTTCCACAGAATTAGGAAGTCAACAAGCAACAGCATTAAATGTGAGAGATAAAGTTTAAAGCAACTGCTCTCCCGATAGCTCGAGTTGAGTTATCTAATAAATTACACAAAACCAATGTGCTAACACTATTTGATCAAGGCTCACAAAGGTCCTTCATAAGAAGAACAGTGTTACAGAAACTGAATAAACAACCCTATGCCAAAATACAGTTAGATATAGCTGTTTTTTTTCCACAATTCTGGTAAACAGACATATGACCTAGCCAGAATCACTGTTGGTCTAGGAAACAGGAAAAAGACAGTAGAAACTGTGGTAGTAGATGATTTGCCTGTCTGTGCAGATCCAGGGATTAAAAGAAACAGTTGCAGCACTGAAAGCAGCTAAGGTCAAGTTAGCCTGTCCTGACATACAGACGGACACTATTAGTCCAATTGATTTAATCATTGGAAGTGATTATTATCACTGTTTTGTGCAAAATATAGTAAGTAAACATGATGTTCACTTGCTGAAAACAGCAGGAGGCCACATGATATGTGGTCCCATTCCCTCTCAAAGTGGGAAAGAAGCTGATATTGATTCAGTGGAAAATGTACTAGTTACGAGAATAACCGCTGATCACGTACCACAGCAAAAATTATCATTACTGGAAGAAATGAATGAACCAGTTGATAAGTTGTGGGATTTAGATGCGATAGGTACTGATGTAAATAAACCAAGCCCACAAGAGTCTCAGACTTATAACCAATATTTGGACACTGTCAAATATAAAGATGGACAGTATTGGGTTAGGTTACCATGAAAATTAAATCCACCACATCTACCTAACAATTATCGCATGGCTTTCGGACAGATGAAAGCACAAATACATGAGCTCAGGAAGAATCCAGAGCTACTGACTGTCTATGATAATATCATACAAGAACAGTTGGACAATAAATTCATTGAGGAAGTAGTCGAAGATAAGTTGAAGACAGATGCTCATTATCTCCCACACCATGGAGTCAGAAAAGATTCTGAAACCACTCCACTACGTGTTGTATATAATTGCAGCGCACGTGCAAATAAAGATGTAGCAAGTCTTAATGACTGTCTGATGACTGGACCCTCACTAACTGAGAAGCTTGGAGACGTGCTTATGAAATTTCGCACAAACCCATATGCCTACACGGCTGATATTTCCAAAGCTTTCTTAAGAGTAGGACTACAAGAAATAGATAGAGATTATACTCGATTCTTGTGGCCTGAAAATCCACATGATCCTCAAAGTCCTGTGAAAACTTATCGTTTCAAATCAGTATTATTTGGTGCAACATCCTCTCCATTCTTACTAGAAGCTACTCTAAATACTCATTTGAAGAAATCTGAAAGTCCCTTCAAAGAAATCTTAAAGAAAAGTTTCTATGTGGACAATCTTCAAGGTACTGTGAATAAAGAGGAGGATTTGAAATCCTTATACAGAGCAGCTAACAAGGAGATGAAAGAAGCAAATATGCCTCTAAGGATGTGGAATACAAATTCAATGCAATTAAGGGAACTTATCAAAGAAGATTTCCCTGAAGCTGAAATTCTTGATTGCAACAATATACTGGGACTTAAATGGAACACACAGGAAGATACTTTGAGTCTCAAAAAGATAAACAATAAATCATGCAGTACACTCACTAAACGTAGTTTACTGTCAGAGGTATCACAATGTTTTGATCCTCTAGGACTCGTCTCACCAATTACCATAAAGGGTAAAATGCTTATGCAAGATGCATGGAAGCTCAAAATTGGATGGGATGAGAACTTGCCTCTAGAAATGAGTCAAGCATGGGATGAAATATCCAAGGAGTTTAAACAACTTCATCAAATTAAACTTCCCAGACAAATAGGTCAAGAGGGAAACAAGTACACATTACATGTGTTCTGTGATGCGTCAACCAGATTACAGGAAGAGAAAAAGCACTCAGCTTTCTGCAACTGGTAGAGACAAAGCTACAGGAAAAGAAAAAGCACCAAGCTTTCCACAACTGGTAGAGATAAAGCTACAGGAAGTTACAAGACACTAAGCTTCCCACAACTGGTCAAGAAGAAAGAGCAGAACTATGAGTTACATAATATAGAAAAGCAATAACATTCACACAATAATCCTTTCACCTGGTGATACCTACCTGTAGTGCTGATAACCAAGATATATACAGCCTCTCCTCACTTAACAACAGAGTTCCGTTCCTAAGACCACATCAGTAAACAAATTCATCACTAAGTGAGGAGCAAACTATAATGGTAGTGGGTTTGTGTCAACCACTTTGATATTGTTTTAATGTCACCTTCGAACCATTTATAACATTTCTGGAATATTTTTCAATGTTTATACTGCAGTGTACTATATACTGTAATAAACAGAACAGAGGAAATCAGCTCTAATATACATTATTTAAGTATGCATACTGGTCAGAGAGCCCATTGTAAGTCCAAGTCGTCGGTAAATGAGCATGTCATTAAGTGATGAGAGGCTGTATTATGTATGTTGTAAATTTTAAATAATAAAAAAATAAGCTTATTATCGAGTATGTAGAATCATTGAAAAAACAAGACAATAAACTCACAAACTTATAAAGTATAAAGTTTAATCAATGATAACTTAGAAAAAATAAAATGACAGAGAATGAGTTTGGGTAATGATGAACAAAATTTATTTTCTGAATGCTATTTTCTTACATGCTCTTTATCGACCTATCTACTTTATCTCTACATGTTTGATGTCATGTTCCCTGTGGGATCATGACTTGATGAGAGATTGATACAGAGTGGAATGGTGTCCAAACAAAAGCTTGCTGTGTGCCTGGATCTTTTCTTTATCTTTCACTATGGGAACTCTACAACATTGGCTCATATGAAGACCACATGAAGAATCTTCTCCAAACATTTCTAACGCGTTTAAGTGTCAGAAGCACTTCGAACATTTATCAGACATCTAAATGCATGTTTGGTTATCATACAAGTGAGGCAATAGCATGTTGATTATGGTGAAAAAAATGATTATGCAAAAAAATGGAAAAATATCATTTGAAGGCCAGTTAACCCTTAAACTCTCCAAATGTAGATCTACGTTTTTTCAACATTTGAAAGTATGTAAAAAAAGTAGATCTTTTCTTTTTTTACACTTGAAAACATGTAAAAAAAACTTTGATCTACGTTTTTTTTTTTATATTTGAAAATATGTAAAAAAACACGTAGATCTACTTTTGGAGCACTATGCATGTGAACATAGATATGCTTGGACAGTTTAAGGGTTAAAATGAGAAAATAAAAATGAAGAACCGTTAGAACGACAAAGGGTAGAGGACAGAGTTAAAATTTGTAATAGTAGTAATTTTAATCCTTTAATCCCTATGTTTTGCAGTCTCTGGCAGTGCTATAGAATGTGATGAACTCAGCTTACTCAGATAAGTACTGAGCAGTAAATTTGGCCCTAGATGTGAGAGAATGGGTCGATATGGTAAGTGTGCACCATATAAAAAAAATCCTGCAGCAAGCAGTGCATAGTGAGAAAAAAAAAACTGCAGCCATTTTTGGTTTAAAACGGCAACTCTGTGGTGTATTTTCACATGGTTTTTGTAGTTGTCTTCTTGGTTTCTTGGTCTCATTTGACAGAATGGAAGATATACTACAGAAACAGAGATGATTTTGATTGCTTTTAGAACAGATAATAGCTTGAAGTTGAGCTGAAAGTAGGGAAAAATTTTAAATTTTCAGTGATGATCAAGAGCAAACAAAATCATGTCACACATCCAATACATGTCAACTGGTGGATCTAAAATGCATTCACAAATGCACTGATGTTTTTTTTTTTAACAAGTCGGCCGTCTCCCACCGAGGCAGGGTGACCCAAAAAGAAAGAAAATCCCCAAAAAGAAAATACTTTCATCATCACACATAATCACTGTTTTTGCAGAGGTGCTCAGAATACAACAACTTAGAAGTATATATGTATAAAAATACACAATATATCCCTCCAAACTGCCAATATTCCAAACCCCTCCTTTAGAATGCAGGCACTGTACTTCCCATTTCCCGGACTCCAGTCCGGCTATATAAAATAGCCGGTTTCCCTGAATCCCTTCACTATGTATTACCCTGCTCACACTCCAACAGCTCATCAGATCCCAAATACCATTCATTTCCATTCACTCCTATCTAACACGCTCACGCATGCTTGCTGGAAGTCCAAGCCCCTCGCCCACAATACCTCCTTTACCCCCTCCCTCCAACCTTTTCGAGGACAACCCCTACCCTGCCTTCCTTCCCCTACAGATTTATATGCTCTCCATGTTATTCTACTTTGATCCATTCTCTCTAAATGACCAAACCATCTCAACAACCCTTATTCAGCCCTCTGACTAATACTTTTATTACTCCACACCTTCTCCTAATTTCCACACTACGAATTTTCTGCATAATATTTACACCACACACTGCCCTTAGACAGGACATCTCCACTGCCTCCAACCGCCTCCTTGCTGCAGCATTTACAACCCAAGCTTCACACCCATATAAGAGTGTTGGTACTACTATACTTTCATACATTTCCTTCTTTGCCTCCATAGATAACATTTTTTGTCTCCACATATACCTCAATGCACCACTCACCTTTTTTCCTTCATCAATTCTATGATTAACCTCATCCATCAAAAATCCATCCACTGACACGTCAACTCCCAAATATCTGAAAACATTCACTTCTTCCATACTCCTCTTCCCCAATTTGATATCCAATTTTTTTTTATCTAAAACATTTGATACCCTCATTACCTTACTCTTTTCTATGTTTGCTTTCAACTTTCTACCTTTACACACACTCCCAAATTCGTCCACTAACCTTTGCAATTTTTCTTTAGAATCTCCCATAAGCACAGTATCATCAACAAACAGAAACTGGGTCACTTCTCATTTTGTGTTTGATTCCCCATAATTTAATCCCATCCCTCTTCCGAACACCCTAGCATTTACTGATATTATTTATACAATTATTACAATACTGTATAACAGTAAATCTATTTTGTTGTGTGAATAAAAATTCTTTGTGTGAATAATAAATCAAGGTGGAATTCATGTTTAAATCCTGGGAACATAACTGATGAACTGAGGAAATGTTATTTTAGTGCCAGGAATGCCTGCATTGTTAATTCTGGAGCCTATTTTGAAATTGGAATATTTTAAAATGTGTGAAATTGGCCAAATTACCAATTTTTGATCACTTGATTGGGTAGTTGAAATAGCTGATTGGGCAATTTCTTGTGCTCAATTGATAAAATGGAAGACACACTAGCAAAATAGCTAAGAATCTAATCCACTGGAACAAAGTAATTGGCCTAAAATAGGACTCAAAGTAAACAAAATTGCTGATGTGTAAATATAGCCGACACAGCAAAAATTTGCGAAAGCATAATTTCATCAATTTTTTATCAAATTTCATACTTTTTGTTTTATTACCTCCAGAAAAGATTCTCTACCATTTCATAATAAAAATTAACAATTTTTTTTTTTTTTTAAATTCTTGGACACTGTGGACAAGCTTTTCAGATCAGGGGTCTGGACAATAAAAGGGTTCACCTTTCAAGAACGGATCTGTGTGGTGGGTGTGAACACTATAAATGAAAATCCAGCAGCATGTAGTACACAATAGGTACTCTTAGTATGAGAGCTACAAAAACAAATGCATGGAAGGTGTATACATGGCAGGAGATATGAATTGTTACTGGGAGTAGGCTTAAATACCCTAATCTAGAATTACCTGTAAAACTTTCTGAGGGTCACCGTGCCTGCAGTCAGGTCCCAGAGCAGGCCTCCTGGTTGCCAGATTTATTGACCAGACTATTAGTGCCCACCACCCAGTCCAGTGTAAACACCACAGTCCAGCTAATCTACCCTAACCTAAACTAAGTAAAGCAACCTACTCAAACCTAAAATTACCTGCCCTAACCTAAATTAACTTATCCTACCCTAGCCAAATCTAACAGGAAGACAAATGACAAGGAGTGAAATTACCAGTCATCAAATGAGTGTAGCTAAAAAGAGAACCATGAGCCTTTGAAATTCACTACCAACACCTGCATAATACCTGTTCCAATCTCCCTGATGCCACAGTGGAACCTATTAGTGTATTCAATCCTTCATTTTTTCCTCAAAATGATTTTGGGTGCTTATTCACACTAGTCAACTGAGAAGAAATCCTGTCTCCTTTCATCCACAACAACATGATTTTAAACATTTCTCCTTTTTAGTAATTTTATAAGGAAAAAGGATGACCACCCTCTCCTACCTGACAATTCGTTGTCTTCAACAACAGCCGTTACTCCAGGAAAACAATTCTAACCCATTTTCTTATGAAATATAGAAAGGAAACACTACAATACATCTAATAAGAACAACTGTAGAAAGAAATACAGGAAAGGAGATAAGAAATACAGGAAAGGAGATAAGTGTATGTATACTAAATGTAAGCATGAATACGTAAAATTGATCTGCCACCTTACATGTATTTACAGTATGTATATTAATAAAGTCTCTCAAAGATTGCTTATGTGAGGGATTTTAAATAAGATGCTATTTATAATTTTTTTATCATGTCAGCCATTTCCCACCAAGGCAGGGTGACCCATCATTAAACACTTTCACCATCATTCATACATAATCACTGTCTTTGCAGAGGTGCTCATATACAACAGTTTAGATGACACTCCAAACAGCCAGTATCCCAAATCTCTCCTTTAACCCTTAAACTATCCGAATGTAGATCTACATTCACTTGCGTAGCACTCTGAATATTTTGGGAAAATTTTCTGTTTAAAATGAAGAGCGCATTTTCCCCGGTGTTCCCGAATTTTGTCATACCGTGCACACTAAGTGCACTGACCCATTCTCTCATGTCTAGGCAACTCAGGCCTATCGTGCCAAGGTTGAAAGTATGTAAAATAAAACGTACATCTACGTTCGGAGCACTACACGTGTGAACGTAGATTTACGTTAGGACAGTTTAATGGTTAAAGAGCAGGCACTGTAAAAGTTTTAAAATGGTGGCTCAGACATGAATTTTTTTTTGCGTATTCAGATACAGTGGACCCCCGGTTAACGAACTTTTTTCATTCCAGTAGTATGTTCAGGTGCCAGTACTGACCGAATTTTTTCCCATAAGGAATATTGTGAAGTAGATTAGTCCATTTCAGACCCCCAAACATACACGTACAAACGCACTTACATAAATACACTTACATAATTGGCCGCATTTGGAGGTGATCGTTAAGCGGGGGTCCACTGTATTTATATGGCCTGGGAAAAGTCAGTTGTTGACTCTGGCTTAAACAGCACATGCTGTAGTGGCTCTCTTAACTGCAACAGGCGACCAACCCACAGCCGATGATATAAATAAACTACTCAGAGCTGCCTACTGCTCAGTAGTCACATAACTATATCCAAACACTTCTTTATCAACAAGCAAAAGAACAAGGAATTTAAGTTAGAACATTTGATAAATTTTCCCCATTTTCTCTCCCAGAATGCTTGTCCTCATCAGCCCTCTATTGTTCTTGATTCAGATGGGGTGCAAGTAGGTACTCACCTCACCTAATTGTGGATGCAGGGATTGTCTCAGCTCCTGACCCTGCCTCCGATTGCAGGGGTATAGGCATAGAAGTCCACCTGAACTAATGGAAACATACTGTTCCCATCTGTCTTTCCAAAGTTAATTTTATCTCTTGTATTATTCTCACTCATATTTAGGCAACATATTTTTCCCTGGACTCCCAGGAGGCGAGGCTCAATAAAGAGTAAGTTTTGGTGGCCCTTAGAAACCCCCAGCCCCATTATCATCCTCATCTAACGCTCCTACATCATGAAGAAAACAAGAAATTTAAGGTAGGATAACATTCTTCCTTGGTGATATAAACAAGACTACAGGAGGGTCCCGCCAGTACAGCAGATTAGGTTCCGGGCTAATGCTGTAAACCAAAAATCGCTGTAAAGTGAAACATAGCCTTTTTCAATTTCAAATGCATATAAAGCCTGGTAACATGTTTACACTATCATATATTAAGTGAGCAATAAAGCTAGGCCTGAAAAATGCACAGACAGTACACACATTATTTACCTTAAAATATTTTCATCCTTAGCTTATAGTGAGTGGTGAATATATTTATTGTAGGAAGTACGAATAAATGAAGAATGTGTATAATTGAAAACCGATGCATTAGCGAAATGCTGTAAAGTGGGGCCTTCCTGTATTTAATAGAGAAATATATGAGTGGCATTTGCTAATAAAACAGACCCACAGTTGTTTACTGCTTAACTGAATTACTATACACAATTATCTCCAAACACTCCTGTATCAACTTGCAAGAGAACAAGGAATTTAAGGTGGGATAAAATTCTTCCTTGTCACTCTCATGAGAAAATTGCATAGTGAAATGCATAAGATAAGATAAGATAAGATTTCGTTCGGATTTTTAACCCCGGAGGGTTAGCCACCCAGGATAACCCAAGAAAGTCAGTGCGTCATCGAGGACTGTCTAACTTATTTCCATTGGGGTCCTTAATCTTGTCCCCCAGGATGCGACCCACACCAGTCGACTAACACCCAGGTACCTATTAACTGCTAGGTGAACAGGACCACAGGTGTAAGGAAACGTGTCGAAATGTTTCCACCCGCCGGGAATCGAACCCGGGCCCTCCGTGTGTGAAGCGGGAGCTTTAACCACCAGGCCACCGGGCCACCCGGTGGCCCGGTGACAATCCACAGCCACAGCCATCTACTGTGCAGTGAGCTACACAACCATCTCCAAAAACTTCTACATTAACAAGAGAAGCAAGGGAATGTAGATATAAATGGTTCTGAGAACCGACAAGTTGATAAACTAGACACTTGCAACATTTGGGTATCTTTATCAATAAAGATACTCTAGTGTTGCACATAGTGTCTATTTATCAAGAGAAGCAAGGGATTTAAGATAGGGTAAAATTTTTTTTTTTTTAGCAAATTTATACTAAGATTGTTTATTTAATTTTTAATAGTCACTGATGTCATATTAGTTTTCTCTGTATTTTCTGGATGCAGCGCCACGCCCATCTTCTCCGGAAGCAAAAGAGAGAATAATGTGTCAAATATGTGTCAAACACTGGCTTAACCAAGGCCTTACTAAGTTTATTTAGTAAGAAATTTTTATTGAAGTTCTGGGTACATAATACAGTGGACCCTCGAATTTAGTAGTGCCGTTTCTGTATGCAAAACTATTTTTATTATCTATAAAATGTATTTTTTGTTAACATTTTTGGGTGTCTGGAATGGTTTAATTGGATTTACATTATTTCCTATGGGAAATATTAACAAAACATACATTTTATAGATAATAAAAATAGTTTTGCATACAGAAAAGGCACTACAGTACTAAATTCGAGGGTCCACTTGTACGTATATATTTCTGGATAACAAATAATGTGTCAAAAAGTTCATTATTTTTGACAAAATAAGAAATTAATTTTATTTTCAAGATGTCATAAACTGAACCCAATTTGTCCTATTATGTTGTGGTGAAGGAGTGTAAATGGAGAGCCAATGAGAGAATGGGTAAGTCTTCATCAACAAATTTTGCTAAGAATAAGGGGCTACTTTGGATAGAGATTAACAGAGTGAGGAAGCCTGGAGAGCAAATGGACTTCACATTTAAAAAACAAAGAGGGAAGATCTTAGATGGCAAGCTGGAGATACAAGAAAGACAGAGATGATATCCTGATGAGTTACTGAATGTTAGTGACGAGGGGAAGGCAGTGATTTCATGCTTGAGGCAGGGAGGGATAAACATCATACTGGACTGAGGAGCTGGAGGTGGAAGTGGGAATGTCAGGGAGGCAGTGCATAGAATGACAGGGTAAAGAGGCTGGTGGGGATATAGTGTTGAAGTGGTAGGTGTGTTTGTTCAATATTTGCCTGAGGGAAGGGAAGGTGCCAAAGGATTGGCAGAGAGCATGCATAGTTCCCTTGTATAAGGGTATGGGGAACAAGAGAAAATGTAAGAATTACAGAAAGATGTCTGATGGTGTGAGTGATGGTGAAAGTGTTTCTGCTTCTTTTTTGGGGTCGCCCTACCTTGCTGGGAGATGGCCAGTGTTAAAAACAAAACAAAAAAGTCTGTAACTGCCAAGTTTGCATTAGAATTGTTATTGAAGGGAATTAGAGATAAGACAGAAAGTAGGTTTGCAAAGGAGCAGAGATGATTTAGGATGGGTAGGGAGTGTGCAGACCTAGTGTTTACATTGACGCACATAAGGGCAAAAGATCATTCGATGTGTTAATGGATTTAGAAAAGGCATATGACAGGTTGGATAGGGAAGCCATGTGGCAGATGTTACAAATGTAAAGAATCGACAAGACTGGGTGATGTCACCATGGTTGTTTAACATGTTTATAGATGGGGATGTAAAAGAATTAGAAGATGTGGGATCCAACAAAAAGTGGGAGTTATTATAGTTGCTCTTTGCTGATGACAGTTTATTGGAGGATTCTGAAGTCAAGTTGCAGAGGCTGGTGGACTAATTTGAGAGTATATAAAAGAAAGAAATTTAAAGTGAATGTATAGAAAAGCAAGGTAATGAATAACAAAAAATCTAGGCAGTATGGAGGATGTGGATGTATTTAGATCAGTAGATCTTAACCTTGTTGGAAATATTGAACCCTGCAAGTTTCATCCATGCATTCACTGAACCCTTCGTAATTGGAAAAATGAAATATGGTTTCTTCAAAATATGATTTTAATCAAAACTGCAAATCAATCTGACTTTTGCTGTTGCCTTTCAGAGACGAGTTCAGAAATGCACGGCTTCACCTTGGCAAGTGCCACTCTCATATCATTTTCACAACAAAGTCTGTTCCTTTTCTTCGTTTTGATGTGTACCATACTCAAAAAGGATTGCTCACAAAGATACATTGTAACAAATGGCGTGAGTATCTCAAGGGCTTTCTTAGCAATAAGAGGGTATGCTACAATTTGGTGACACCAAAACGTTGAGAGCGTTGTTGTTCTAAAGAGTTGCTGTTGAACCCGGCTCTGCTGAAGTTCAATGATTTCATCGAGGCATTCATCATTGACATCTGCTGTCGCAACACTGAACATGAACGGCTGTCTCACCCATGCTGGATATGACTCTCTGGTGGGGAAGTATCCGTCGAGAGACTTTGAGAGCTCATCTAGGTGCATGGCAATTGCTTGCTTCAGTTCCCTGGGTACAGAAATGTCTCCAATTCCAGACACATCTTCAATCTTACTTACACAATCATCCAGCAGGGTTAAGTTTGCGAAGTTATCATTCTCTGTTCGCTGTTTCCATAATGGTAGGTTTTTTGAAAAGCCTTCAGGTTTTCTTCCGCTTCCATGATGTTGTCTCCACCGCCCTGCATCTGTCGATTGAGATGATTGAGAGCATCGAAGATATTGGCCATGTACGCCAAAACGAGAATGAACTCAGAATTTTTGAAGCAATCTGCATGACAATGTTGGTGCTCTTGCAAAAACAGGGCTAATTCCACACGCAAGGCAAAAACATGTTTCAGCACCTTTCCCCGGGATAACCACCAAACATTAGAATGGTACAGAAGTATATACACCCCAAATTCAGAGTCCATTTCATTACACAGCTCTTTGAAGATTTGGTACTTAATAGCACTATTTTGCACGTAGTTCACACATTCCACTACAATTTTCAATACTTCTGCCAGTTTTGGAAACAAGGTTTTTGTTGCCAATGCATGCCTGTGCAGAACACAGTGCATAACAATGATGTGTGGTGCACTGGCTTTCACCAGCACTCCAAAGCTAGAGTTTCGTCCCAGCATGACTGGAGCTCTGTCCGAACAAACTGCAGAAACCATATTCCACGAAAGATCATTGTCTCTGAAGAAGTCATCCACAAGTTTCTTCATGTCAGCTGCCTTGGTTGCTGTTGGGAGGGGCTTACAAAATAAAAAATCTTCCTTTATCACGTCGTCTTTCACATAGCGCATGAATACAACAAGCTTGCTTAGACTGGAAACGGTGGTGGTCTCATCGAGTTGGAGGCTGAATTTTGCTGGGTTTGAAATCAGATCTGCAACTACTTGAGCTAAGATGTCATTGCTCGTGTCGTCTATTCTGCTGCTAATGGTGTCATTTGAAAGAGGAATTTGGGATAAGTTATCTTCAGCAGCTATTCCCAGCATGATATTCGCCATTTTCAAGACTGCTGGTTTTACAAGTGTTTCACCAATGGTGTGTGGTTTGCCCTGCTTTGCTATCAGGTATGCAACTTCATATGATGCTGTGAGGATCAGTTTGTCGATGGGTACAAAGCCAAGAACAAGCAGAGTAGCTTTTTCGTCGAATTTGGCTCTCCTCACCTTCAATTCAGCGAGCATTGTGTTCTTTTATTTCCCATCTCCATGCAGTTTTAGGAAGTGCTCCCATAGTTTTGCTGGTGGTAGACTAGAAATGCTCAACTTGGCATTGCAAATCATGCATTGAGGACGGTGACTCCAATCACGTTCTGTTATACACATGAAACCGTATTGTACATATTCGTAAAAACCACTTTCTGAAAGATTAGGCAGGAAATCACAAATGATGTACAGTCACAACAGTCACAAGTCAACTAATGAGTGCACCAAATTCCCTGCAGCACAGATATCAAGGCCAAGAGATGTAGCATGATCAGCTGCAGCCAATGATGGCTAAGAAGAGCGTGACATCACTAATCATATGAGTGGGGTGAATGGAACAGATACACACATACACACACACATACACACATACACACACACTGACAACACTGGAAGACAGGAGAGTTAGGGGGGGATATGATAATGACATATAAAATACTGAGAGGTATAGACATAGTGGACAGAGACAGGATGTTCCAGAGATGGGACATAGCAACAAGGGGTCACAGTTGGAAGCTGAAGACTCAGATGAACCACAGGGATGTTAGGAAGTATTTCTTCATTCAGAGTTTTCAGGAAGTGGAATAGCCTGGGTAGTAATGTAGTGGAGGCAGGTTCCATACATAGCTTTAAGAAGAGGTATGATAAAGCTCATGGAGCAGGAAATGTGACCAGGTAGCAGCCAGTTGAAGAGGTGGGGCCAGGAGCTGTGACTCAATCCCTGCAACCACAACTAGGTGAGGAGAGAGAGAGAGAGAGAGAGAGAGAGAGAGAGAGAGAGAGAGAGAGAGAGAGAGAGAGAGAGAGAGAGAGAGAGAGAGAGAGAGAGAGAGAGAGAGAGAGAGAGAGAGACAGAGAGAGAGAGAGAGAGAGAGAGAGAGAGAGAGAGAGAGAGAGAGAGAGAGAGAGAGAGAGGCAGAGAGAGAGAGGCAGAGAGAGAGAGGCAGAGAGAGAGAGAGGCAGAGAGAGAGAGAGAGGCAGAGAGAGAGAGAGGCAGAGAGAGAGAGAGAGAGGCAGAGAGAGAGAGAGAGGCAGAGAGAGAGAGAGAGAGGCAGAGAGAGAGAGAGAGAG